>NW_006921648.1:2020671-2075668 GCF_000298275.1 Orycteropus afer afer
CTATATATGTTTTACTGGTTTTGCTTCTCTAGAGAATGCAGCCTAATCCAGCACTGGACTATCAAGGCCCACAGGCAGACCACTGTGCCCAGTGGCAAGACAAAAACCAAAACCAAACCCACCATCATGCAATCAATTCAAATCCATAGCAACTCCCAAAGAGTTTCCAAGGCTGTAAATCTTTATGGAAGCAGACTGCCTCATCTTTCCTCTGCAGAGTGGCTGGTAGATTCCAAGGACTGACTTTTTGGTTAGCAATCACATAACTTAACCACTACACCACCAGTGGGCAAGGCAATGCTGCTGAAAGACAGCTACAACTCTCACTGCAGGGCGTTTCCTTAGAACTAGACAACAACCCAGGCATTTCATACACATGCTCTTGTGTTACAGGAAACGTAGGCTTAAGGCAGGATGATCAGCTTGGCCTGATTTGCTGAGACTTTCCCAGTTTTAGCATTGAAAACTCCAGGACCTCTTCGTTCCTGGGAAAAGTAGGATGGTTGGTCACCCTCCTTTAGGGGGGTTGATTGACATGTCCTTTCTTAAGTGGGTTAGGAAGGAGCAATGGCTGAGGCCATTCTTTTAAGTTACATGTGTTAAACCAAAAAAAGAAAGAAAAAAATCAAACCCACTGCTGTTAAGTCCATTCTGAGTCATAGTGACCCTATAGGGCAGAGTAGAACTTGCTGTATGCCAGGTAAGGGGCTCTGGTGGTGCAACAAAAAGGCTGCTGGCTCAAACCCACCCAGTTGTTCCACAAGAAAAGATCTGGTGATCTGCTCCCATAAAGATGACAGCCTAGGAAACCCTATGGGGAAGTCCCACTCTGTCACACTGGGGTTACAATGAGTCAGAAGCAACAGCAACAATGCTGCTCTGGGTGTTACTCTACGTAGTACAGGAGTCGTGGTGGCACAGTGGTTAAGCACTCAACGAGAGGTCAGTGGTTGGAACTCATAAGCTGCTCCACAGAAGAAAGATGAGTCAGTCTGTTTCCGTAAAGACTTCAGCCCTGGAAACCCTATGGGGCAGCTCTACTCTGTCTCATAAGCTTGTTATGAGTTGGAATGGACTCAAGAGCAATGGGTGTATTTTAAGTACTGTGGATACAAAAGCAAATAAAACAAAGGCCCTGTCCTCACAGGGCTCTCATTCTTATGCGAAAATGTGACCAGACAACAAACAAATGGGTCATGTATCATGCAGTGAGAAAAAGGAAATTGGAAAAACCACAGCAGGGCAAGGAGGTGAGGGATCGCGGGGGATTGGTGTGGTATTTTAAAGGTGGTTGAGGAAGCCTCTGGGTATGAACAGAGACCTACAGGAAATGAAGGAACAAGCCCTGCATGCATCTTGGGGCTGAGCAGTCAACACCCATGGGGCAAGTGCAAAGGCCTTGCGGTAACATGCTTAGTCCCCGAGGAAGAGCAGCAGCTCAGGCAGGGGCAGGGCAGGGCAGGGGAGGGGATGGAGGGGCTAGAGAAGGAGCTGGCGGCCAGATCAAGGAGGGCTTCTAGGCTCCACAGGACTTTGGCTCTTGTTCTGCGATGAAGAGTCGCTGAGGAATTTGGGTAGAGGAGCGACGTGATCTGACTTACAAGATTCACTGTGGCGTGAGTGGCCACCTAGATGCAATGATGGGTCTCTCCTCATCCGTAGCAGAGAAAAATGAAGAAAACCAAAGACGCATGGAAACAATTAGTCCAAGGGACTGGTACACCATGCGATGCTCATCCTATATGACCATAAGACCAGAAGAACTAGATGGTGCCCAGCTACCACCGTCAACCACTCGGAAAGGGATCAGTGCAGCAGATCCTGGATAGAGTGGGAGGACAATGTGGAACAAAACTCAAAATCATAAAAAGACCAGGTTTACTGGTTTGACACTCCCTTAGTTACCCTTCAGGTCTGGAATTGAGCTCACTCCCATGGCTTCCAGCCAAACAACAGACAGGCATATAAGGTGAACATTTACATCAGGCAGATACACACCTTAGAACGATCAATCGTGGGAGAACAGAAGGGCAGTATTTGCACAGGGAGATAGTTTGGGGGCAGGAATGCACAGGAAAGAAGGACACGGGAGGAGGTAACTACAGGGAGGAAGTGGGAAGTGGGAAGAAATTGAATTGCAGTCAATGTCATGAAACAAAATGTGTATGAACTACCATATGGAAAACGTGCTCTGTAAACTTTCACCCAAATCACAATAAAAACTGGGGAGAAAAAAAGAAGAATCACTGTGGCTTTGCAGGAAAAAGAGACAGCAGAGGGGACAAAATGGGAGCAGGGACAGGAAAAACAAACCTCTGCAAGAGCACAGCCAAGGACGGCACGGAGAAAGTGATGAAGAGGGTCCGATTCCAGCTAAGCTTGCAGGCAGCGCAGCTTACATGCCGGCCTGGACACTGGGGGTGCGGGTGAGGCATCCAGGAGGACACCACTGTCAGCAGATCATACAAAGGGCCCTTGAAGCTACGTGAGGTCCCTGGGTGGCACAGATGGTTTGCGCTCGGCTACTAAACAAAAGTGGGAAACCGGGACCCATCCAGCAGTGCCACGGAAGAAAGGCCTGGTGATGTGATTCCATGAAGATTACGGGCAAGAAACCCTATGGAGCATTCTCCTCTGTGACACACAGGGTCGCTACGAGTCAGAATCAACTCCGTAACGGAACTGGTTTTGTTGTTTTTTGAAGCTACGTTAAGGTGTTAGCATTGAATCTGTAGGCAATGGAGGATCTGCTGCTCACCTGGGTGCTCAGGAAGAACTTTGGCCACGAGGCCGAGAAACATCGAGAGAGCGGAAGTGGCCTTCTCAAAGTCAGATGCTATGAGTGGCCTTCACCCCACTGAGGTCAAGGGCACTGTCTCTCCCCACAGCTCACCAGGGAGAGCTTCGCCCACAATAAGGTAACTCAAGCAACAGGCTTTTCAAACTAAAAAGTGCTGTCTGTCACCGTGGAGTCGATTCTGACTCAGTGATCCTACAGAGAGAGCTCTGATGGTTCAGCGCTTAAGGCATTGGACAGCTCAACAGCAGGGTATGATTCAAACCCACCAGCCGCTCTGCGGAAGACAGGGCAATCTACTTTCCTAAAGATTTGCCGCCTCGGAAACCCAACAGGGGTCACTATGAGTTGGAACCAACTCCATGGCAGAGTTTGGTTCGGGGTTTAGTGACCCCGTTGGGCAGATAACTGCTCCGTAGGGTTTCCAAGGCTATCATCTTGGGGAAGGTGGACTGCCACATACATTGTTTATTCTGATTGTTTAATTTAGGTGGCATGTCCATGGGTGTTCTTGTCACTGTCCTTTACACTTTGTGTTTGAACCTTTTATCATTTAAAACATTTTTTTTTTTTAAATTAGTTTGTTCTACAAATATTTATAAGGACTGCATGTGTGGCTCAAACAGGACATTGTACTGCACTGGGCAAATCTGCTGCAAAAGACCTGTTTAACGTGTTAAGAAGCAAAGATGTCACTTTGAAGACTAAGGTGCGCCTGACCCAAGCCGCGGTATTTTCAAGTACCTCATACGCATGTGGAAGCTGGACAATGAATGAAGAAGACGGACAGAGTTGATGCCTTCGAACCGTGCTGCTGGCGAAGAATACTGAGAGTACCAAGGACTGCCGGAAGAACGAACAAATCTGTCCTGGAAGAAATGCAGCTGAATGGTCCCTGGAAGCGAGACCTGCTTGGTCATGTGGTCAGAGGGGCCTTCCCCTGGAAAAAGATACCAGGCTTAGTCGAGTAGAGGGGCAGTGAAAAAGGGGAAGCCCCTCGGGGAGATGGATTGACAGTGGCTGCACCCACGGCTCACACACAGCGGGGACTGTGAGGCTGCGGCAGGACCCGCGGTGTTTCCTTCTGTTGCGCATGGGGTCGACTCTAGCACCTAACACGTCTGGCTTTGGGCACAGAGGCCTTACAGGTCAGCAAGGGAGACAGGCAAATAACAAAACCCAGCTGTTTCTCTGGGCCTGGGAGCCAACTGCTCACCCTTCCTCAATGAAGGAGCCCTGGTGGCACAGTGGTTAAAGCGCTCGACTGCCATCCAAAAGGTCAGCGGTTGGAACTCGCCAAAGATGTGGCAGTCGGATTACACAGACTGACAGCCTTGGAAACCCTGTGGGCAGTTCTCCTCTGTCCTGCAGGGGCACTGTGAGTCGGAAGGGACTCCACTGCCGTGAGGTGGGGTGGGTTTTGGTTCCCCGCGTGAAGGCGGACAACGTGGGACATGCTAAGTATTTGTCCTGTGAGTTTCGGCTCTGAGAACCTTGTCCTCTGACGCGGTCCTTAACCATCTGCCCGACCCTCCCGGAAGGCGCTAACTCGTGATGGCCCGATGCCTGTTGGTCCCACTCACCATCCTGTATTGAAACTATGTCTGCAAGCCGCACGAGGCAGTGAGACAAAGCTTTCTAACCTAAGACGCAGTACTGCGTGAGTTGGGCGGGTTACGCTCCCGTTTCCTGCCAAATGCGTTGTTCTAAGAATTAAATGACATAACGTGTGCCAAAATACCCAGCACCGTGTGTCCCCAGGGCCTGGCACCGCGCCGGCCACGACGCAGGCAATGTCGGTGGAGGGGACAGGAGCTTGCCGCCCCTCCTCCACCCCAACACAACGTCGCTTCTTGGAACGATCGCCCCCACCCCTCGCCGTCCTCTTGGCAGTTCCCCCGGCCAACTGCCCCGTCTCCCGATCAGCAGCACGTTCCTGGGACAACGGCTCGCGTCGCCTCTGGGTAAAAGGGAAGCGTGAACTCCAACCCCACCACCTCTCCTCGATACCAAGGGGAGCGGGCACCTCCGGGATGCCGCGGAATCTGTTGGAAGGAGCCGAAACCCCGGCGACTGCTGCGGAGAGGCGCCACTCCCACCGCGGCGCATACACAAGCACGGGCGCTTCCCAAACTACACCTCCCAGAAAGCTGCGGGAGTGCGAGGAACCAATCGCAGGGCAGGTGGGCGGGCTCACCGGGACTTACGCATCCCAGAGGGCGCTACGCCACACACTCGCAGCCAAGGGATCCCACAGCTGCTTCTCCCGTAATGGCAGCGTGGCAACCAGGGAGCCACTGCACTCGCTGGTATCCTGGGCACCGTGCCGAGGAAGTGCAATTGGCCCGCCCAGGGATCGAGAGTGGGGGCCCGCTGGAAGTGTACCTAGACGCGTGGTCCCAAAACACCAGCTAAGGAGACATCATTCATTCATGATAACGACAAATATTTATTGCCTACTATGTGCACATGCAAACTGTGCCTTGGACCGATCAGGCAAGATCCCTGCCCCAAAGTGCTCATCTGGGGTGCGGAAAGGCCGCTAGGCCATAAACAAGTAAATGGTTTCCAACTTTGGTTAAGAGCTGTGAAACAGACCGTTCCGCCCAGCACGGAGCACTGCTGTCCCTCATTCATAAATGGCGAAACAAGGGTTTTCAAACCGTGTCTCGGAACCCTACGGATTCTGAAACTTGCTTCTGTCAAGATTCCTTTGGGAAAATCTAGGAAAAGGCCTAGGGATAATGGCTTTGCTCAGAAAAAAGCATGTGCTCTTCCAGTTTCCTACGGCATTTCAGAAGGGCAATGTACTCCCTGACGTCCACCTGGAGGAAGCAGGGTTTTGAGCGCAGACTTCCACTTCAGTCACAGCACACCCCGCTTTTTAACTGTTTTACATATTGGACCCTTAAGAAAAATTTTCTTTGAAAATTTTACTGCAGCCAAAAAAAGAAAGAAAGAAAAAAAAAAAAAGAAAGACCCAGCTAGATGGTCTATGTGCATTCACATGCCAATGTTCTATCTGTCCTACCTATGTTCAGGTAGGGCATGCTGGTGGCACAGTGGTGAAAGCCTTTGACTGCGAAACTAAAGGTCAGCGGTTTAAATCCACCTGCTGCTCTGAGGGAGAAAGATGAGGCAATCTGCTTCCATAAAGATTTACAGCCCTATGGGGCAGTTCTATTATCTTGTAGGGTCACTGAGTCAGAATCAACTTGCGGGCAGTGGGTCTGTTTGTTTTCTTTTTTCTGTTTTAATGTGCAAAGATGGCCAATATATAGTATGTGAAAAAAACAAAGTTGCAGTACAATGTATATAGTGTGATCTCAGGTTGGTAAATAATTGGGAAAATATTTTAAAAATTAAATATCTGGAGAGCTCTTACTGTGGTGCAGTGCTTAAAGCACTTGGCTGCCAACCCAAAGTTGAGCAGCTTGAAACTACCAGTTGCTCCTTGGCAGAAAAATGTGACAGTCTGCCCCAGTGAAGATGAGCCTTGGAAATCCTGTGTGGCAGTTGTACTCTTATCCTGTGGAGTCAGTATGAGTCTGAATTGACTGCATAGGTTACCTTAATAACAGCTAATATTTATTGTGGGAGCTCTGGGAGCGTAGTGCCTAAGGCACTTGACTGCTAACCAGAAGGCTGGTAGTTCAAACCCACCAGCCACTCCTCGGAAGGAAAGTTGGGCAATCTACTTCAGTAGTGATACTGCCTGGGCAACCCAAGGAGGGGTGGCCACAAGTAGGGTCCAACTCGATGGCAGATAACAACAACATTTATTGTGTTCCTGTTACATAAGGGGTACTGATCCAAGCAGCCCCATGTTAGCTCATTATGATGCAGATGAGGAAATATACATGAGGGACCTGAGCCTTGAAGCTTCCAAAAGCAAAAGCCAAACCCACTGCCATCTGTCAGAAAGTTCTGACTCAAGAGCCCCTGGAGAACCGAGTACAAGTGGCCCACAGGGTTTCCAAGGCTGTCATCTTTACAGAAGCTGACTGCCTCATGTATCTCCCGTAGAGCAGCAGTGGGTTCGAACTACCCAGCTTTTGGTTAGCAGCCAAATGCTTCAGCCACTACACTCCCAGAGCTTTCAGGCGTAGCAGGATGAAATAACTTGTCTGGGATCGTATGTATGCCAGAGAGAAGTGGTTATAAGGTTTAAATGCAGACTCCTGAAATTTGAACGTCTAAAAACATCAAAGTGGCCTTAGGGGCCTCTGAAGTCACTGAAGTGGTGCCAAGTCTCACTTTTCCCAAACGGATGGGAAATGGGCTCTATCTGTCCGTTACTATGGGACCTCTGGGGCCCCATTTCCTGCCACGGCTTGTGTTTCTGGAGCGGAACAAGGGAAAATGAAACATTCTGGACTGTTCCCACCCAGTCAACCCAAATCCACTGTCCTCACACCCCCTCGACCATGACGGCAGTGTGCCCTGTGCAACAGACTAAGGGGAGCTGCCCAGGGATCCTGGGCAAGTGACGGAACTGACTCACTGCCGTTATGTGTCACATGAGAACAGTAACAGCATTTATTTTCCACAATCTGTTGTGAAGGTTCGGTTGAATGCGGAGTGATGAGACGCGTGCGTGGCACGCAGCAAACAGTAAACCGTTACTGGTCGGCACCACTCACGACTCTTCTATTTCCCGAGCCACCGGGCCCAGGAGTTGCTGGAGGTATCTCGGACCTGGGCCGACCTTGGCCGTGGATTCCAGCTCATCGGCTCCAGCCTCATAGCTGGGGAGCCCTCCCCTGACAGCCCCAAAGCCCTCAACCGCGAGGACCACGGAATAGGCTCTCCGGGTTTCCTTCCATTCGCCCCTCACGGCGAAAGTTCCCTTCAAAACGGGATAATGACCCGCCGCACAGGGCTGAGCAACAAACCGGCTTCCGAATCCCAAGGCACTCGGAGAACGGCAAGCAAGGCCCGTCCCAGGCAAGCTTAAAATCTCGTTTAAAATCTGGACTGGAAAGGTGGTCGCGGCCGGCCTCACACCCCGCGCCGCGACGGGACTCACCTGTGAGTAGCGCAGCGCTGTGGCGTTCAGGTGAGCTACTCAAGCGGGAGCGCAGGCGCAAAACGACGCCGCGAGTGCATCTCCCGGCAAGCCCCGCGACTGCATCCCCCGGCAAGCCCCGCGACTATCCGGATCCTGTGGGGCGGGGTGGCAAGTTGAGCCTGGGTTCCGGTGCCTCCCGCGCAGAGCGCGGCCCTCCCCTTTCAGCCCAGTTACTAGAGTGTTTGTCAAAACTTCGGATCCCGGACCTCACCGCGACACTAAGGCAGTGGATCTCCCATGCTTGGGCATTTGCATTTTAATACACATTCCTGGGGTCCTGACTCAAGTCTCCCGCGGGTCACACCGGTCTTGGGCGTCTTATTTTCTTTTCTTCAAGAGTGGAGCTTCGACCAATCGATCTTGGCCCCCTACACACATCCCTCCCGCTTTCAAATGCCACCGGAGCCTCCGGAGTTTCAAGACTTGTCCGATGGCCCTACCTCTCGTCTTCCCATTGGCCCCTATCTCATTCCACCCCACAGGCATTCCTTCTCTTTTCATTGGTCGGCGGCGACTGTGGAGTGATCTGACCCAATGGGGGCTGAGTTTCGGAAAACGTCACCCGGAAGTTGGTCCCGAGCAGGCGCTGTTGCCTTATGGACGCCTAACTCGCGCGGTAGGACTTCCGGCGTGGGAGCTGCGCGCCGAGTCCTGCCAGGATTCACGGCTGGGAAAGAGAGTGGCTCCCAGGTTTTGGGTCCTGGAGGCCCTGGCGGAGCCAGGCGAAAATACCGCGTCCGGGACCGACTGAGGCTGAAGGCTGCGCCCGGGGAGGAACATCGCTCCTCCGCTAGGGCTTGCAGTCCCGGGCCCGCCGGCTACTGCAGACGCCACCCATCTTTGCGTGGGGACCCGGGGCCCCTTCCCAGACGGGCACAACTGATTTCGGGGCCCAGGCGATCCGGGACCTGGTAATGGCGTCGGACCCGGGCTCCCAGGAGCGGGAAGGGCTCCTGATCGTGAAACTGGAGGAGGACTGTGCATGGAGCCAGGAGCTTCCTACGCCCGACGCAGGGTCCAGCACACTGTCTGCTCACCTGCGCTTCCGACGGTTCCGCTTCCAGGAGGCCGCTGGCCCCCGAGAAGCCCTCAGCCAGCTCCAGGAGCTGTGCCACGAATGGCTGCGTCCCAAGATGCGCACTAAGGAGCAGATCCTGGAGTTGCTCGTGCTGGAGCAGTTCCTGAGCATCCTGCCCCCGGAGATCCAGAGCAGGGTGCAGGAGCTGCATCCGGAGAGCGGCGAGGAAGCGGTCACCCTTGTGGAGGACATGCAGAGAGAGCTTGGGAGATTGAGGCAACAGGTGAGAGAAAGAGCGAGTTTACTCGGAGTTGGTTGGGCCCCAAGGACTGGGACATCCTGATGGCTTATTTTTCCCCATTCGAATTTGCTGGGTTGCCCTGAATAGACCTTACAGGGGCAAGGGGCTCCTAAATTGACAGAACGTTCAAATTCTGTTCTGACATGGAGGGAGTGTCGTTGCCATTGTTAGCGTGAGCTCTGGAGTTAGATCGCCAAGATTTACACCTGGCTCCGCTAAGTACTAGCGTTGTGATCTCGGGCAATTTGCTTGATGTCTTTGGTAAAATGGGGGTGCTGAACTACCCCTCCTGGGGTGGTTTTGAGGGCTAAAGGGAGAAAGCCAACAGCATATTAAGTTTTGATCAAGTAACGTTAATAACGGTCCACTATTACATTCAGGAGCTCTGGTGGCTTAGTGGGTAAGACAATTGGTTGCTAACCAGGTCAGTGGTTCAAACTCACCAACTGCTCTGGGGGAAGAAGATGAGGCACCTACTTTTGTAAAGATTTACAACCATCGAAACCCAATGGGGGTTGCTATGAGTCGGTATTGACTTGATGGCAGTGGATTGTGAATTAACAGGCCTGGGAGGGAGCTCTCGTAGCATAGTGCCTAAGACACTTGACTGCTAACCAGAAGGCTGGCAGTTCAAACCCACCAGCCACTCCTCAGAAGGAAGATGGGGCAATCTACTTCCGTAGTGATACCACCTCGGAAACCCATAACAACAATAGTCTGAGGTCCTTCGTTGTGCGGTGTCTCAGCTGACTGTGAACTTAGAAAACCAGTTTGGCACTGATGCTCTGAGGTTCCCTGTTCCCAGGGCCACCCAAGTTAGCTCATCTAATTGTGAGAAATGGAAGCATCTAGAAAAGGTTGGCGAGAGGAAGAGGGAACGAGGTGTTTGAGAAGAGCTGTGTGGGGAAGGGTGTGCAGACACACACACACACTCTTAGATTGAGGCACATGGGATCAAAACACCCTCTGGCAGGGTCCGAAGGGATGGCTGTGGTTCTCTGTGGACCCTGTGCTGACGCCCCTACCTAGCGGGCCCTGTTGTGGTGATGAGTGATGTGGGTTGGTCCCCAGGTCACAGTCCGTGGGCGGGGAACGGCAATGCATTGGGAGGAGACTTTGCCTGTGGAAACAGCACGAGAGTCACCGAGCTTCAAGCTGGAGCCCATGGAGACTGAGCGAAGCCCTGGCCCCAGGCTGCAGGAGCTGCTAGGCCCCAGCCCCCAAAGGGACCCCCAAGCTGTAAAGGAGAGGGGTGAGGAGCAGTTGGTGGGGCAGGTGGGAGGGAGGAGGGGCTTCGGGGCTGCCCCAGGCACCAGCAGGCCAAGGACAGGGCGTTTTTGAAGTCCCAAGTTCTCAGGTGGGCAGTGAAAGGCCTAGAACTGGTGGATTGGGTTCTCCTGGGCCGGGGGGAGGAGCTCTGGGGACATAGTGGCTGCAGCATTTGGCTGCTGCTAACCAAAAGGATGGCAGTTCGAACCAACAGAGAAAGATGAGGCAATCGGCTTCCATAAAGATCTATAGCCTTGGAAAACCTATGAGGCAGTTCTATTCTGCCCTGTAGGGTCACCATGAGTCGGAATTGACTCTATGATAGTGGGTTTCGTTTGGGGTTTTGGTGGTGGGGAGGCAGCTCTCTGTTGAGCATTTTATTATGTAAAACAGAGGCCACCTCGTTTTCTCACGGGAGGGAGCCCCGCAGGATGACGGGGAGCCTACTGCTATTTCCTGCCTCTGGCCCCATCATTCCGGGTATCTCTTTATTGCACAGACGGGGTGTTGGGGAATAGACCGATGTAAGACTCCTCCTGGGGAGCCAGGCGTGCAGGCCGTTCTCACAGTGATCTCTGTCACCTGCAGCACTGTCTGCTCCCTGGCTCTCTCTCTTTCCTCCTGAAGGGAACATGGAGGACAAGCAGATGACCAGGCCCCAGGTGATGTGGACATTCCCATTGTCTCCCCCCGCCCTTCCTCCTCCCCTGGGAGTGTGCCTCTCGCGGGGGCGGGGCCTTTCTGCCACCTGCAGAGGCTCTGCCTCCTTCGCCACCTGCTTGGGCCCCTCCACACCTAGCCTGTAGGGCTGGCACCCCCTTCCCCATGAAGCGTGTTCTGGGCACCCCCAGTGTTTGCCCCTTTAACCCGCAACTCTCTTTGAATTGTTCTGGGCGCGTCCGGGGCTAAAGGCGAGCTTGTGCTGTTTCAGTTGCCGGAGAGCTTAGAGGACGTAGCTGCGTACATCTCCCAGGAGGAGTGGGGCCATCAGGAGCCTAGTAAGAGGACCCTCTCCAGGGACACGGTGCAGGAGAGTTACGGGAACATGGACTCACTGGGTAAGGATATTTTCTCTAGGAATGAAGAGTGAGCCTTCCGACCAGGGTCCTATCCCTTAGACACACACCTAGTTTGTTTGTTTTTTTAATTTTTACTGTGGTTTAGGTGAAAGTTTACAGAGCAAAATCTTTCTCCCTACAGCAGTTCATGCACATTTTCATGTCATTGACTGCAATTTCTCACAGTGTAACAGCTCTCTTCCCACTTCCTCCCTATAGTTACCTCTTCCCTGTGTCCTTCCCTCCTATGCATTCCTGCCCCCTGAGCTGTCTCCCTGTGCAAACACTGCCCTTCTGCTCTCTCATGATTGATCACTCCAAGGAGTGTATCTATCTGATGTAAATGTTCACCCTATATGCCTGTCTGTGGTTTGGCTGGAAGCCACGGGAGTGAATTCAGTTCCAGACTTGGTGGGTAACTAAGGCCATAGTCTCACCAGGTTCTATCAGACCAGCAAGCCTGGTCTTTTTTATGATTTTGAGTTTTGTTCCACATTGTTCTCCCACTCTATAGTTGACAGTGGTAGCTGGGGACCATCTAGTTCTGGCCTCTTGGTCATATTGGCTGAGGCTTCCATGGTCCACTAGTCCCTTGGACTAACTGTTTCCATGCATCTTTGGTTTTCTTCATTATTGTTTGCTGTGGACGAGGGGAGACCCACTGTTTCATCTACATGACCATCTGCAAGCTTTGAAGACCCCAGTTGCTACTTGGCAAAGTAGGTTGTAGAACAATGTTTTTTGTGTAGTATGTTATACCAGCTGACCCTGATGTCCCCTGCCACCATGCCCTGAGCCCTGGGGTCAAACAACTCACTCCATTTGGGTGGTTGACTGTGCCTGAGAAGTTATCAAAGCTTTGCCTACTTATGTGGACATTCTCTCCGCACATACAAATGCGTATGTAGAAATATCATCTGGCAACCGTATATATGATCATGGGTATATTCCCTTTTGCCTACACATACTTGATCATTCGTTGCAGACACGTACCTTTGGGTGTAAACTCTGAGTTTTGTCAAGAAGCCTCCACAGGAGATGTCCTTTACCTGCAGTCCCCTTGACTAGATCAGCTAAAACACACACCAAGTGGCCCAGCCAGCACACTTGCAGGCAGCCCTGGACACCAGCTGTCAGAGCCTAAGGCTCTGGACCATAATGGGCTTCAGAGTACAAATAAATCAGATCCAGTGACCCCACCCCCTCTACATACACACACACACACACACACACACACACACACGCAAGCGTCCAAGGACGCTGTGGTACTGAGTGTTTTCTTCCTTGTGGTTTTGAAAAGCTTGTTCTTCTGTGCTGTCTTACACTTATTATGCTCCACTTATATCTAGGCCTTTCCACAAAGACAGAGTTTCAGGCACCAGCATCAACGCTCCAGGCTCCAGCGTGTCAGCTGTCAGTCAGTAAAACCTCAGGCAGGGTTCTCTAACTGCTCAGAGACATGGTGGAGACCTGGGAACAGTGTGTGTATCCAGATAGGAGCTGAGTAAATTGAACAGTCATGAAAGGGCACTCTGGTCGGACTGTTGTGTAGAGATGAACAATGATGCCTGTGAAATACAGGAGTTCTGGTCACTGGACTGAGCGGGAATGTATACAAGGATTCGTCGTGTCTCTTAAAAAACAACATGAAACAAGATGTGTGTACGTTACTCCTAAAGTTCTGTTGACACCTGCATACTCCAGGAGAAGGGAACGCCCTGTCCTTCAGGTCCACACGTCAGACTTAAACAGGGAGGGTCACAGCTGCAGAGTCATCCACAATAGTTCTGCACGGGTTACCACAGGCGTGTGACTGTTCATTGGGACTGTCTCCAGTCCTCCGCAGCTTTGCCCCGTGCTAGGATATCCAACAGTGAACAGAAGAGCTCTATCAGTGGGGACTGTGCACAGGGAGACCTTCAAATCACACTTTCTTGAATTAGACGTCAGTTTACCTCCACGTTTGCTGGAGGTGGCATGAGGTTTTTGTTCTTTCTAGTACAGCATGACAGTGGTGTTTTTGATCTTGAACCTCATGGCCCTGTTGGAGGCCCAGGTCTTTTCTTATTACCCATCACATTAATGTGACACTTCCTGGAGTTGCCTTGCCAAACTGAGTTCTATTTCAGATTCATATCTAAGAGTGGAGGCTCTTCTACCATACTAAGCTGATCCTGCAAGGAACTGGCCATGTCAATGAAGTTCTTTTTATTGTTTCAGTTAAAAAAGCTTTCATTCTCATTGCACAAAATCTAAGTACTATAAAAGTAGTTGGGTTTTTTTTTTTCTTTAAAGAAAGAAACACAACCTAGCCTCCCTGCCCTGATTTTTCTAGAGAGAACTGCTGAGAACAGTGGAGTGTGTGTTCCAAGTAATTGCCGGCAGACTTAATGAGCAGAGAATTCTCTGTCCATTTTCTGAGTGCAGGGATCAAGACTGTCTTTATTTCCCAGCCTGGCAGAGAAAAGTACTGATGCAGAAATCTGTTCCTTTCACTGTGAACAGAGTCTCCGACTCCAGGTCAGGAGGCCCTGAGTGCCCAGGCAGAGCAAGGAGGGAAACCGTGGGATCCCAGGCTCCAGAGCTGCAAGGAGGGCCCGAGTCCCGGAAGCCCAGCTGCAGGTAAGACAAGGAGCTGCCTGCCTAGCAAGGCGCCCAGCTGTGAAGAGTGAAGCGTTTGTGTGTTGGGTGCTGGCCGGGGGGGGTCCATTGCTTCCTCTGTCCCTACTTGCCTGTTCCATCCCAGGGCTGGGACTAGGGTAAGGAAAGTGAGGGCCCAGGGGGCAAAGATAAGAAGCCTTCACTCTTTGGCTAGTTCACCCCTCCAGAGTCAAAGCCCTGCTCCGTCTTCCCCCTTCCTGAAGGGTGGAAGCCTGGGGCTCCGTTGGAGAGGTGCGTGGACCCCCCAGGTGGGGACGCCAAGATGGGGCTAAACTCTGATTGGTGGAGTAGTTGCCTCACCCCTTTTCCCGAAGCTTCTCTGGAGAAGACGGGAAACAGGCCAAATCAGCCCTCCAGACTCCTCACCCACAGACAGCAGCAGATGTGTGGGATTTCCTTTCTGTCAGCATGCAAGTAACAAAAGGGTTTGCTTTCTCTCACTCTACCAGGGGAAGAGAAATTTGAGATCCAGGAGGAAACTGCTCAGACTGTTACCCCTGAGAACACCCACCCTCAGGAGCTGCCTGGCCAGGCCAGAGGGGAGGTGCCCTGGAGTCCTGAGCAGGGAAGACCTCATGACAGGTCAGACAGGCATTGGGACCCTCCCCCAGACGATCGAACGGAGCAGTCCTTAATTGGGGCCACAGGCTGCAGAGAACTGGGGCGACCAAAGGAACTGCAGCCAAAGAAACTCCATCTCTGTCCCTTGTGTGGCAAAAACTTCTCTAACAACTCGAATCTGATAAGGCACCAGAGGATTCATGCAGCAGAAAGACTTTGCATGGGTGTGGAGTGTGGGGACGTCTTTGGTGGGAACCCCCATTATCTGTCACTACACAGAGCGCACCTGGGAGAGGAGGCCCATAAGTGCCTCGAATGTGGGAAAAGCTTCAGTCAGAACACCCATCTGACCCGCCATCAGCGCACTCACACAGGCGAGAAGCCCTATCAATGCAACGTGTGTGGAAAAAGCTTCTCTTGCAACTCCAACCTCCACCGGCACCAGAGAACACACACAGGCGAAAAGCCCTACAAGTGTCCCGAGTGTGGGGAGATCTTTGCTCATAGTTCCAATCTTCTCAGGCACCAGAGAATACACACAGGAGAGAGACCCTACAAGTGTCCCGAGTGTGGGAAAAGTTTCTCTCGTAGTTCACACCTCGTCATCCATGAACGAACTCACGAGAGAGAGAGGCTTTACCCCTTCTCCGAGTGTGGGGAAGCAGTGAGCGAGTGTACCCCCTTCCTGACCAATCACAGAGCTCCCAAGTCAGAAAAAAAGCTCTTTGAATGTTTGACTTGTGGGAAAAGCTTTGGGCAGGGCATGCACCTCACCAGACATCAGCGAACACACACAGGAGAGAAACCCTATAAATGTACCCTCTGTGGGGAAAACTTCTCCCACAGATCCAATTTAATCAGGCATCAGAGGATCCACACGGGAGAGAAACCATACACATGTCACGAGTGTGGAGACAGCTTCTCTCACAGCTCCAACCGGATCCGCCACCTGAGAACCCACACAGGAGAGAGACCATACAAATGTTCTGAGTGTGGGGAAAGCTTTTCTCGAAGTTCTCGCCTTGTGAGTCATCAGAGAACTCACACAGGGTAAAAACAAGGGGATTTCTCTGACCCAGATAAAGTGACGTGGGAGAGAGTCCTGTTCTATGAACAGACTTTCATAGTTTTCTTTGCCCAACTGACCAAACGGCCTCTACGTCTTTAAGGTAATTACTATAAAGAAGAACGGGGTGGTCATGGTGAGAAGCAGCACATAAAACTAAAAATTCTGTCTGAACTAGCAAGGACGGCGAGTCTCGGGGTGACTTGCTCAGAGTGGACTTCTCCAGTAAGTCCATCCTATCCCATGGTGCACCCACATTCAGTGTATTTCTCCCATTTGTGATTTTGGTGCCTTACTGTGTCTCATGTCTGTCCCAAGCACGTTGGGAATCCATGTGATCTTTCTGTTATTATTCCCCACTTGGGACAGTCAGCAGGAGTATTCAGGCTCCAAGGCCCTTGAGACCAAACAGGAGAGGTTGAGTCTCTTGAGAAACTGGCCAGAGGCCAACAAAGATTAGCTGTGCGTTACAGCTCTCCTAAGGGCCCTGGCTGGGAAGTCCTGGGCAGTGCAGGTCAGCTACCCCAGCGCCCCTCCATGGCCTGACTGGAAGACTCATTGGCAGGCCACCCATGTCAGTGTGCCCTCAGGCAAGGAACCAGACCTGAGGAAACGGTAAGGTGGTCAGCCCAGGAGTTGGCCAAGAAGTAAGAGTGTGAATTAGTTTACCCTTTGCAGAGCTCTGGGGTACCCTACTGTGTCCGAAAAAGGCAAATAGAACTCCAGAGCCTTGTTCCTGGAGAGAGGGTTCTGTGAAAGACAGGAAGTCCCTGGAAAGTGAAAACTTGGGTCCCAGGGAAATGTGGATTATGCTCTTCCCTGTTGAAAGTATGGATGGTAATAAATATCCTACAGAAACATGAACACATGTGAGTCTTTGATGAAGGCCTTGGCCTTGCCTCTCAGTGTTGATTTGGCTCCACTCTGCCTTAGGCAGAGCACCTGCTCTGTCTTTGTGGTCTTACTGGGTTGGTCAGGAAAGTTCTGATACATATGGCAGCCGACAGGCAGCAGTATTACAGAGTACTGCCTAGTGAGCTCCAGGGCTGGGACTGGTATGTGATTAACAGGTTTAAATCCACTGGCTGCTCACGGTGATGTTCTCATAAGGTTTTCTGAGAAGTATGCTTTTCTATCATTAATGGTTGATGTGCAAAAAAAAAAAAAAAAAACTGCCATCAACTCAATTCCAACTCACAGCGATCCTATAGGGTAGAGTACAACTGCACAAATAGGATTTCCAAGGCTGAAATCATTATGGAAGCAGACTGCCCCATCTTTCTCTCATGGGTGCAGCTGGTAGGTTTGAACCGCTGACCTTCCAGTTAGGGGCTGAGTGCTTTAACTACTGTGGTAGAATCCTATGGAAGATATTTAAAAACAAAACAAAAAAAAAAACACTGCCATCAAGTTGACTCCAATTCCTAAAAAACAGAGAACTGCTGCCCCATAGAGCTTCCAAGATTGTAAATCTTTACAGAAGGAGACTGCCTCATCTTTTCTCCTGTGCAGTGGCTGGTGGGTTCAAACCATGATGTTTTGACCTTTTGGTTAGCAGCCAAATGCTTTAACCACTGAACCACCAGATCTCTTTATGGACAATACAGAGAAAAGCAAACCAGAAAATTATGTCGTGTATGAGTTGGAATCAACTCAATGGCGGTGAGTTTGGTTGGGAGCTCTGGTGGCATGGTGCCTTAGGCATCTGACTGTTTACCAGAAGGCTGACACTTCAATGCCACCAGCCACTCCTCAGAAGGAAGGGTAGGCAATCTTTCCATAGAGATACCCCCTAGAGAACCCAAGGAGGGGTCACTATGAGTTGAATCAGCTCAACAGCAGTGAGTTTGTTTTTCGTTTATCTTAATAGAAGGAGCTCTGGTGAGATAGTGGGTAAGGCATTTGGCTGCTAACCAGGTCGTCAGTGGTTCAAACCCACCAGCTGCTCCAGGGGAGGAAGATGAGTCAACTACTTCTGTAAAAATTTACAGCCTTGGAAACCCAATGGGTGTCGCTATGAGAATTGACTTGATGGCAGTGGTTTTTGTTTTTTTTAAAATCCTATTAGAGGAAAGCATTGCATTTTAGAATGAGGAATGGGTATTCTAAGAGTGTATCTATGGAAGAGGTAGAATACCAGGGACGATTCTAGGAGTAGGAAATTCTGTTGTGCTGCTGTTGTTATGTGCCGCTGAGTCGGACCCGACTCATAGCGACCCCTCCTTGGGTTTCCGAGGCAGTATCACTATGGAAGTAGATTGTCCAACCTTCCTTCCAAGGAGTGGCTGGTGGCTGGTGGATTTGAACCACCAACCTTCTGGTTAGCAGTCAAGTGCCTTAGTCACCCAGAGCTAGTGCCTGGAAAATACGGCCCTGGAGGAAAGTATCTGACTAGTTCTTTGGGAGAAAAACGTGACAAAACATTCCATCGTTGCCAGGCTATGAAATACAGTGATACATGATGGAAACAACCCATGCCTCACCTTCCTGTTCCTTGTCAGTCTTGTCTCAACCCTGCCCCAGCTGAGTGGGAGTTTTTCCTGAGCCACCCTTAAAAATGTCACAGTTCCTCATTTCTTTCCCTTCCTCTTACCACCTTGTTCCCAGGAGGAGGGCAGTGGTTATGTATGGGTGAGGGGCAGTAAAGATTACTGTTGAGGAGGTAAAGATTAGAGAGATTAATAGTAGGCTCACCAGTGGTAGGAGCAGGCCTGAGGTCCCGCAGGGCATGGCTGATGTGGCTGCTGCTGCCCTGAGACATGTGGAGCACTTGTTAATGGCAGAGAGACATCTGACCTCAGCTAACTTCACAAGGTGGGGAAGCGCCAGCGTCAGCCCAAGGCTGATTCCTGACGTCAGCCCAAGGCTGATTCCTGACCAGTGGATGTAAGACATAGCTCCACCCTCCAACCTTTTTGCCAATTCTTATATCAGCCATTCCTCTTACAACACTCCCTACTTCTCTGCTGGGTTTGTAATTCATTGCAGTGGCCACACAAACTCACAGACCATGCTTAAAGTTAAGTGGTTTATTAGGGAAGCAACAGGCTGCAACTCAGAACCAGGACACAAAGCGTGCTGGCCCTCCTTTCTTCAGTGCGGGACATCTCTCTCAACTTGTCTCTACTGGACGGGCTCATCTCTCAGCCCTTGTCCCCACTTGGACCTGGCCTTTACCCTGGTCAGGGAAGTGTTACTAGGCTCTTGAGCTCTGCCAGTCAGTTGCCAGAGGCGCCACAACTTGGCACGAAGGCTCCTGCCTGAAGACACTCATCTCCCTGGCTCCATTGATCGACAAGCCTAGCTCTACCAAGAACTGCCCAGAAGCACCCCACCCGGCCAGTAAGCTACCTGCCCAAAGGTGCTAAGCTGTGGCTCCACGGGTTGACAAGCCTGGCTCTGCTGACAGCTGCCCAGAGGCACCCCAGTCCACCAGCAAGCCACCTACCTGAAGATACTCAGCTCTCTTGCTGTGAGGGGTCAGCATGCCCACCACTGCATTGTTCTGTGGGCCAGGAAGCCCCCTCTGCTGCCTTGTGCCAGTCTCCTGGTTCTGCTGCCACCGTTTTGCTGCCGCTGCTTCTCACTGTCTTGTGCTGTCTGTAGTGTTACAGCTCTCGCCCCTGGGTCTAGGAAGTTCTCAGCACAGTGACCCCAGAGCCAAAGGACATGCCCCGTTCCTGGCTTTTCTTTCTTGCTGGGATTGAGATCCCCACTCTCCTCTGGGTTAGGGTCCCTTTTAAGCCTAGTGGGATGGCAAAACTGACCAATCCCCTTGTCGGGGCACCATACAGCTTATCTGCATGGCTCCATCCCCTTGGTGGGCTATAAACACTTTATTTTCAGAGTCTCACCCAATCATTGTGTGGCATTTACAAGGCCATGCATGGCTTAAAAGCACCATATAAAGTAAGTGCACCAAAGTGGTGTAGAATTAATGTTTTTACTATGCATTCTCTCTGGTTAAAATGATATCTTATGTGGGTGCTGGAAGGCTGGCGGTTCAAATCCACCAGCCACTCCTTGGAAGATGGGCCAATCTACTTCCGTAGTGATACTGCCTTGGAAACCCAAAGAGGGGTCGCCGCTATGAGTCAGGTCCGACTCCACGGCATACAACAACAACAACAACATGTGGGTGCTAAGTCTTATAGGAATGGAAGCCATCCCCATTGTTCCCCCACAACCCAACAGTCAGCCATTCTGGTCTTATGATGTGGCCAGGCTGATGTTGCTGCTACTGAGTATTGCTAGTTAAAGCTAGAGCCCCTGGGAGCTACTAGAAAGGCTTTCCAGTAGGAGCCTTCATCCAGGTCCCCTTTGGCCAACTTTGCATTCACAGCTGTCCTCTGCCTTGCTTTAATGAGATGATGTTACACACAATATCACGTGTAACACACTTAGCACAGTCCCTGCCACGCAGAAGGCACTCATCTCTCCGTCCCACTGGGGACAGAGAGTAAAAGCTTTGCTTCCTTCTAAGCACCTGGCACTGGGGTCAGTGGAAGGCCACGCTGGCAGGTATTTCTGGAAGCAATCCCCCATCAAGAGGTAGTAGTGATGACTTCCTGTGAAGTCATGTGCCAAGGAGCAGGTGGGAGCCCCCTTACTGCAGGCTCCCATGAGACCACTGCAAAGGATACTTTCTTACATTAACACACTGACTGTTGAGTCCTTCTGTAAAAGAAGCCATAACAGATTTCAACTGAAAGGAAGCCCGATTCTGGGGAGCCTGATGGTGGTTCCTAAACTCATGGGTACAACGGAGACCTGGGAGAGGAGCACTGACCCTGAGCAACAGCCATGTGGCCTTGAGGCAAAGGCTTCACCTGAGACCAGCAGATAGGTTCCTAGGTGGAGAATCGGTCTGCTTAACCCTTTTGTGACCTGTAGGACACACAGTGCCCATGTACATTTTTAATCTCTGGATTTAGTAGGAACTATCCCACTCGATACCCCTGCTGCCTCCACGGAAGACGGCACTGCAGCGCCAAGGCCCGGCCCCCGGGGGAAAGGAAGGCTGGCGGGGCGCTCGCGGCCACGTCTAGCCAGATCCCTCCCATCTCCGCCCAGGGTCTCGGGGCTGCTTCGGCCCCCTCAGCGGTGACTATCCCCCGGCGGCGAGACCTCTCTTCCCACGCCGGGCTGCGCACCCCTCTGAGCCCTGCGCGCCCATCCCCGGGACAGGAGCGCGCGCGAGCGCCCTGCCCCGCCCGCAGGCGCCGAACACCCCGCCCGCAGGGCCTAGCGCCCCGCCCGCAGGGGCCTAGCACACCGCCCCTCAGGCTCCAAATGCCCCGCCCCGCCCGCGGGCGCCGAGCGCCCGCCCGCAAGCACCCACCGGCCGCTCTGGCCCGCTGTCTGTGCTCCATGGTCGTTCCCTGCCGCGTGCTCCCGGCTGGCCACCGGCTCCTTCAATCTGAGGCAGGTGAGGAGAACAGCACTGCTCAAAATTCCCCGGCCCCTCAACCACGCGTGCGCTAACCCGCTGCCGGGAGCCAGGAGGCAGTCCGGCCCCGCCCCCAGCGGCCCTCAGGAGGCGGGGCCCAGCGCGGCGATTGGTGCGCTCCGGAGGCTGGGAAAGGCAGGGTGCGCTCAGGGAAAGCACAGGCCGCTTCCGGGCCGGAGTCTTTGTCCGAATGCAACAGGAAGTCCACGCAGCAGGGGAGACATAATTCACGTTTGAATACGGTCGCCCTGGCGACTGCGTAGGGAAAAGATGGAGAAGCGACAGGCCCAGGAGGGCTGGTAGATCTGAGGCGGCTGCCGTCGTCGAGGGGCTAATGGGGGCAGTGAGGAGGGGCGGGGGAGGCAGAGCCGTCAGGGCGCGGGCCGGTGCTCCAAGGCTAAAACTGTGGGGTGACCACCTCCCACCGAGGTCACTGAAAATCTGGCTCTGCCCTCTTCCCTGCTCCTCTGCCGGCAGCCCCCTATCGCGACCATCCAGGGCTCCTGCCACTTCCCGGGACGAAGACTCCCACGCTGCGCGGGCTGTGCTCATCCCCCCTGGGCCTGGCCTGCCTTTGTAATTAAACTTTAAAGCCCAACTGACGAGTCACACAGACCCTGTGATTCTCCCCCTGCCGGCCAGCCAGATGCTCCCAAATCCCTCTCCACACGCAGCTCCGACCCTTCGCACATCCAACGGCGGCTTGTTTTTTTTGTGTTATTCAGGTATGAATCCCCAACACCAAGCTCGCGTACATGGAAGTACACCGGAGGCCCAGGGGATACTTTCATTATCAGTGTTCTTGAAAACGAGCGCCACTCATTCTGAGAAGTCGTTACCACTGACAAGGAATAAAAACGTTTTGAAGCAACAACCCAAATGAAAGGACCCAAAGCGCTCTCCACCGACCAATCCCTTCAACTTTTCCTGCACTCCTTCCTATTCTAGGCTCGAAAGGCGTCTCAGAGGCGGCAAAACACCACACTGGGGAGAAACACTGCCCTCCCCTTAAACCCATCCGCAGTTTGATGTTAAAGGTCTCCCTTCCACCTTGCATTAGGCTGCGGACTTAATTAAGCAAGGAAAAAAGCCAAAAGGATGCCCAATGGTAATTTCCATTATAAATTCCGGGTAATGAAAGCGAGAAGAAAGGAAAGGAACGTTAAAACCAAACTACTGAGTTAACTTAAAACCACCAAACAAACCCTCTGCGGTCGAGTCGATTCCTACTCACAGCCCCCCTAGAGGACAGAGTAGAACTGCTTCACGGGGTTTCGAAGGCTGTAAAACTCCAACTGCCTCATCTTTCTCCCGCGGAGTGGCTGGTAGGGTAGAACCACTGGCCTTTTGGTTAGCAGTTTAAAGCCTTAACCACTAAGCCACTAGAGCCCCCTTTCTGAGTTGATTTACAAGGTAAAAATATCAACAATAACTAATCATAATAACAATTTAATCATAATAACAATTAAAAAGTATCCCACTCAGAACGTATTTAGGAATAACCTTAAAATATGAGTACTCTATTAAAAGAAAACTGTATTTACAATAACAGAGTCCTGGTGGCACAGTGGTTAAAGCACTTGGCTGCAAACCAAAAAGTCAATGGTTCAAACCAACCAGCTGCTCTGCAGAAGAAAGGTGGCAGTCAGCTTCCATACAGCCCTCCTTGGAAACCCTATGGGGCAGTTCTACTGTCTTATAGGGTCACTATAAGTCGGAATCCACTCAATGACAGAGGGTTATATTTACAACTTGAGTGGAGAGAAATATAACATGAGTATCAATTCCTCCGAGGTTTACTGGTCTAATAGAGCCTGGTGAGACCCCCAAGACTATGGCCCCTAGACCCTTCAGGTCTAGAATTGATCTCACTCATCCTCATGGCTTCCAGCCAAACAGACAAGCACATAGGGTGAACATGTACATCAAGAAGATGTTGTTGTTGTTATGTGCCGTCAAGTCGGACCCGACTCATAGCGACCCCTCCTTGGGTTTCCGAGGCAGTATCACTACAGAAGTAGATTGCTCTAACTTCCTTCCGAGGAGTGGCTGGTGGGTTTGAACCGCCAGACCTCTGGTTAGCAGTCAAGTGCTTTAGGCACTATGCTACCAGAGCTCCTACATCAAGAAGATACACTCCTTAAAATGATCAATCATGAGAGAACAGAGAGGCAGTATTTTCACAGGGAGATAGCTCTCAGGGGGGCAGGAATGAATAGGAAAGGAGGGCACAGGAAAGAGGTTAACTACAGGGAGGAAGTCCGGAGAGAGCTGTTACACTGTGGGGATTGCAGTCAATGTCATGAAACACGTCTATGAACTGCTGTATGGAAAATGAACTTGCTCTGTAAATGTTTACCCAAATCACAATAAAAATTAAAAATAAATAAAACAAAAAATCTGAATTATGGAATATATTTATACATTTAAAGAAACAAATTTCTGGTTTTCAAACTGTATATATTTTATAACTTATCTAGAAGTGGACACTGATACACAAAATAAAGTTAGTTGATAAAAACAATGACAATTTACAATAAGCCTACATACATTGTTAGATAATTGCACAAATCTTTAAACACAGAATCTAACGCTTAGAAGCAGAAGTTGAAGGCATGTTGAAGAAATCCTTAGTATTATGAGGCCTAGGCTTCAAAAAGCGACCAATCCTAGAATGGATTCTACTCTGTAACTGTTTGTTGATTATTTCTTGTTGCATCTCTTTGAGTGTGAAATGGAACCTTTGAAACTCGGGTGTGGCATCAACAAAATCAAGAAGGTAGTCTATACTCTCTCTTACAGCAGATAACCTAAATTCAGCAGGCTGTGAATGTTCTTCATCAGTTCCTCCTTTCAGAACAGTTCTGTTTGTAACCCCACATTTCGTTTTTTTGGGGCAACTTTTTTCTTCATCATCCCCATTCAACCACACCCTATCATCATCTAACTTTGTTTGCAACTCTCCACATTTTTCAAGAATTTCTCTATAATCCCCGTCGTCTAAACCTTGAAGATCGTATTCAGGTTCCTTCTTGTAAAGAAGATTTCCCCAGGCATTTGCTATGGTTGTTTGTTTTACTTCATCCCAACTCTTTGCCCAGTTAAAAATTGCACTTTTTATACCATAGGTTTTCGTCTTGGAAACTCCTTTTTCTCCTTTGTCATACTCATCATCACTTTCTTCAAAGATTACATGATTCTCTTCAAGTTGCTTCCACCTATAAAGTCGTTTGCAGCTTAAGATTACACCTTGATTCATTGGCTGAATCAAGGCTGAAGTGTGATGGGGAAAGAACATACATCTTATTCTACCGTCCTCACTGGTTAGGGCTTCAGAAGAAAGGTGAGCTGGGGAATTATCCAACAGTAACAACGCCCGGACTTCCTCTTCGTGGAATCGTAAACTGTTAAGTTGAAAATGCCTAACCTCTGGAACAAAGTTTTGAAAGAACCATTCCGAAAACAATTCTCTGGTGAACCAAACATCTTTACTAGCTTTATATATCACAGGTAATGCACTTGTGTCCTCTGTCACACTTTGGGGTTGTTTTGATTTTCCAACTATGACCGACTTCAGCTTATGTGTCCCATCTGCATTTGCACACAAAAGGGCAGACAATCGCTCCTTGTTTATTTTCTTCCCTGGCATGCAGGTATCTTTTTTGCTTGCCTGAGTGGTTTCTGGCACTGATTTCCAAAAGAGGTCCGTTTCATTCCCACTGTATAACTGAGCTAGATGCAGTTTCTCCTCACTGATTATCATGGATAGTTTTTGTCGAAATGGCTCAACACTTTCTGAAGCTGAACTTAAGACTTGTTCCTCACATACTTTTCGGTTCCCAATTGCATGCCTATTTTGGAATCTAAAAAGCCAACCGGTACTAGCTTTGAAGTCTGTCCGTCCAAAACACTGTGCAAATCTCTCGGCAGCAGCCTGAAGTTCCACGCCTCTAACAGGGACACCAGCTGAGCGTTTCTGTTGGTACCACATGTAGACTGCGTTGTCCACATCGCCATATTTGGCTCCGGTTGTCCTCTTTCTCTTCTCAGCCCCTACTAATGGCATGTCCTGTTTTAGTATAAAGTCTAAAATCAATTTCTTATTCTTTTTAATGTCATAAAATGTTGATTTACTGATTCCAAATTCATCCATTACACTTTTAAGAGATCGTCCGGCTTCAATCCTACCTAGAACTTTCATTTTCTCTTCCAAATTTAGTGTTGTGTATTTTCCTCTCTTACTCATACTGAATTTGATTCAACCAACCAACACGAGAAAATAAAGGAAAAAGCCCTACTGAATTGGAAATTAAAAAAAAAAAAAACTAGCTCAAAGTCCCAGAAGGCACTGGTATTTGCATTGGAGAGTAATTAAGAGATGAAGGCTCATGATTGAAGTGCTAATCTCAAGTCTTATGAACTGAGAAAAACACCACTGCTAGGTCCTGGATGGCTGTTGTTCCCACAAGACATGGGTGGTCAGTTGGAAATCCCCCTGATCCTTCTCGCCTGACAAATATAGCAGCACCAATCAAGAACCGGAATAGCAGCTTATTCTCCCTAACTCAACATAGGAAAAGGGACAAAAGGAGGACAGGAGGCATTGAGCAAGGGGTATCCCCAAGAGCAGACCCAGGTGGGAAAGTCTCAATAAAAAATGGTGCTTAAGAAGGGGGTGTGAAAGATTCAAAATCAAAAACAATCTTGTGTAGCAGAGATGACAGTATGGCTTTTCCCCTTCCAAAATGACCTGGTTTTACCTCACTGGCAGAAAAAGAAAATGATGCTCATATGGGCAACAGTCCATCTACCTGGATAAAGGCTCCCAGGCTGTAAGAACCCTGACACTGGGATGTCTGGAAAGCTGGAATTTGGAAATACTTGTATTGAATCTTGAGGTAAAGAAGAAAGTTAGTAGGTTCTGCTGAACAACTTGTATTCCATTCACTGTAGCATTCTCAATGTCTGAGCTTTAACTTGAGCATCTGTTACGCTTACTAAGGTGTTCTGTAAGTATTTAAATAATTTATTTGTTAGTGGCAGTTTTCTACTCTCAGATCTATCTTGTGGACATATGGTATATTTTGAAGTGTTATTCTTCACTGCAACTGCTCTCCTTATCTGGGATATTATCAAGTTTCAGAATCATGGCAGCTCTTAGCGAGGAGTGTAAAAGTTCTACCAGTATTTTCTCATAGCTAAAAAATTAAGATCTTGCCTTTTACATGTTTTCCTAAATTTACTTAGCATTTTAAGTAACATATTTTTCATATTTGAGACTTCATTTGATTTCTTTTTAATGTAGATTTTGCTCACTTTGAACTAAGATTCAACTTTTCCACTGCCTGAAGAAATTTAAAATGTTTCCTTACTGGTGTTTCTGATCAATTGTTTCCCATAAATCCTTCTTTTGGCAAACTTTTCCATAGCTCTGTGTCCTCAAATAGTCCTTTCAGGTCCTGATGCTGCCCAATGCCATTCCAAGTCATTAGAAATCTCCTACTCTAGGTTATTTCATAGTTCTCATTCCAGATACCCAACCTCGTGGGAAGAAACAAAAACTGCCACTTTTTTCCATTCCAGGTGCTATGAAGAAAAAAAAGTATGTCAGAAAAATGAGGAAAACAATTGGTGTCTTAGTTATTTTTCTTCAAGGGCAAACCCTTTGCTTTCTTTCATTCATTCCCCAACTACACAGAACTCTCTCAAGTCTCTTGTCTATTCAAACCTTTGGCTTTCGTCTAACATTTGCACAAGAAATACCAACTTGGGGTTATGAAGCGCTAAAAGGATAGTAAAAGAATATGACCGTAACTAAACGGTAAAGGAAATGACAGAGTACCATCAAGTAACTTTCTAAAAAAGGCAATTATAACTAAGGCAATCAATAAATGATCACTTTATAAATTGTGGGAGGTGGGATATTTTTTAGTCAGTAGTAGTCCCACTAACTCCAGCCCGTCACCTACCAAAAATACTCAGTCTGGTATGGCAGTTGGGTTGTCTCAGAATAAACTCAACACACTCACTTCCACTGCTTCCCAGCTGCCCAGTCATCGTTTCCACAACAATGCCCAGACAAGGGAAAGTCAAATCTAAAGGAAACACTCAGGGAACTTTTGTGGGCTATACAGCAAGAGTAGGCACTATGGCACCAAACTGCAAACCACGAAAATCAATAGCAGCCTCACTCACCATTCCCAATTTGTGCGTTGCTTCCTCTGCTTCCTTCCAGAGTCTGTCTCCATATGCCTTCAGTCATCTCCCTGCCTATGATCTAGCCTGCCAATGACATTCTGTTTAGCACTGCTGGCAGAACTTCATTTACTCAATTTGATACATTTAATTATATGCTCAGTGTTGGGTCAGGTGATAAGGATCTTGATGCTAAGGACATTACCTGTCCATTGGTTCTGATAGACTGAGAATAATAATTGAAGAAATTCAGTCTCAATCTGACTAGCTATGAGGAAATGAACCTGCTCTGTCTCACATTCAAGTAACTTTGGCAGATGGTCATTATTATTGACTCTCTTTAATTCTTTCCTTCATTCAAAAAGAACGAAGAGTTCTCATCATTTTGTTGTTGTTATGTGCCGTGGAGGACCCGACTCATAGAGAGCCCTCCTTGGGTTTCCTAGGCAGTATCCCTACGGAAATAGATTGCCCAACCTTCTTTCCGAGGAGTGGCTGGTGGGTTTGAACTGCCAGCCTTCTGATTAGCAGTCAAGTGCCTTAGCCACTATGCTACCAGAGCTCCCATACCATCCAAAAACAAAAACAGCATAATGGACTAGAATGGTCTTGTAATAACCTATCTTCATTCTTACTTTAAACTTACCGAAAGCAGTATACTAGACACTGTAAGAGGTACAAGATAAACACAAGGTCCTCATCCTCCTGGGAAGCCGACTGTGGTGGAAAAAGCGCAAGATATGACCACAGGGGACTTAACTTCCATTCTGAGATCTGCCACTGGTAATCGAAGTGACCCTGGGCAAGTCATTTTCTAGGTCTGAACTTCTCTGTCAAGAGAACCTATAAACGGAATATCTCACAACTTAAAATAAAACTTACCTCACAAAAAAAATAGCATAATCGTTGTGATGGACTCGCTACGCGAACCAAAAAAACGTAACGAAACTGTAAGGGGCCACTGCTCCTGCTGTAGCGAGGGGCCTGGCCGGCACAAAACTACTTCTTAATCGGGACCCCCGGCTACCAAACGCCTCAAGGCCGCCCGAAAACGACGCAGGAACATTCTGAACGCGCCACACCTCGTAGAACCGGGACACGAAACAGGTGCATCCAAGCGATGAGGCACTTCCACGGTTTCTCTGGGCTTTGGCGGGGCCGGAGACGCGGTGATACAAATTCTTTCTTGCAGATAACTAGTTTTTCCAGTGAGAGAAGAAGCCTCTACAAACGTTCACCAACGGGCTGAGACTCACCTACGACTGGGCGAGAATGGGCGGGGCAGAGCTGCGCCGAGCCACCGAAGACGCGTCACTTCCGCTTCCGACTGCGCACGCGGGCCTCAGCAACAGCGGTTCAGCGCGCAGCCCTGAGGAGAGCAAGTGGGTCCGTTTTGCGCGTAGTGGTGTAAGGCAGTTCTCCTGAACCCACAGGGTTCGTTCACCGGAGTCAGCACGCCTCGCCGACCTTGACACCGAGTGGCTCGGGGCGGAGAACTTCATTCTCCAGAGCCCGGCGGGCGACTGCCTTGCAGTTGAACCAGAGAAAAAAAAGGCTGCCACCGAAGCCGAGCTGTCCGAAGGTAACCAGTAATCTGCTTTCCCCTTAGTTTCGGCCCCGGCGCCCCTGAGATGCGAGCCGCGCTTGGGCGCCGCTGCCTGGCGGGGGGCGGGGCGGGAGGAAGCAGCCATTTTTAGTAGGTGCAGAGACGTGTCTGGGCCGGGGCCGGCAGGGGTGTCTTGAGCGAGGCCTGGCGTCCGACTGTGGAACTGTTTCCTGTTTTTACTCGTGGCGCAGATGTCAGCCGGGCGGCGGGGGAAGCTCCCTCGGCGACCTCCGCGTTCATATTGCCTCCGCGTTCCTATGGTCGATTGAGGGGATGTGGCTAATCGGAGATGAGGTCCAACACTACATCAGAGTGTGCAGCTTTAGAAATACCAGCTTCTGCTGATGCCAAAACAGGAATTGTCCCCGTGACTCCTGAGTTGAGATGGGCAGCAAGGAACTGACCATTTTGAATACCTGTGGCTTCCTGGACAGAATTCCGGTGCTGTTTCCACTAGATAACCTCAGAGCAAACGGTTCCACGAGCCTCTTCTCATTCTGCTTTACAAAATTGAAAAACAAACTCACTGCCCTCGAGTCAGATCTGACTCATAGAGACCCCTCCTTGGGTTTCTGAGGCAGTGTCACCAGGGAAGTATATTGCCCAACCTTCCTTCCAAGGAGTGGCAGGTGGGTTTGAACTGCCAGCCTTCTGGTTAGCAGTCAAATGCCTTATCAGAGCTCCTCATCGTACCTTTTTTTTTGTTGTTGTTGTTATGTGCCGTCGAGTCAGCCCTGACTCATAGCGACCCCTCCTTGGGTTTCCGAGGCAGTATCACTACGGAAGTTGAATTGCCCAACCTTCCTTCCGAGGAGTGGCTGGTGGGTTTGAACCGCCAGCCATCTGGTTAGCAGGCAAGTGCCTTAGCCACTATGCTACCAGAGCTCCCATCGTACCTTAGAAGTCTAAATACCTTAAGAAAATGTATAGTCAGCATAAAGTTACTTCTGAAGAACCTTAATCACCACTCCTTCACCCTTCACCCTCTTTTTTTTTTTTTTTTACTGGCCACACCTTTCTCCCCAGGAGGTGCCAGTGAGTTCAAACTGCCAACCTTTCAGTTTGCAGGCCAGCGCTTAACAACTAGTGTCAGTGGGACATTTGTTCAGATAACTTGTAAACAAAAGCCAACTAATTTTCTTCTAGTCAAGTAAACAAAAATTTTTAAAGGCAAGTGTAAATCATCTGCACAATACCAGATTTTTCTCTTAACAATGATTAGCATCTAGTTGCATAGCTGAGGGACACTTTTTGAAAAGAATAAGATTAATTACATTTCTTCTACTGAATTCTCACTGTCTCAGCTCTCTTGGAGATATCTTTACAGTAAAAAAAAGAGAATATCAAATGTTTTATAAAGTCTTCACAAGGGAATGAAGGGGGTGCTAGAAGTTGTGACACACACACACACACTAAAGTCCCAGACTGGAATAATTGTTGGGGTTTAGAGAAACTAAATTTCCTTTTATTAGTTCCTACTAATTTTCCTTTGACTTGGGAAAATGGGATAGGAAGTACACCCATGACATCTTGGGATAATTCTCAGTTCCTTTCACCAACCAAGTTTTTTTTTTTTTTCTTTTTAAAGCCAGGTTATCAGTTGGCATTTGCCTTCTCTGAACTGTGCTGTTTCAAAGTTAAATAACTAAGAAAAGTAGAGAAAGGCCTGAATTTGTCATTATGAATTACTTAATTTTGGCAATTGATTGTAAAAGGAAGGCATTGACAGTCTTTGCTGTTCATTTTTCCCTGATATTAAGTAGCAAGTAATAAGGTTCAAGGAAGGAGCACTGGTGGCGCAGTGGTGATGTGCTTGATTGCTAATGGAGAGGTCAAAGGTTCTAACCCACCAGTTGCTCCACAAGATTTTTTTTTTAATGTTTGTTTTAGAGTTTTTTGGAGACTTGGGGAGAGGATAAGATTCATGGGACTTTGTTATGAACATGTGTTTTTTTTTTTTTTTCCCCCTACCCTCTACTCTATATCCTTAGGAAGAAGACATTCTTACTGGTTTTGAACCAGACCACATGTGTCTTCAGTTGTCCAGGGTGACAGTATGAGTGCAGAAGAGCATAACTGTTCCCAGAACAGAATGATGACTATAGATGTGAAGGTGGCTGCACACTTGAACCCTGAGATCAGGGCTCTGTGGGAGACCAAGGGATCTGTGACAGATAGTTCCAGTCATAGTAAGAAATCTACCCCCCAAATGGACAGACTCGGTCCTGAGGGATCTCGCCGGGATTTCAGGAACTTACACTATAATGAAGCAGCTGGACCCCTCAAGGTTGTGAGCCAACTTCAGGAATTATGCCGTCGGTGGCTGAGACCAGAGATCCACTCAAAAGAGCAAATCTTGGAACTGCTGGTGCTGGAGCAGTTCCTGACCATTCTGCCCAGGGAGACCCAGAGCCAGATGCAGAAGCACCATCCGCAGAGCATAAAGGAGGCTGTGACCCTAATAGAATACTTGCAGAGGCAATCTGGTCAAATGAAGAATGGGGTGAGAACATTCTGGGCGTTTACACTTACAGGACAAAGGTGGCTGTACTCAGAGGGGTTAATTGAGAAATGAGATTAATTACATCATTCTTCTATTGTTCCTTTAGGACAGTTAAGGTGGGACCCGAAACTACTGGTTGCAGCAATTGTCAGTCCACAAGTTTTGGAGCTCCTGGCAGAGTTTTCCCTGGCTTTAAAGAAAAAGTAATTTTTTGCACTCTTTAGAGCCAGGTTCAGTTGAGACTAAAGAACTTAGTCTGGCTTAACCAAGGAGACAGGACTTGAGTTCTGAGAAACAAATGAAATGGATGGGGTGTAGATGCTAAAAAGGGAAAAAAAACTGAAGAGGCCAAAGGAGAGCAAGGATAACTAAGAGAAGGATAAATCAGACAGCCAGGGGAAGACTACAAAAAAGTAGGGGGAAAATGTAGAAAGAAAAGGGGAAACATCTGGAAAGAAGAAAAATCCCAACAGAATACCAGAGAGAAGATGCTGAGGGGTAGTGTCCTCCACACCATAGACAGAAGTCTCCACTGCCCGCCCTCAGTTGTTGTTCCTTGGTCCTGCTAGTGAGTGGAGATCCAAGGTATACCTTGGGTAGGGGCAGGGCAGCACACCTGTGGTGGTAAAGAGCATACAGCAGGGCATATGTATGGTGTCATTCCACCAAATCATGGAGGTGGTTTAGAACCAGACTCTTCCCCCTTTTCCTTCCATTCTAATCCCCATTTCCCTATAGGGAAATCTTACTGAAAAAAAAACTTTTTCATTCCATTCCTTACTTTTTTTTTTTAATAGAAAATATTTGGAGAGGGGAAATCACCAAGGCAGGGATCCAAGTCTTGGGAAGCCTGTAAAAGCAGCATGAACCACCTGAACTTGCTAATGGCATGAGCTGGGATATGTGTGGAGGGGCTATGTTGTGGGCTGGCAGAAGTGACCTCTTTTCATTGTATCTTAATTTTCCCAAGTTTTGTGAGTAGTTCTTTGTGAAAAAGAGGTGGTCAGTTACCTCTTTAAGTCTTTGAACTAATTTATTTAGTGTCTGACACCTAGGAACAGGACTCTCTGCTTGTTTTTCCCTCCACCACCACCCTCAAACCAAAAGTAAGTTGTGTGATAACAAGGGTGGGGATTATTTCTAGGTTGCGTCCCATGAGCTGGGGAAAGAAGCAGTGCTCTCGGGAAACACAGCAGCGGTCCCAGGCTTCATGCTGAATCCAGCAGAACCCCAACCAGTTGGCAAGTCGAAGGATAAGGAATTTTGGAATACATACCAGAGTTTGCAAGAACAGCTGCACAGGAACACTCACAGAGAAACTGAGACAGGTATGGAGCATCACGATAGTTTCCTTTTCCTGGGAGCTGAGATAGTAATTTTTTTAACTAGAATGTTATGTCCAATCTGGTGTAACTGCAAAAGAAGTTATGTTAGTGATTATAATGCCCCCCACCCCAGGTACCAGTAGATTAGGTCAACTCTGGGTAAACGTGGGGTTCAGTCTAGGATTCAGAAATAATCCAAACCACAGAATCCTGGTTATTAAACTGTGAACTCTTTCCTCAGAAAAGTAGAGAAGGGGAGAAGATGAAACTGGTGGGGTCAGGACCACCTCATCCTCATAAAATACAGGAAGAGTTAAGATCAGAAATGGGTTGTCAGGGGCAGAATGTGAGCAGATTTGTTGTTGTTGTTGTTGTTATTGTTATGTGCTGTGGCGTTGGACCTGACTCATAGCAACCCCTCCTTAGGTTTCTAAGGCAGTATCACTAAGGAAGTTGATTGCCCAACCTTCCTTCTGAGGAGTGGCTGGTGGGTTTGAACTGCCAGCCTTCTGGTTAGCAGTCAAATGCCTTAAGCACTGCGCTACCAGAGCTCCCGAGCAGATTTGTATATCAGGAAAAAAACTAAAAGACAAAAATGCTGTTATCTCTTACTGTACACTGGAGTTTTTAAGTACTTCATATTCTAACATATCTAACTCTTAACCCGCCCAGAGAATAATTATATTTCATAAAAGGAAAATGAAAACCTATTTCCTTTTACTTCTCATGAACTCTGAGGAAGTAGTCAACTAAGGAAACAGTTCTGTGGGCTGGTAGATTCTTGGTTCTTATTCATAACAAGACTGCAACTTCTGGGCACTTCATATTTGAATCAGGATTGACTATGTTTTAGAAATGACATCAGGATATTTATAAACAGAAGGAAGAAAACTGTCCTGTGGTTCTTTTCTACCCACAGCTCTGCCTGCCCCACAGACCCTAGCCCTTTCTGAGCAGACAGACACCAAAGACTACATGATGGCACCTAAGCTCATCTTCCCTGAGTCCGAGGTGAGCTATATCCCCTGAGCAAGACCCCTCACTGCCTTGCAAGTGGTCAGAGGCATGTTTGCCCCACATGTTCTCCCTTGACCAACCTGACGTGGCCAGTGGTAACCGGACACCTACCAGGCTGTTTGCTGATCCCTTCCATTTTGCTTTCTTTTTGTAAAGAAAGTCATGTACTATTAATTATTTTAGTGCCTGCCCTACTGTGCACTTGAAAGGCCAGATGGTAGGGCGGCTTCTGTAGTGCCAAGTACTGAGCTGAAGCCTTCTCTTCATTAGAGCTCCTTGACATTTGAAGAGGTGGCCATGTATTTTTCCCAGGAAGAATGGGAGTTGTTGGAGCCCACTCAGAAGGCCCTCTACCATGATGTAATGCAGGAAAACTATGAGACTGTCATCTCTCTAGGTAAAGATTCTTCTCCCTTCTCTTCGTATAGAAGTTCAGTGATCTCTCATGACCTCAGCTTTCTGAGAATGCACCCCCATGAGAGAGTCCCCCTGCTCCAATTGCTGGTTGGTTCTCAACCAGATGGTATGGAGGAGAAAAAAGGATTATCCAGATCCCTTGGAGAGCTTTTCCCAAATATGTTCATTCCTTATCCTACAGAGAAGTTCTGATTCGCTCCACCTTCTCGAACCAACTCTTCCCACATCATTCCCATCTCAGGAAAGGGCATCCTATTCACTCAATTGCTCAGCCAGAAAGCTTGCCATCATCCTTTAGGATTTTCTCATCATACCATGTAAACAATCCATTAGCAAGTCCTCTGGGCTCTGCCTTCAAAATATATTCTGGGTCCAATCATATGTCACCCTCCTCCACTGTTAGCATCCTCTGACCACGTCTACTTTGACGGCTGTCTGAATGGTGGCCTCTGCCTCCATTACTGGCCTCTCCAGTCTGTTTTCACACAAGTGGCTAGAATGATCTTTCAGAAACCTCATCAGATCGACATTTTCTGCTTTAAATCCTAGCAGAGACTGTTCATCACATTCAGAAGAAAATCCAAATTCCTTACTAAAGTACCCAGGACCCTCCTTTATCTGGCTGTTCCTCACATCTGCCCTCATCTGCTACTTTCACATTTACTCTGTCTTCTGTAGACACACTGACCTTTTTGCTGTTTCTTGAGCTTGTGGAACACATTTGTACCATCTTGTTTCCTCTACTAGCACACTTTCCACCACTTGTAGAATCCATTCCTTTCAGATTTCCACTCAGATACCACTCAGAGACCTACTGCAACCTTATCTGGAGAAACTTAATAGAAAAAGAATCTTAAAATCTTTACTTATTTTAATTTTCTTCTAACCATTGATCACTTTTCCCACTAGAATGTAAGTGCCATGAAAACAGGACTTTGGCATATTCACTTATATCCCTAGCCCATAAGTAATGTCTCATACACAGTTGCCACTCAACACATATTAATTGGATGACTTAATAACAATATTCCTACCATCTGGCAATCAGAAAAAATGTCCATTGATTCTGATCATCTCCCTCATCTGAATGTGAACCAGTGAGCTGTATGATGGTAGAAATCACTCCTAGTCATCCAGTGCCTGAAGTATAAGCACTAAATAAAAAGTGATTATTACAGGACATACTTGTGCATGGGATATCCCACCTACTGACCTCCCGATTGGTGCCACTGCATCTGGTCTTACCCAGGAGAAGTCCTCCTAAAGAGTTAATAAGACCAACCTATATTCCCTGCAACTTCTGGAGCTTTGGACCGACCCCCAGTATTTTTGGTGGCAGAAGGAGAAATGTGCCCTGAATTGTCATTCCTGTTTTTCATCAGTCCACGTTAGGTTTCTTTCTTAGTCCTTACTTTGGATGTTGTTGTTATTTGCCATCAAGTCGGACCCGACTCATAGCGACCCCTCCTTGGGTTTCCGAGGCAGTATCACTACAGAAGTAGATTGTCTCATCTTCCTTCCAAGGAGTGGCAATATAAACCAGATAATAGATCTGAGATTCTGTCCATTTAACCATTTGGAATACCAATTGCTTTTTATTAAATAGTATGGAATTAGGCCAATTCATTGTTGCCTGTCCTTGACCTTAGTTTTTCCTTCTACCAGCATTATTTGTGCTTCCCAAACCTAAAGTGATCTCCTGTCTAGAGCAAGGGGAAGAGCCATGGATCCAAGGACCTGAGGCATTCAAGGGCAGGCATGTAGAGCCTCCTACAGGTAAGTGTACACCATGGGAAGAGGGAAAGTGTACCTTAATAGGAACCTTTACAGGGCCTTAGCATTTTAAGATTCTATTTTTTTAAAACTCAGTCTTTATCATTGAGGTTATTTATTTAATTATTTTACTTGCTGTAATTTTCTTGCCCTGGATATAGATGGCTGATTCTTAGGTTTATTTGAACAGGGTTAAAGTGCAAAAATGTCACTGGAAATCATCAGCCTATATCACTTCCTGCCCTAGAAGCACCAGGAGATGTAGAATCAAAAAAGTCCAGAAGGAAAGTTCCCCAGAAAACAACAGGCAAAGAAAATCAAGGTGATATTCACAGGGTGGGGAAACAGCATCAAGATTTACCAGTGAAGAGAAGAAAAAAACTTGCAAGCTGGAAACAAGAATTGCTGAAACTTATGGATCGTCACAAAAAAGAACATGGAGGAGAAAAGCCTTTTAAATGTCAAGAATGTGGGAAAAGCTTCAGAGTTAGCTCTGACCTTATCAAGCACCAGCGAATTCACACTGAAGAGAAGCCCTTTAAATGTCAACAGTGTGGTAAAAGGTTTAGATGGAGTTCAGATCTTAATAAGCACTTAACAACGCACCAAGGCATAAAGCCATACAAATGCTCGTGGTGTGGGAAAAGCTTCAGTCAAAACACAAATCTGCACACACATCAAAGAACTCACACAGGAGAGAAGCCCTTTACCTGTCATGAATGTGGGAAAAAATTCAGTCAGAACTCCCACCTTATTAAACACCGGAGAACCCACACAGGTGAGCAGCCTTTCTCCTGTAGCATATGCAGGAGAAACTTCAGCAGGCGGTCAAGCCTTCTTAGGCACCAGAAACTCCACAGGTGAATGGAAGCTTGTCCAGTGTTGAGTTCAAGTTGGTAAGAAAATACAAAATCATGAAACGGCCAATGATAAGAATTTGTCATCAGTTGAAAATTTGGAGTTATAAATATTCTGACAAAGGAATCTAAGCTGAGAGGGATAAATCAACGGTTTATGCCTTTTACTTTTAATGGGGAATTCTTTGTACAGGAAGTATTTGTAATAACATTCTGATTGGGGTTGTATCTGGCAAAGTAACAAATTCAACTTCAAATAATAGATGAACCAACCAACAGTCTTCTGTAGACACAAGTAAATAGCAATTTTGCATTAATCTCCCCAACTTCTCTTGAACATAAATGATAGAAACATTTGTAGCATGGTCTTGCAAAGCAAAAAGCAATAATATGTGAACTTAACTGCATACTGTTATCTTCAGGTAGCAGCCTTAACACTTAGAATTGTCTCATGACAGAAATACACTGTAAAGTTTTCCAAGAACCAAATTGGATTTTCTTTTATCATTGGATACTGTTCCAAAGTTGGACATTCTTCAGTTTCTACTTGAACTTTTTAGTACCTTTATCTCTTTATATGTACCATCAGGGAATCTGCAGGTGAACTAATAATGCACTAGCTTATGTCTCATTGGTGGTGGTTGAAAATGGGAAGCATCGTCAATGAGATCTTAGGGAAACGGGTTGAATTTGTAGCCATGGACTATGTATTAGAAGTAAAGAAGGGTTTTTAGCCCCCAAAAATTAAGCTACACTTATTTCCTTACCTCATAATGTCAATAGGATGAAACAGCCATAAAATTAGTCCAGGGCTTGAAAGAAACTTAATAGCATTTCAAGATCATATTCTTGTCTGATTTCTTTCTGTGGTTTGCATTTAATTTGTTTCTTACTAAGATTAGGGAAAGAATTGTGTTCATTTGGGAACTAGGATATGTGTGCTACATACCCCTGTAGCTCACACCACTTGCTGTGGTGACCTGGGAATCCAGTCAGCAGAACATAAAACAGTTCCCAAAAGGGAAAGTTTAGGAATTGTTGAGTGTTGGGCAAGGATGGGTGGATCCTTACCCGTGGGATTTGTCTTACACTGTGTTATAGATTGGTTTGTGTCCCCAGAAAATACACGTTGTAAATTCTAACCTCAATACTCTGGGGGTGTAGTGCCTAAGGCATGTCACTTTAACCAGAAGGCTGGCAGTTCAAACCTACCAGCCAGTCCTTGGAAGGAAGGTTGGGCATCTACTTCTGTAGTGATACTGCCCTCAGAAACCTAAGGAGGGGTTGCTGTGAGTCACATCTGACTCCACAGCAGTGGGTTTAATACCTGTGGTAGGAGCCCTGGTGGCACAGTGGACAGAGAGAGGGCTTTTCACTAGAGCCAATGCTGTGAATTCACTCTTTTAGCCTCCTAAATCATGAGAACATAAATTTCTGTTCATTAAAGCCAGCTGTTGTGGTCTTTTATCATAGTACCAGATAACCAAAACACTCTGTAAATTCCTTATTGGGCAGGGTGTACCTTTCCTCTCGTCTATCCAACACAGCATTTAAAAGCAATCTTAGGTGATAAATATGATAGATGGATGAAAGTCTTTATGTTGCGTGTCACTGACTCAATTTCAACTATAGCAACCCTACAGGACAGAATAGAATTGCCCCCTAGCGTTTCCTAGGTCATAATCTTTCCAAAAAAAGATTCCCAGGATTTTTCTCCATGGAGCTGCTGGGGGGTTCAATCTGCCAACCTTTCGGTTAGCAGCCAAACACTTAAAGTCTTTCTAAACATCCCATTACCGTCAAATTATTCTGACTCATAGTGACCCTATAGGGCAGTAGAACTGCCCCTCAGGGTTTCCAAGGCTGTAAATCTTTAAGGAAGCAGACTGCCAGATCGCCCTTTCGTGGAGCAGCTGGTAGGTTTGAACATCACCAAACTTTTGGTTAGCAGCCAAATGCTTTAACCACTGCACCACCAGAGTTCCTTAAAGTCTCCAAAGGGCTGTAGATTTTCTTAAGTATTTATTTGCAAGTTTGGCAGATGATATTTCTATGTATGTATTTGTATGTGCTGTAAGAATGTCCATATAACTAGAACTACAGAGAGCAAAGTTACGGTAACTTAGCCACAACCATACCCTGAGGGAATGAGTTGTTGGACCTGTGGGCTCAGGACTTTGGTCATAGGGGACATAAAGCTCAATTGGCATAACGTACTACACAGAAACATTCTATATCCTACTTTGGTGAGTAGCGCCGCGGGTCTTAAAATTTGATTACGAGCAGCCATCTAGATTCAACAATGGGTCTTTGCCCACTCGGAGCAAAGAAGTGTAAAGAAAACCAAACACGCATGAAAACAATTAGTCCAAAGGACTAGTGGCCCATGTGGACCTCAGTGTACCTGACCGTGAGACCAGAAGTAGATGGTGTCCTTGGTACCACAGTGAGCCACTTGGAAAGGGATCAGTGCAGGAGATCCTGAATAGTGTGAAAGAAAAAAATGTGGAACAAAACTCAAAATCATTAACAACAACAAAAAAAAGACCAGGTGTACTGGTCTGATAGATGTTGGTGAAACCTCTGGGACCATGACCCCTAGTCTCCCTTTGGTCTTGGAATTGAACTTACTCCCATGGCTTCCAGCCAAACAACAGATATATAAGGTGAATATTTAACACCAGGTAGGTACACTCCATAGAGCAATCAATCATGAGAGATGAGAAGGGTATTATTTACACAGGGAGATGGCTCAATGGGCAGGAATGCATAGAAAAGGGAACCACAGTGAGGAAGTGGAAAGACAGCTGTTAACTTTATGGGGGTTGCAATCAGTGTCATGAAACAAAACGTGTATGAATGCTGTATGGAAAACGAATCTGCTCTGTAAGCTTTTACTCATATCACAATTTAAAAAATCATCCCTTCCAAGTCTTACTTTGTACATGAAGGTAGTTAAGGCTCAAAATTGGTTACAAGGACTTGCACAAGACCCCAAACCTGAAAGTCTTTCCTTCTGGAGGCTGTCATGTCATCAGTCAGGACTGGAGGCAGGATTAACAGGACAAACTTGTATGCCATCCCTGCATAGCCAGCCTAGATGGCTTAAGAAACATACCTGTTTCTTGATTAGCCACTCCTTTGGTATATAAAGTAGAGCTAACACTTATCTCAGGGTTCTGGAAATTAGAACAATCAATGAAAATAAAGTGCCTAACAGAGCCTGGCCTGTAGTCAGTGATCTGTTTAAGTATGTTTTCTGTTTCCCCTAGTCCTTGGTGATACATGGGGCTGACTACCTTAAAGAAGCTAATGAGTTGGTGTGGTAGAGCTGTGGTGGTGGCAGTTAGGCTTACTCGGTTTGATTATGGTACAAGTCACTTGAGCCATTTTTTATGGATTGTTCTAATTCCCTTTACTCTGTTACATGCTGAACCTTCAAGCTCCTTTTCAGTGGAACCTTTAACTGTTTTATTTTGCTCAAGATAAATGTGACTTATTTCATAAGCCTTTCTGGTCCTCAAGCTCTGGTTCACATAGCTCTTATCCAATACCTTCTCAGCCTTAGACTCTTGGGATGCTGTCTCTTCTGCCAGGATGTATGTGGATTTCTTCCTGGCACTACCTCCATTTGTTCAATTCAGTTGAGGACCGTTGATGTGCCAGACACTGTCTTGGGATCTCAGGGCTGTGATTAAGAAAAACAAAAATGCTTGTGGCACTTGCATTCTTACAAACACTGGAAGGACATGGTTATGCTGCCTGATCCTGGCAGGTAGGGTCATGGAAAATTTTGGGTCATGGGTTGTGAGCAGAAGTGTCAGCTTCTGACCTGATGCATTTATTTGCTGGTGCGAGACTCTACTGCTACTTTTGGCTTCATTGTGGAAACATGTTTAGAGAGGAGCCATGAGTTCACAGCAGTCTGGGTACTGAGCCCCTGCATGGGGAAGGCAGCGTTCTGGAGGAACCCCCACACCTGAAATAGTCTTTGCAGGAACTAGAAATAAACTACTGTTTGAAGCCACTGAGATGGTGGTGATGTTTGTTTCTGCTACACATTCTGATGGATCCTAGGAGATGCACAGCCCAGACCAGGGCAGCTGGGGAGAGGAACCTTAGAGTTTTCATCCTACCTGGACTTTGGGAGAGAAGACGGTTTCCTCTTGGTGCTCAACTGAACTGATGAAGACTGAAGGGACAGTTCAGGAACTCACACAGCTATAGATGATAAGAAAGGTAAACCAAGATCTTTAATCAAAAGTGCTCAGTGATGGTAGCCAGGCACCATCCAGTTCTGGTCTCATGGCAAGGGAAGCAGTTTGCCAGACATTCCAGGTCTTCCTAGTCCTGCTCTCCTTCTTTTGCTCCAAATGGTGGTACCTGAATTTTGATGCTTTAGGTTCCTACTTCCCCATTCACACACCCGGTTTCAGTCTTCCAGACAGCCAGCTTGTGTGGCTCTGGACCTATGGGGCAGAAAGCCTGGGACACCAAAAATGACTTCTCCCATATCTCTCCCATCAGCCACTGGCCCTCTGGCCACAACACCAACGATGCATCTCAAACTAATTTCCCTGCTTAGGTTCTGTAGAGGGCCCTTTCTGGTTCTATGTCCTTGTCACTGCCCAACCTGCATGCCTGGCATGCTGTCCTTCCAGGACTAACCAAGATCTATTGAGGTTTGAATTTAAAATGTGAGGCACATACAACCCTAGGTTCAGCCTTAAACATTAGTACTAAAACGGGCTCCATTATCTCTTCACTCCTCATAATTCTAATTTTAGGATGAGCCAGGTGGGTGCTGGACATGAGATAACTTGAGAGAGTCAGACTCTTCTTAAAACACCTTCCTGATTTCTGTGGTGGTGGAAGTTCCCATCGAGTCAACTCAGACCCATGGTGACCCAGTGTACAACAATGAAACATTGCCGTCCTATAGTCATTGGTATGCTGGGGTCCTATTGTAGCCACAGTGTGTTCTGACTGCCTTGCAACCCAGCGGGCTCCTCTTCCAGCACTGTATCTGTATCCCATAATATTCTGCTATGACCCATAGAGTGTTCATTCGCTAATTTTCAGAAATTGGTTGCCAGGCCTTTTTTCTTCATTTTGACCTGGAACCACTGCTGAAACCTGTCCACCATGGCTGACCCTGTTGGTGTTTGAACTAGCAGTGCACAGCTTCCAGCCTCACAGCCACGTGCAGGCTAGCACATCAGGCTGACAGGTGGGGATGTCCGTGTTACAGAGAAATGTCATATCCTATCTCCACCTGGTAACTCCCAAAATGCAAGCCAGTCTGGCCTATTTCAGAACTGTGGTTAAAGCAGTTTTTCTTAAATTGCTGGGTCCTACCCTTAAGGATTCTGACAGAGTCAGTGAAGGCTGAGGCCCCAGGATCTGTACTCTAACAGGTTCCCAGGTGTGGCCAAAGCTGCTGGTCCAGGAATCCCACTTTGACAACCACTGACTTGGAGCTTTCTCCTGATGGCAGAGTTCTGAGAAGCCCAGTCATTCGGAAAGTTGGCCTGTGGCTGCCTTTCAGCATAACAGTTGTTGAGTGAGCCTGAACACATGGCTTAAATGCAGTCAGTCTGCCCCTTAGTCTCACCCAATTGGCAAACCAGTAAGTATGGGTATCACATCTCCATGGGATCCCTGGATTTTTTTTCTAAAATTTATATTTAGAATATACACAGGCAAACACCAACTCAGTAGTTCCTACATGTACAACATGGCGACACTGATGACATTCTAAATGTACAGCCATCCCACCCTCCTTTTCTGATTTGCTCCTCGTTCGTTAGCATCAACTCACTGCCCCCTACGGTTCCCCTCTCATCTTTGAGTTCCCAGACACAGCAAAATGCTCCAGGCAGACTTTTTTTTTTTTTTTTTTTTACTAGTTAGGCTAAACAACTAACTCAGTTTTAAGATGACTTCAAAGGATATTTTTGGTTTTAAGATTTACACATTATTTCAGGGCAGTAGTTTTAGGAGTTCACTCCCCTTCCGTGGTTCCAGATAGTCTAGAATCCATGAGAATGTGAAATTCTTTTCTGCATTTCCCCCTTTTGATCAGGATTCATTTATAGAATCTTTAATCAAAGTGCTCAGTGATGGTAGCCAGGCACCATCCAGTTCCGGTCTCATGGCAAAGGAGGCAGTTTGCCACACATTCCAGGTCTTCCTAGTCCTGCTCTCCTTCCTCTCTCGCTCCAAGTGATGGTACCTGAATTGTGATGCTTTAGGTTCCTACTTCCCCATTCTCACACCCGGTTTCAGTCTTCCAGACAGCCAGCTTGTGTGGCTCTGGACCTATGGGGCAGAAAGCCTGGGACACAACAAATGACTTCTCCCATGTCTCTCCCATCAGCCACTGGAGCTCTGAAGACCTCTTGGAACCTTGCCCTCTGGCCACAACACCAACAATGCATCTCAAACTGATTTCCCTGCTTAGGTTCTGTAGAGGGCCCTTGCTGGTTCTTTGTCCTTGCCACTCACTGCCCCACCCTCATGCCTGGCATGCTGTCCTTTGCAGGACTAACCCTGGCAGAGGTGACACCTGACCTGCCTCTGCTGCAGATGGGCAGGGCTGGTTCCATCAAGTGGTCCAGAGGTCTCGACTATGGTGGACCAGGGAGTCCCTGCAACTTCACCCAGACCCATCCAGGGTCCTCAGGTGGGTTAAGACACCCACCAGCAGGATAGGGGCATCATCTCTGAGCCTTGCACCTTCCCAATGCTGCAGGAGCAGCAGCTGTGGGACACTTGAGGCCCCCAGTTGGGACATGCTGTCTAAGCGGCTTCTATACATCCGGGTACCTCCAGTCCAGCAGTCTTAAGCATTCACTTCGTCCCAGGATGGTTCACAGAGTCGGTCAAGGGTTACCTCATAGGCATGGGCAGTTTGAAGGGATTTGTTCCCAAATGCTCAGCTTCGATACACGTTTCTTTCTAAAACTGATCTGAGATAACCTTGGGGGACATTCCCCTTCCCTGCCTGCACTTCAAGGAGCCCTGGTTGCACAGTGGTTAAGGGCTTGGCTGCTAACCAAAAGGTTGTTGGTTCAAACCCACTAGCAGCTCCAGGAGAGAAAAGACCTGGCAGCCTGCTCCTATAAAGATTCCCATTGCCATTGAGTTGATTGGGACTAATGGTGACCCTTATTATAGCCTTGGAAACCCTGTATGGTTGATATGCATTGGAATGGGCTCCATGACAACAGGTTTCTCTGCACTTCACCACCTTCCACCACTCCTACCTGCCCTGCCCTTACCAGGGTGCATTGCTAGAGAGGGAGAACAATGTGGAACAAAACTCAAAGTCATTCAAGAGAAAATGGGGGCGGGGGCAGGTTTGCTGGTCTGATAGAGCCTGGTGGAACCCCTGAGACTGTGGCCCCTAGCTGCCATTCAGGTCTGGAATTGAACCCACACCTATGGCTTCCAGCCAAACAAAAGACAGGCATATGAGCTGAACATTGACCTCAGGTAGATATACTCCTTGGAGAGAACAGTTATGGGAGAAAGAAGGGCTGCTTATGCACAGGGAGACAGCTCGGGGGCAGGAGTGAATGGACGGATAGACACAGGGAAGAGGTAACTATGGGGAGGAAGTGGGAGGGGAGCTGTTGCATTGGGGTAAATTGTAGTCAATGTCATGAGAAAGTGTATGTGCACTGTTGTATGGAAAGTGAATTTGCTCTAAATTTTCACCCAAATCATAATAAAAAAAAATAGTGCATCTCCCAATCATTTAAGGATTCCCAGAACCCAAAGGATATCATGCTTGGTAGAGGCTCAGCCAAAAAGGGGGAAACCCTCAAAGAGGTGGATCGGTGCAGTGGCCGCAATGATGGGCTCAGCACAGTGATGACGGTGAGGACGGCAGGACCAGACAGTTTCTGTTGTACTTGGGGTTGCACTGAGTCACAATGGTCTCAATGTACCTAGAACAACTGAAAGTTAAAATATCAGTGGTCTGGCCCGGAAAGTGGAAGACTAAGGACTGGGTAGGGAATCCTGCAAGTTGAGTGCTTTCCAGAATTCTATCAACAGAATTGAAGGAGGACTAAATCAAGTTGTCAGTTGACAAATTATTGGGAAAAAAGTGCTGATAGTTCACTGTATACCAAAAAAAAAAACAAACCAAACTCACTGTTGTTGAGTCGGATCTGACTCCTAGCAAGCTCTCCTTGGGTTTCTGAGGCAGTATCACTACGGAAGTAGACTGCCCAATCTTCCTTCTGAGGAGTGGTTGATGGGCTTAAACAACCAGCCTTCTGGTTAGCAGTCAAATAAATGCCTTAGGCACTACACCACCAGAGCTCCTGATTCACTGTATAATTTATGGCATATAACTGAAAGAGATTGAGAAAAGGATTCTACTATAACAAAATTCCTTCCATTCCTATCTACATATCCTCTCTGAAAGGGAAAAAAAGGGGGGAGGATGTAATTTGTGCTGGGCCTGGACTCGTTCTGGCAACTAATATTCATGATATATTAACTAATTTAAAAATAATCCATCCATATCACTACAAAGATAAGATTTCAATAAATCTTATGTAACTATCCATATATGTTTATGGTGTTTAATAATTATAACTCAGAAGGAAAAGATTTTAACATTTCAGCCTTATGTTCACAGGAAAGTAATTTTTTTTCAATTTATATACATTTTTAAATAATATGAAAGAATTGAAGAATGACACAAACACAAATGTTCAAATCTTAAGTATATAGCTAAGTAAATTATCACAAAGTGAACATCCTTGTTCTTGTCTATTCCTAGTTTCCTAGAGTTATGTGATACATGTACACATATAATTTCTTCTAGAAGGATCAACACAACACTGGTCCCTATGAGGCAGAGGTGAAAGATACCTCTGTATTCTCTCTCAGAACTCACGAATCACCAAGGAAATTGCTCATGTGGTTGTCGATGCTGGCAAGTACCCACTCCATGTGTCAGGCATCATTCTACATCATTCTCAATGTGGTTTCAGGGACTGATGAACCCAAGTTGGCAGGTCAGACGACAGGCTGCTGACTCAGGCTATGAAATTGGTGACTCAGGTCAGACCATAGGCCGCTGGCTCAAGTCCCAAGAACCACAGGTCAGATGATGATAAGCCAGACGCAGGATCCAGAGCGAGAGAGAGAACTTCCCCAGAGCATTCATACATATTGGATGCAGTCCATACCCTCAAGGAAACTAAGGGTGGTGACTTGAGTCCCAACTTCTAGTAAGGTGGTGACTCAAGATACATCCCACCCTCATCCTGCCTCATTAACATAACAGATAACTCACTCCAAAATGAGACCATGACCACAGGAATAGAGGCTAGGGTTTACAACACATCGCAAAATGGCAGACTATGGCTAGAAGGACCATATTAAGTAATCATTGCTCCACAATACATATACACATATTTATACATTCATGCACAAAATAAACACATCTGTGGGAATCTATGTTCAAGGGCAGATTACCCAAGAACCAAGGTAAGCACCGGCTTACTTGTGCTTTTACTAATCTGTAGTGAGCAGTTTCACAGATTAGTAAATGCACAAGTAATCCCATGCTTTCCTTGGTTCCTGGTTTCTCCGATCCTGTCAAGGATTGTAAATTTAAAGAGGTTTTGACTCTGTAGGAAGGTGCAGTGGTGTTGGAAGAGAGAAGGCAGCCATATCTAGAAACAGAATCTTTAGTGTGATAAAAATGAGAAATTGTTCACTACAGATTAGTAAGTAAACACAAGTAAGCTTGTACTTTACTTGCTTATTGATTGGGTAAGCCAACACTGTCTACCAAAAAACTAAATTCACTGCCGTTGAGTTGGATCTGACTCATAGCGACCCCTCCTTGGGTTTCCGAAGTGGTATCACTATGGAAGTAGATTGCCCAACCTTCCTTCTGAGGAGTGGCTGGTGGATTTGAACTGCCAGCCTTCTGGTTAGCAGTCACATGCCTAAGGCACTATGCCACCAGAGCTCCCAAAACTGTCTATATTTCATATAATTATTTAGACGGGTAATTTAAGTAAATATATTCCTAAGCAGTGAAATGTCTGAGACAGCAGCCATGCTAAATGAGACGTTCATGTACCTAGTTGTGGGTATTGGCCATCAAGTCTATTTGCAAGGCATGGAGGAAGTATAGGCAGTCCCCAATTTATGATGTAATCCTGCTATGACAGACAAGACTTATGACTATCTATTATTTTTTTTAATGATTTGTGTATTTTTTATGTATTAAAATATATGTGAGTTTATATGTAATGTTTTCAACCCCCAAAGACAAAGATTGGATTTGTAAAGACTCGGATGATAAAAGGCAATGATAAAGGCACTAGGGAAATATATATATATATAGGTATTCTAGCGTAGTGCCTGGGAGCTCTGCTAGTATAGTACCTAAGGCACTTGACTGCTAATCAAAAGACTGGCGGTTCAAACCCACCAGCCACTCCTCAGAAGGAAGATGGGGCAATCTACTTCTGTAGCGACACTGCCTCAGAAGCCCAAGGAGGGGTCGCTGTGAGTCGGTTCCGACTCGACGGCACGTAACATAACAGCACAGCAACAGTGTAGTGCCTAAGGCCCTTGACTGCTAACCAGAAGGCTGGTGGTTCAAACCCACCAGCTACTCCTCAGAAGGAAGGTTGAGCAATCTACTTCCGTAGTGACACTGACTCGGAAATCCATGGAGAGGTTGCTATGAGTCCGGTCTGACTCGACTGCAAATAACAACAACTGAGGTCAGAACTGACTTAGGATGCCACTCTTCGAAATGGAACTATTGTAAGTCAGAGACTACCTGTCTACCATGAGAGTATCAGAGCCTTCTGATGACCAAAGCCTGGGGCTGCTGTGACACACTGAGACATGTCACAACACATCACAAAATGGAAGATTATGGCTAGAAGGGCCATATTAAGTAATCACTGCTCTGTGATACATACACACATATTTATACATCCATGCACAACATAAATACATCTGTGGGGGTCTACGATCAAGGGCAGATTACTCAAGAACTGGTACCTGTACCTGGCAAGACAGTGCCTTTCATGTGGTGGTAAATACCATCTCCAAAATGAAGCCCCTTATGCCCTCCCTCCTATACCCATCCAGCATCAGACACTGCCCATCCATCCGTTAAGGCAATCTCCCTTCCACCTCTGTGGACCATTCTGGTCACCAGTCTCTGCCCACAGCTTCACAACTGTAATACAGTTTTGGAATGAATGACTCAGTGCCCTCTACTGCACTGGGCTTGACATACGGGGTGCAAATCAGACCTTTGTTGATTGCCTCCTAGCATCTAGGGCTCTTCCTGTCCTTCCCAACAACCCTGATTGAATCTATGATCTGTGAGGTTCCTCACCCTGATATCCAGGAACACAGCGTGTGAACTAAGCTAAGCTAATAAGGAGTCTATCTCCTTAACTAGAAGATGGCTTAGGGTTAGGATGGACTTTAGGCTGGTACCATCACAACTCTGGGAAATGCTAGAATAAACACTCCCTCTTACTGGATGATACGTCTACCCCAGTGGCTGTCAAGCTTAACAATCGGAAATGTGTTAGGATGAAACCAACACCATAGAAGATGGAGCAGAGTGATTGAAGTTCAGTCCTTGGGGACATCACTGCACTGCAGGACCAAGCATCACCTGATGCAATCATCCCTGGGTGTCTGTAGGCAATTGGTTCAAAGACCTCCTGGTGATACCCGAATCCATGGATGCATAAGTCCTTTATACAGGCATACCTTGGAGATCCTGCAGGTTCAATTCCATACCACTGCAATGAAGTGAGTCACGTGAATTTTTGTGTTTCCTAGTGCATATAAAAGTTATGTTTATACTATAGTATAGTCAATTATTAAGTGTGCATTATTAAAACGTTTGAAATACCATGAAAATGATCAAAATGGGACACACGGGCCAAGAAGTGAGCACAGGCTGTTGGAAAAATGGTGCTGACAGACTCGCTACACAGGGTTGCCACAAACCTTCAGTGGTTTGTTTTTTTTTTAAGGAATAAATGTATGTCTATGAAGTGCAATAAAGCAAAGCACAATAAAACAAGGTCTGCTTGGATAAAATGGCACAATATTTGTATATCACCTATGCACATCCTCCCATATGTTTTAAATCATGTCCACATTACTTCTAATACCTAATATGTAAACAGCATTTCATGCTCCCTCTTAGCCTTTGAGGGACTGTTCTGACTACTTAATTGCTTTTTATCCCGGCGAGTATTTTTGATCAGCTGTGTGGAACCCCGGGATATGGAGGGCCAACTGTACTTAGAACTACCCTGAACTTTTCAGAAACACCAGCCTGTATGTTCCCTTTGTTGTTTAAGTTTGAGTGGGGGGTTTCTGTTCAGTCACTTGAAAGTCAAGTCATAGAGTCATAACTGATTTAAGATGATTGACATAGTGTGTATGCTAACCATTCTTTCACGTACACCTATGTAAAACTTGCTATTATGGAAAGTATCAAGTATACCTCACAGTAATGAGAACAGTATAATGATCTCCTGTGCAAGCTTCAACAGTTATCGGCGGCTGCTAACCTTGGCCAGTACATCCCCCTCTTTTGTTTTTGTCTTGAGCAGGTAGTTGTTTGCTTTTGTGGCTGGTGTATTTTAAGGCAAATCTCAGGCATTATAGTATTTCACTTACAAATACTTCAGTTTGTAAGAGCGAAACAATTTGTGGCAATCTCCACCCTGAACTTTCTTTGTGGAAGAGCTCCCATGCAGTAGAGGCCCTCTCCCCTACAGGAGGGACGATTAATTGAGGACATGGGAGGCAATCAAAACTTAGTGGACAACTTCTTCAAATAGCTTTGTAAGAGGACCCCTTTGGCTTCCTCCCTGGGGTGCTGATTGATGAGAACACCAGGCACCCCATATGCCTCATAACAAAGAGGTCCTCAAGGGCTGTGCCAGGCCTTTAATAATCACTTATTAATAACTTGAAACTACACAATCCATGGCTGAACTTTTAATGAGCCCCAGAGTGGTGCACTCATTAAAAGTCTGGTGGCAACAGTTAATTGTAGGTTTCCTGGAAGTCACTAAAGAACAACCCAAATAATTACCATCCAGTGGATTTATACAGGACATTCCCCTGAGGAGCTCAGAGTGCCCCCAGGAATAGTTCCCCATTTACTCACTCAGATGGGCTTTGGAAAAAATTTTATGGAAATAATGTGCAGATTCATATTCAAAAGATTAAAAACTCATGATACTTCACCCTCCCTTTTAGCATCTGCTTGATTGTGTTTATTTTAATTAGCATCCAACTGGCACAATTTATTAAATAACAAGGTGAAAAAGGACCTGGAAGCTAAATATTTGTATTCTACTTTCTTCCCCATTTGTCATCATGCTTCTTAACGAGGGCATTTTCTCTCCTCAGTTTTAGTTGGTATCTAGTATTCCCTTAGAAGCTCTGGTAGTGTAGTGCCTAAGGCATTTGACCGCTAACCAGAAGGCTGGCAGTTCATACCCACCAGCCACTCCTCAGAAGGAAGCTTGGGCAATCTACTTCCATAGTGATACCACCTTGGAAACCCAAGGAGGGGTCGCTGTGAGTCGGGTCCAACTCGATGGCAAACAACAACAGTATTCCCTTGACCCACTTAACAGTTCTTTGTGGAATTATTCTAAAGCAGTCACTCTCTCACCCAGTGCACTTACAGTCCAGGCATGGTACAAACTAGTTCAGATCTTTTCATGGCATGAAGGAGGCATGTTCAGAAGGAGGGAGTGAATATCGAGCACCCCTGGGTTTGGGCTGCCCTTGGAACTGAACTCTCTCACCCAGGTCCTTTGGTAATAAATGGATTCTACTTGAATTTAAAAAAATATATATATATATATATATATATATATATATATATATATATATGTACTTGGCAAACCAAGTGTTCTTTGCAACCAAAGTTCCTGCTGCCATAAGCTATGGTGTATCATCCTCTGCAACTGATGAATTGACGTGCATTCCAACCTTCTGCCAAAAACTGGTCCTATCTCTGTCCCTGCCTAAGGATGTTTACTCCTTATAACTTTTTGAAAGGTAAGTACTCTGTATGTTCACTCATTCATTCAACATTGGGCAATATTCACGGAGCATTTTCTATGGACTAGGCATGGTTTTAGGTACTGGAATTTTATGTTCACAAACATGATTTTGTTTTTTGCTCCTAAAGAATGCTGGATTTACTGCAAAACACCGCCTAACATGGATGAACATGGAGGACATTATGCTGAATGAAATAAGTCAATCACAGAAGGACAAGTATAATAATTAGTTCATTGTTGTAAAAAGTCAAAGAAAGGTTTTATATATGGAAGGAAAATTTCCTTGTTACCAGGGGTTGGAGGGTAGGGGAAGGAACACTGCAGGGAAAACAAAACAAAACAAAACATGGACCCATGTCACTTTAGTTTTGTGTATTTCACTGTACATTAATTATACTTCAATAAAATGAATTTTTTTAAATGCTGAATTTAGGATAAATTATTTTCTAGGTTTACCACCACCACCACCACCACCACCACCTGTTTTGTGGTAGTTAAGGTTACGTGTCAAGTTGGCTGGGCCTGAGTGAGTGGCTGGGCAGCTGGATGTAGTTGTTCCTCATGATGAGACTAGTAATCACCTCCATGGTGGAATCTACTGTGAGCAGCTGAGTAGCTGCCTTAGGGATGTGGTCTGCTCCCAGTACATAAGGAGAAGCTTTAGGACTGGTCACCAGCTTAGAGCACGCTTGAATCCTGCATGTACTTGAGTTGTTCAGCAGCCTGCCATATTGTCTGCTGATCTTGGGACTCTTAATGGACTTGAATCAATGGCCGTGTGCAATGTAGTAAATTACTTAGTGTGGCTTTTCTACCCATAAGTCTTTGTAAACTCCAAGGTGAAATTTGCCATGAGCAACTGAGGAGCTCCTGGTTGCTAAAGTTGTCCACCTGAGGTATTTCTGTTAGGAGTGGCACTAAACAATGTTCTGGGAGGTTCCCACTCTCAGGTGTTTAGAATTTTGATGTTATGATTGGTTGGTTTGGCCACTCTGCTAGGCTCAAAAGGAGGCCTCCTAGAGGCAGAAGTGTCTCTCTGACTGCTGGCTGAGGAAGGACGTGCCTCTGAGAGACATGCGCTGCTCAGAAAGAGACGCAAGAGACATGCATTGCTGAGAGAGACACCAAGGGCACGCACTGCTGGGAGAGAGACTGTGAGAGACGGCAGGCTGGGAGAGAGACTGAGCATTTTTCCTGAACTTGAATTGTAGCCTGGTGCTTCCCTAATAAACCCCATAATCTGTGAGTTCTGTGTGGCCACTGAAGTGAATTATCAAACCCAGGAGAGAAGTGGTGGGTGCTTTGGAAGCAACAGTTGGTGAAAGGGCTGGAGGGAGGCAGCATGTCTGGCCTCGCAGGAATAGGCCTTGGGCTATTGATGGTGATTCTGTTTTCCTCTTGAGGGGTTAGAGGAGGTCAGAATATGTGGTCTCCTTGCCCTTTTTGCACCGTGTGATTTGGTAATATCGAGACTGTGCCTTTTTACTTGTCAACCTTGGGTCTGTCAGCCTCAGCAGCCAGCAGCTGCCTGAGTAAAGAGACCCCTCCAGCTTCAGTGGGCCAGGAACAAGTGGCAGAGCTGAAGCCTAAGGTTGAGGGGCTTTCACCCAGCCCCTAAAGCCTGGCACTTTGAAATGAGACTTCTAGTCTCCAAAACTGTAAGAGAATAAACTCCTGTCTGTTAAAGTCACCCATTTATGGTATCTTCTATTAGAGCAGCACCAGAAGTCACCAAAACGTATTTTCACTGTATTTGTATTGTATAATACAATACTTGTATTTTATCTGACTGGCTTTCAGTCGTCAGTTTTCCACTCTGCCTTATCTTCAGCTCCAACTTTGGCTACTCAGAAACAGAATAGGAAAACACACCTCTCCTACTTTACACATTCAGAAAAAAAAAAAAAAAAAACAGATGTGATTGATTTGGTGCAAAAAGGGCATGGTATCAGGAATATACCCATGACCATGTGTAAGGCTGGCAGATGATATTTCTACATACATTATCTGTATGTGCTATAAGAATGTCCATATAAATAGAGCTAACAAGGGTAAAGTTGTAACTTCTTAGCCACAGCCAACCACACTGAGGGAGCGAGTTGTTGGGCCTATGGGCTCAGGACTGTGGTTGTGGGGGACGTCAAACTTAACTGGCATAACATACTACACAGCACAAAAGAATTGTTCTACATCCGACTTTGATGAGCAACAACTGGGGTCTTAAAAGCTTGCAAGAGGCCATCTAGATGCAACAATGGGTCTCTCCTTGTCCACAGCAAAAAAGAATGAAGAAAACCAATGATATATGGAAACATATGTCCAAGGGAATAGTGGACCATGGGAACTTCAGCCTACTTGACCCTGTGACCAGAAGAACTAGATGGTGCCCAGCTACCACTATCAACCACTCAGAAAGGGATCAATGCAGGAGATCGTGGACAGAGTGGGGGAAAAATGTGGAAGAAAACTCAAAATCATATAAAATAACAGACTTACTAGTCTGCTAGAGACCTTAAGACCATGCCCCCTAGTCACCCTTTGGGTCTGGAATTAAACTCACTCCTATGGCTTCCAGCCAAACAATAGACAGGTATATAAGGTGAACATTTACACCAGGTACACTCCTTAAAACAATTAGTCATGGGAGATCAGTATCTGCACAAGGAGATAGCTCACAGGGCAGGAATGCACAGGAAAGAAGGACACAGGAAAAAGGTAACTACAGGGAAGAAGTGGAACGAGAGCTGTTACATTACTGGGATGACAATCAAGGTCATGAAACAGTATGTGTAAAGAACTGCTATATGGAAAATTAATTTGCTTTGTAAATCTACACCCAAATCTCAATTTAAATAAAAGGGGGATTGGTATCTTCATTATCTGACTACCTCTAACTTCACAACGGAGAAGAAAGATCCAGAACATCAACAGCCCAAGATTTATTCCCATGGGGTGGAGGTCAGACATGCCACCACCCTCCAACCTTTTTAGCAATCCTGACACCAATTGTCCCTCCTACAGCACTCTTTACTTCTCTGCTAGGTTTGCTAATTCATTGCAATGGCCACACAGAACTCACAGATAATACTCGTGATGATAGGATTTATTAGGGAAGTAACAGGTTATAATTCAGGGTAAGAAATGATTCAGGATACAGTTCTTCAATCAGAACAGCTTCTTCTCAGCTGTGCTGCAGGCACACTTCTCTCTGGCCTTGGCCTCTGCCCTGCTCAGGCAAGGTTTACAAAGCTCTTTTAGCTCTGCCTGTAGGTCCCCAAGGAGACACTCCACTCCACCAGCAAGCCTCCTACCCAGAGGCACCCAGCTTTCTCACTCTCTTGGCAGGGAAGCCCACCATTCTATCTCATGCTCGTCTCTTGGTTCTTTTGCCTCTGCTGGTGCCACTTCTCTGCCAAGGATTTCTAGCTCAGGGACCTTGGGTCAAGGATCCACTCCATTCTTGGTTAGTGATAGTGAGATTCCCCCTTTCTGTCTCTGGGATGGCTCATTAAAGCCTAAAACCCAAACCAAACTCACCGCCATTGAGTCGATTCCACCTCATAGCAACAACCTTTGGGTTTCTGAGGAAGTCAATCTTTATGGAAGTAGATTGCCCAGTCTTCCTTCTATGGAGTAGCTGGTGGGTGTGAACTGCCAAACTTCTGGTAAGCAGTCAAATGCCTTAGGTACTACACCACCACCAGGGCTCCTTCATTTAAGCCTAGTAGCAAAACTGACCAATCCCCAGGTTTGTGTTCCATACCCTTATTTCCATGATTTAACCCCTACAAGGGTACATACACCTTATTTACATTAGTAGCAAGCTATCCAATCCCCTTGGTGGGCCACAAGCAATTTACATTTAAAAGTTTTACCCAGTCACTTAGTGGGAGTTACAAAGACTGGCTAGAAGGGCTACATTAAGTAATTGAGTACACC
>NW_006921648.1:2089869-2100435 GCF_000298275.1 Orycteropus afer afer
ATCATTTCCTTCAAGGCTCAGGGGTCCAAGATTATCTTCTGTGTCTGTGTTAATTGGCTTCCCTTTTCTTTGTTGAAGAGGGTTTGTGCAATCCTTCTGCCTAGTCCGCCATCTTGCCCCGCCTTCCCTTTTCCCATTTTTGAGCGTGTACTTTAATATTCACATTTGGGGAATATCTCCAAATACAGGTCTTGCTGAAAGTGAAGATGACTTAAAACATTACTGATGAAGATCAAAGACTACTATCTTTAGCATGGATTATATACCTAAACACAAAGAAAACTAAAATCCTCACAACTAGACCAATAAGCAACATCATGATAGATGGAGAAGAGATTGAAGTTGTCAAGGATTTTATTTTACTTGGATCCACAATCAACACCCATGGAAGCAGCAGTCAAGAAATCAGAACGTGGATTGCACTGGGAAAATTTACTGCAAAAGACCTCTTTAAAGTGTTAAAGAGCAAAGATATCACTTTGAAGACTAAGAAGTGCCTGAACCAGGCCATGATATTTTCAATCATCTCATATCCATGTGAAAGCTGGACAATGAATAAGGAAGACAGAAGAAGAATTGATGCATTTGAACTGTGGTGTTGATGAAGAATAATGAAAACACCATGGCCCACCAGAAGAATGAACAAGTATGTCTGGGAAGAAGTATAACCAGAATGCTCCTTAGAAGCAAGAATGTCCAGAATTTCTCACTAATTTTCTTCAAGTTGTCAGAAGGATCCATTCCCTGGAGAAGAATACCATACTTGGTAAAGTTCTGTCTGGGTGGAAATACAAATTCTCAGCAGGTGGTTGAACTAGTATGGACCAGTTTGAAGCCCTGATGGATAAACAAAATGTAGTATACCCATACAATGGAATATTAATTGGCTATGAAAAGGAATGATGTTCTGATATGTGCTACCTCATGCATGAACCTTGAAAACATGCTAATTGAAAGAAACCAGACACAAAGGCCACATATTGCATAACTCACTTATATAAAATATCCAGAATAGCCAATCCATAGAGACAGACAGTGGCTTAGAGTTCGTCAGAGGAAATTAGCTAAGGGGCAATCGGGAGTGACTACTGGTGGGCACAGGGTTTCTTTTGGGGATGCATGAAAATGCTCTAGAATGACATAATGGTGGTAACTGCACAACCTTTTCAATATTCTAAAAACCACTGAATTGTACACTTCAAAATGGTGAATTTTATCATATGTTACATGTCAAGTTAGAAAGAAGGGCTAAACCGAGACGAAAGCAAGGGGTGAACAGGAGACCTCTGTGATGGTTAAGGTTGTGTGTCTACTTGGTGGGGTTGTGATTCTCGGGGGTCTAGTCTAGCAGTTATGAAGTAGTCATCCCCCATGAGGAGATGACATAATGTAATGATGTCATGGTTGCCATAAGCAGCCAATGAGCGGGAAGGGAACCTCCTGGAGGGTGAGCTGCATTCATACGGATGTTCTGGCAAAGCTCTGCTTTTCGCTCACTCTGATCCTGCATCAGGCTCGTCATCAGCCAAGCTGCTTCTCTGGACTTGAGTCAGTGGCCCGCTATACCACCTGCCAGCCTGCAGCAGTGTTAGCCTCTGCAGCCCGTGAGCCAGCAGCTTGCTGTCTGACCGGCCAATCTTGGGTTTGTCAGCCCCTTTAGCTATGTGAGTCAAGAGAAGCTTCCAGGCTGACATCTAATCCACAGATTTGGGATTTGCCAGCCTCTGCAACCATGTGAGCTATTTCCTTGAGATAAGTCTCTCTGTATGAGTTTTGCTTCTCTAGAGAACCCAGCCTAAGACAGCCCCAGGTAACTAATGGTAGCAGGTGGGGGAGGGGAGAAAGGGAGAAGTTTGGACAGAAAAGAGATTAAGTAAGTAAAGACTTTGAAGAGAAGTCATGTAATTTAGGAAGATTTATGTGGATACAGGGATTAGGTTTCAGAAGCGAGAACCTAAACAGGAGGAAATAACTCTTAAGTTCTTTCTGAAGGTCATTGAGTCTCACAAAGAAAAGCAAAGGAGGTAAAAAGGTTAAAGTTATGAGTCACTTGGCTATGGTGGATGTCTTGTCCATAATAATGGCAACAGCAACACCAGAGTGTTTCCCATATGCCACACTGTGCTGTGCGTTTATGGACTAATTTGGTCTTCCTATCATCTCTGTGAGCTAGGTACTGCTACGACCATCACCATTTTATCAAGGAGCAAACTGGCTTATAAAGAAGAGCAAGTAACTCTCCTGAGGTCATACACCTACAACCAGCAAAACCACAGGTCAAGCCCAAGCGGACTCCATTCCTCACCACCACCCCACGTTTCCTTTCCAAAAGGCTTCTCTGGCTCGCCCCTGTTAAATGAGATAATGTCCACAGACTGCACAGCAGTCCTCCTAGTTGCACTGTACATCCTCGACCTGTGGTGCACGAGATGACTTCAACCACAAGGCTGGCTCACCTCTTGCTCTAACTCTCATGATTCTAATCACTCTTTCGAGTTCCAAGTCCAGACCTCCAACTGCCCACTGGGTATCTCTGCTGTTTGTCCCCCAGTGTGACCAGTAATGAAGTCACCATCTCCTTCCCTACTCAGGCTATTCCTGTCCCTGCTTACACATTCACTATGTGGTTAATGGCACAATGTGGTGAGGTGGCAATCTCTTCCCCACTTCATTTCAGAGTTCTTACTGAAACACTTCTGATCGTACCTCTGCTTTGAGCAGTGGTGACTCTCCAATATATACTGTTGCCTGCAGCAGTGGTTTTTACGACAAAGGCCCTTACAGAACACACAGGAAGATGGCGTGCAGAGCAACGGGCACTCTAGGCCCCCAGTGTGCTTCCACGAGGCAGTGTTGCTTTTTTCTGTTTCACACACTGGGCTTTTTTGGTATTTCCTTACAGAAACCGTTTTGGGATTAAAGAACAATATCAACAAAACAAAGCTCCTTTGTCTTAGATTCACCTTCTGGGAATCTGGCCTTCAATTTTAACAGCTATTTCCTGTCACTGTGCCCAATGCTGTACCTCTAAGAACTGGCCGGAAGGGAAATGGTAAAGACAGGGAGGAAGTAGGAAGTGTTGTTACATCGTGGGGATGGCAATCAACGTCACAAAACAAACTGTACAGATGGTTGATTGGAAAACCAATTTGCTCTGTAAACTTTCACCCAAATTACAAATACTAATGAGAGAGAGAGAGAACCGTCTGGTTACCAATGCTAGGGTGAATGCATTTATTCTTTGCTGCCCAGCATAAGTCCCCTCCTGTTCTGGTTCCTTAGTGCCCCTGACAAGAATATACCACAAATGGGATGGCCTTAACAAACAGGAATTTATTACAATTTGGAGGCTTGAAGTCTAAGTTCAAAGTGCCAGGTCTAGGGACTGGGTGAAAGCACCTCAACCTTGGGCTTCAGCTCTGCCTCTTGCTCCCAGCCCACTGAAGCTGGAGGCTTTTCCTTCACTCAGCTGCTGGCTGCTGAGGCTGCCAAACCTAAGGTTGACAAGTAAAAAGGCACAGTCCCGATGTTACCAAACCACACGGCAGGCCATTAACTCAAGTCCATCGTAGGTCCCAAGGTTGGCAGAGCATGGCAGGCTGCTGAATAACAACACGGCTACATGCAAGGTTCAAACGTGCCATAAACTAGAGACCATTCCCAAAGCTGCTGCTTATATATGGGAAGCAGACTACATACCCAAAGGCAGCTACTCGGCTGCTCACAATAGATTCCACCACGGAGTTGATTACAGTCTCATCATGGGGAATACTACATCCACTGTCCAGCCACTCAACCAAGCCCAGCCAAGTTGACACGAAAACATAACCACCACACCTCCTGTACAGATGCAAGAAGATAATGTAAAGACACTTCCAAACTGGTGAAGAAAAGGTCTTCAAAGTTAGAATTTTATGCAGATAAACTGTCATTTAAATGTGAAGGTGGGAGAGGTGCTAACCGGCTGCTGGGTAAGTGGGGGTGGGGTCACCCACCTCCAATCTCCGGGGAACTGTGGAAAGGAGGCTGCCATCACCTCTAAGAGGAGTGATGTATATATAGTGTGTATATATGTGTGTATATATGTGTATGTGAGTGTGAGGAGGCTTCAACTGGTAAAGGAGCCAACAGGTACATGGCACCCCCAGAAAATGGAAGCTCAGGGAAGCTCGGGGGTGTGGTGCATCTCTGGGGGCCATTTGAAGTGAGATCTCCCTCTGAAAGTCAGAGCACTCACTCAGTCTAGCCCCACAGGAAGGTGCAAGATGAAAGGTTGATGACAGACGTGCGACGTGCACCCTGGCACCTGTGGTAGCGAGATGCCCCATCGGTTTCCAGTCTGAGGTCAGCATCTCAATGTTTCACACTTTGTCTCAGAGTGCTCCAACCTCTCACCTTCTGTGTTCCTTAGACCCTGTGCTCTTATACTTGCCTTTATTTTTTCCAATTTATTGATTGTACTAGTAGAAGTAGATTGCCCAACCTTCCTTCTGAGGAGTGGCTGGTGCGTTTGAACCTCCAGCCTTCTGGTTGGCAGTCAAATGCCTTAGGCACCATGCAAGCAGTAGTCAGGAAATCAGATGTCATATTACACTGGGCAAAACTGCTGCAAAAGATCTCTTGAAAGTGCTGAAGAGCAAAGATGTCACTCTGAAGACTAAGGTGCACCTGACCCAAGCCTTGATATTTTCAGTCACCTCATATGCATGTGAGAGCTGCACAATGAATAAGGAAGACCAAAGAAGAGTTGATGCTTTTGAGTTGTGAGGTTGGCAAGGAATACTGGAAATACCAGGGACTGCCAGAAGAACAAACAAATCTGTCCTGGAAGAAGTGCAGCCAGAATGCTCCTTGGAAGTGAGAATGGCCAGACTTCATCTCACCTACTTTGGTCATGTTGTCAGAAGGGACCATTCCCTGGAGGAGGATATCATGCCTGGTAAAGTGAAGGGTCAATGAAAAAGGGCCCTCAATGAGATGGATCGACACAGTGGCTGCAATGATAGACTCGGGTATAGCAAGGATTTGTGAGAATGGCTCAGGACCAAGTAGTGTTTCTTTCTGTTGTCATGGTGTGGTTAGGAGCTGGAGCCAGCTTGACAGCACCTCACAACACAGGTTACCAAAGGCCCTTTGGAGCAGTTGGTAGTAATTCTTACATGCATCTCTTTTACCCACCATTCTCACTCCAGGTGTGTATATGTGTGTGTGTGTGTGTGTGTTTATTTACATGTGACAGACTCTCTTCCAGGTCCATAAGGGATATGTGCATGGACGCTCATCACAGCATTGCCCACGTAGTGGGAAACTGAGGGTAAGTGGTATGCTCATCTATGCTCGAACAGATTAATATAATACAATGGATGCCCAGTCTGCATTAGAAACACTAAACTAAATGCATGTATGACAAACCTGGATATACCTTTGAAAACATAAGTGAGAAAGTTGTGAAAAGGAGTTAAAAGGTAAGAAACAGAATACAAACTATAGCACACACCTGTTAGCTAAGTAACAGATTGGCCCATAAAATAAAGGATATTACCTGTGTGTCATGAGCTCCTTTAAAAAATCATCTCTATGAGACCAAAGGGTCAAAAATGAAAGCAAAGACTAGAAGGTAAGAGGCAGGGAAACTAGAGTACTAGCAACGGTACAACCAGAACAGAATGAATGGGAACGATGATACACTGTGAAGCGTGTAACCAGTATCACTGAATAATTTGTGTAGAAATTGTTAAATGGGAACCCAATTTGCTGTGTAAGCTTTCACCTTAAACACAATAAAATAATGTTTAAAAAAAGAGAGAGCTATAGCCTAATACCAGTAATGCCAATATAAAACATTTACTCACACAAAGCAATATTATGTGTTTTACAAGGATATAGACACATCCAAACACATATAGTAAATGTACTAGAGCATATGGCTATGAAGGAGTGGAAGGGAATGACAGTGGGGATGGGAATAAAGTCGAAAAAATTAAGAAATTAAAATATACTAAGAGAAACCATGCTCAGATCAATGATGACAATGCATAATGAATTGAGAAGCACAATTACTCTTCACCTGATTTTTTTTTTTTTTTTGTATCTGTTTTTTATGCACAGAGCCTCTTCCTACCATCAGGGATCAGTACCACTGTAGACGTGTGCATACAGGCATGCCACAGAGATGTTGCAGGTTCAGTTCCAGGTTACCGCAATAAAGTAAATCACGTATTTTTTGGTTTTCCACTACATACAAAAGTTATGTTTATACTATACTGTACTAAGTATGCATACTAAGTATGCAATTGTTATTGTTGTTGTCATTTGCCGTCAAGTCAGACTTGACTTGTAGCGACCCCTCCTTGAGTTTCCGAGGCAGTATCACTACGGAAGTAGATTGCCCAAACTTCCTTCCAAGGAGTGGCCGGTGGGTTTGAACTGCCAGCCTTCTGGTTAGCATTCAAATGCCTTAGGCACTACGCTACCAGAGCTCCTAAGTATGCAAAAGCATTATGAAAAAGTTTGAAACACTGTGAGAATTACCAAAATGTGACACAGAGACACAAAGTAAGCACATGCTGCTGGAATACCTGCAAAGTGCATTTAAAAAGGTATGGGTGGATTAGCTACAGAGATGACACAGATTCGAGATCAAACCATTGTGGACAAGACCAGACCTCTTAGCAGAACTACAGTAACACATAACCAGTTGCCTGTTCAAACCTCTCCAACTAAACATGCCACACAGAACTCTTCATTCCCAGGTCTCAAACCAGGCAGATGGGGGGGGTCCTACAATTTTCCCCATTGCAGCACCTCTATGCTTCCAACTGATCGGGCCCCAAGCCCTGGTGTCACCTGCAAGTCCTGATTTCTCTGTCAGCTCTCCCAGAGAGATTTATCCACAATCCACCACTGCTGTCGAGCTGACTCTAACTCATAATGACCCTGTAAGTCAGAGAAGAACCGTCCCGTAGGGCTTTCAGTGCTATACTCGCTACAGAAGCAGCTTGCCCCGTCTTTCCCTTGTGGAGCAGCTGATGAGTTCCAACTGCCAACCTTTCAGTAAGCAGCCGAGTGCTTTAACCACTGTACCACCAGGGCTCCTTTGGAACATAGTAGGTATGCAATAAACATCTGTGGAATGAAGAAACAATCGGGAAAAGGTGATCGGCTTTACAAGGCTATCTGTGATAAGCACGAGGAGCTCAGAGAGCAAGCAAACACTCCTAACTCAGGTGGGAGATGTGCTTCATCATCCAGAAAACCATTACCCGTTCAAGACAGAAGTATTTTCTGCTTTGCATTTTTTATTGAAACCATGTGTGTGCAGTAATGACAGGCATTTTGAATGGGAAAAATTTTTTTTTAGGTAATATGGATCCTGATGCAATAAGTGGGACATATGTGTCCCAAGGGACCTCTGGTTCTGGGGTTGGCGGGATGAAGGCCTGTTTCTTCCGATTCATGCAATTATGCAGGACCCCACCAGAGGGCAGCATGCACTAAAAGTGGGATAGGAGATTCCCACTAAACCCCAGAGGTGGGAAATGTACGTAGGCACTACATATCTCATGGGTCATGTAAGGGTTAGCTAGCAATGTAGTCAGCTGAAGCAAACCACCCAGGGTTCCAGTTACCTCAGCTGGTAAATAAAATAACAGAGATACCAGATATCTGAGGAGTTTTGGAGCTCTCTCTATATTTTATTAGGTTAAAATCTTTGTAACTAAAATATTTTAATTAAAATATCCATCATTTACCTTTTTAAGATTATAAAGGCAATGCACAGTCCCTATGAAATATTGAAAACACACCCATATCTAAAGTTTAAAGAAAAAAATGAAAGGCCTCCCTTCACCAGACCCTACTCCTGCTCCTACTCCCACTCCCAATATTTGGTTTCCTTCTAGACATTCCTCTGCAAATATAAACAAATGTCTATCCATAGGTATGTAAATATGTGGAGTCCCTGGTGGTGCAACTGGTTAACGTGCTCAACCCTAACTGAAAGGTTAATGGTTCCAGTCCACCCAGAGAGCCTCTGAAGAAAGCCGTGGCAATCAGTCATAGTAAACCCTATGATTCTCTATGACACATGGGTTGCCATGAAACAGAATCGACTTGAGAGCAACTGGTGGTATATATGTATGTTTGGATGAATACATACAGTTTTCTTTCTCAAAACAAGATGATATTCTAGAAATCATTCTACATGTTGTTCTCTTTTGCGCTTAGCAATATACTTAGGACATTCTTCAATGTAGAACAAACAAGTGCATCCCATTCATTGCAGTGGCTGCACAGTATTCCATAGAAGGGCCTTCATTTATTGAGTCCTCCTGCTGATGGCCACTTGTTCTCTAATTTTTCATGGGCATGGACTTTGGAGCCAGACAGACCTCATTTTAGATTCTGACTCTGCCACTTACTAGCTATTTGCCCTTGGACAGGTGACTGACTACCTCTCAGATGCCTGTGAAGCTGGACAATTAATAAGGAAGACTGCAGAAGTGATACATTTGAATTAGAGTGTTTGGCTAAGAATATTGAATATACTCATGGGCTGTCAGAAGAACAAACAAATCTGTCTTGGAAGAAGTGCAGCCGGAATAATCCTTACAAGTGAGAATGGCCAGACGTTGGTCCTTGTACTTCGGTCACATTATCAGGAGGGACCAGTCCCTGGAGAAGGACATCATGCTTGGGAAAGTGGGGGGTCGGTGAGAAAGAAGACCCTCAACAAGATGGACTGACATGGGCTGCAACAACGGACTGAGGCACAGCAAGGACTGTGAGGATGGCGCGGGACCAGGCAGGCTCCGCTGCACATGGAGGGCACCTAACGACAAGTATTATGAGTCCTTCCCTCGTAAAAACGGAAATAATTATACATGCCTGCTGTGCTTGCTCTGATAATGTCTGGAGACTGCTGAGCACAGTGGCCGGCACACAGCATGAGTCAGCAAGCAGCAGTTATGAATAGGTGTGGTGGTTAAGTTTGTGCATCAACTTGGTTGGGCCTGGTTGAGTGGCTGGGCAGCTGAATGTAGTTATTCCCCAAGGTGAGATGGGTAATTAACTCCATGGTGCAATCTACTGGAGCACCTGAGGAGCTGCTTTGGGTGTGTGGTCTGCTTCTTATATATAAGAAACAGCTTTGGAACAGTCTCTAGCTTATGGCACGCTTGAACCCTGCATGTAGCCGTGTCATTGTTCAGCAGCCTGCCATGCTCTGCCGACCTTGGTATTTTCAATAAACTTGAATGAATGGCCTGCCGTGTGGTTTGGTAACATCAGGACTGTGCCTCTTGTCAACCTTGGGTTTGTCAGCCTCAGCAGCCAGCAGCTGCCTGAGTGAAGAAAAGCCTCTAGCTTCAGTGGGCTGGGAGGAGCAGGCAGAGTTGAATCCCAAGGTCAAAGGGCTTTCACCCAGCCCCTAGAGCCTGGCACTTTGAACTTGGACTTAAAGCCTCCAAACTGTTAGAGAATAAACTGTTTGTTCAAGCCATCTCATGGGTGGTATATTCTTGTCAGAGTGGCACTAGGAAACCAGAACAGTAGGGATTGCTGCACACAGGCTTCCAGGACTGAGATCAGTCCTGCATGTATGGGACTGTTTCTTTTTAAGACACTCTATTTTTCAGAAAGGTTTAAGGTTTATAGAAAAATGGGACAGAAAATACAGCATTCCCATATACCTCCTCTTCCCTGCACAGTTTCTCCTATTAACATCTTACATTCCTGTGATACATGTGTTACAATGCATGTTATGTTGTTCTTGTTGTTAGGTGTGGTCGAGTTCTCTCCTCTGACTCATAGCGACCCTATGCACAGCAGAATGAAACACTGCCTAGTACTGTGCCAGCCCCATGGTCCTTGCTATACCTGAACCCATCGTTGCAGCCACTGTGTCAATCCATCTCATTGAGGTCCTTCCCCTTCTTTGCTGACTCTCCACTTTACCAAGCATGACATCCTTCTCCAGGGAATGGTTCCTCCTGACAACATGACCAAAGTAGGTGAGATGAAGTCTGGCCATTCTCGCTTCCAAAGAGCAATGCAGCTGCACTTCTTCCAGGACAGATCTGTTAGTCCTTTTAGCACTCCATGGTACTCTTAGCATTCTTCTCCAACAACACAACTCAAAAGCATCAACTCTTCCTCAGTCTTTCTTATTCATTGTCCAGCTCTCACATGCATAAGAGGTGATTGAAAATGCCAAGTTTGGTTTGTTGTTGTTAGGTGCCATCGAGTTGTTTCTGACTCATAGTGACCCCAGCACAGTAGAACGAAACACTACCCAAGCCCACGCCAGCTCCATGATCCCTGCTATACTTGAGCCCATGATGGCAGCCACCATGTCAATCCATCTCGTTGAAGCCCTCCCCTCTTTCATCGACCCTACACCCTACCAAGAATGATGTCCTTCTCCAGGGCATGGTCCCTTCTGACAACACGACCAAAGTAGGTGAGACGAAGTCTGGCCACTCCCGCTTCCAAGGAGCATTTCGGGTGCACTTCCTCCAGGACAGATCTGTTAGTTCTTTTAGCAGTCCATGGTACTTTCAGCATTCT
>NW_006921648.1:2102046-2152464 GCF_000298275.1 Orycteropus afer afer
ATCAGCAATAATATCCCTCATTCCATGTCCTCTTCTGAATCCAGCTTGCACCTCTGGAAGTTCTCTGTCAATATACTGCTGCAACCGTTTTTGAATTATCTTCAGTAAGATCTTACTTGCATGGGATATTAATGGTATTGTTCTATAATTTTCACATTCTGTGGGATCACCTTTCTTTGGAATCGTTGCAAATATGGATCCCTTCCAGTCAGTTGGCCAGGTAGCTGTCTTCCAAAATCTCTTGGCATAACCAAGTGAGTGGCTGCAGCAGGGCATCCGTTTGTTGAAACGTCTCAGTGGGTATTCTGTCAATTCCTGGAGCCTTGTTCTTTGCCCATTCTTTCAGTGCAGCCTCGACTTTTTCCTTCAGTACCATTGGTTCTTGATCATATGCCACCTCCTGAAATGGATGAACATTGACCCATTATTTTTGGTACTCTGTGTATTCCTTCCATCTTCTTTTGATATTTCCTGCATCATTCTATTTCACCCATAGAATCTTTCAATATTGCAACTCGAGGCTTATTTTTTTCCCTCAGTTCTTTCAGCTTGAGAAATGCTGAGCATGTTCTTCCCTTTTGATTTTCTAACTCCAAATCTTTGCACATTTCATTCTAGTAATTGGCTTTGTCTGCTCAAGCTGCTCTTTGAAATCTTCTATTCAGTTCTTTTATCTTGTCATTTCTCCCATGTGCTTTAGCTACTCATCACTCAAGGGCAAGTTTCAGAGTTTTTCTGACATCCATTTTGGTCTTTTCTTCTTTTCTCTTCTTTTTAGTGACCCTTGCTTTCTTCATGGATGATGTTCTTCATGTCATCCCAGAATTCTAGTTTTTGGTAACTGGTGTTCAATGCATCAAATCAATTCTTTAGATGGTCTCTAAATTCAGGAGGGATATCTTCAAGATATGTTGGCTCTCATGGACTTGTTTTAATTGTCTTTCATTTCAAGTTGAACTTGCATATGAACAGTTGATGGTCTGTTCCACAATCAGCTCCTGGCCTGGTTTTGGCTGAAGATGGGTGAGTTTTTCCATTGCCTCTTGTCACAGATGCAGTCAATCTCATTCCTGTGTATTCCATCTTGTTAACTCCATGTGCATAGCCCTGTTTGTGTTGTTGAAAAAGGTATTTTCAATTAATAAGTTGCTGGTCTTACAAAATTCTATCATGCGATTTCCAGCATTATTCCTGTCACCAAGGCCAAATTTTCAAACTACTGGTGATTCTTCTTTGTTTCCAACTTTTGCATTCCAGTCACCAGTGATGATTAACACATCTTCATTGCACATTTGGTCAATTTCAGACTGCAGAAGCTGATAATCCTCAATTTCCTCATCTTTGGCTTTGGTGGTTGGTGCATAAATTTGAATAACAATCGTATTAACTGGTCTTCCTTGTAGGTGTGTGGATATCATCCTATCACTGACAGCACTGTACTTCAGGACAGATCTTGAAACACCTTTCTGGTGATGAATGCCACACCATTCTTCTTCCAATTGTCATTCCCAGCATAGTAGATCTTATGGTTGTCTGGTTCAAAATGGCTAAGACCACTCCATTTGAGCTCACTAATGCCTAGGAGGGAGCTCTGGTAGTGTAGTGGCTAAGGCACTTGACTGCTAACCAGAAGGCTGGTGGTTCAAACCCACTAGCCACTCCTCAAAAGAAAGATGGGGCAATCTGCTTCCATAGTGATACTGCCTCGGAAACCCAAGGAGGGGTCGCTATGAGTCGGGTCCGATTCGACGGCACATAACAACAACAACAACAATGCCTAGGATATCAGTCTTTATGTGTTCAATTTCATTTTTGACAACTTCTAATTTTCCCAGATTCATACTTTATACATTCCATGTTCCAATTATTAATGGAAGTTTGCAGCTGTTTCTCAATTTGAGTCATGCCACATCAACAAATAGAGGTCTCAAAAGCTTTACTTTATCCATATCAGTAACATTGTTTCTACTTGGATGATGCAGCTCTTTCCCAGTTGTATCTTGAGAGCCTTCAGACCTAGGTGGCCTGTCCTCCTGCACTGTATCGGACAATTTTCCGGGCAATTTTAAAGTTGCACTTGAATGTATGAGACAATGTTTCTATGCTATTCATAAGGTTTTCCCTGTCCCATTATTTGAGAAGTGGATGACCTCTTCCTTCTTCCTAGTCTGGCTCAGTCTGCAAGCTGCACTGAAACCTGCAAGTTGCACCATGTGCAACCCCGCTGGATTTGAAACACTGGTAGCACAGCCTCAAGCGTCACAGCAACAGGCCACCACAGTAGGACAAACCAACGGACAAGTCTGTCTCCCTTAGCTCTTCAAAACCTCTCCACCCTCCCATTACTTGGATCCCTGCCACTGCTTCCTTGCACTGTCCTGGAGCCCCTGGCTTTTCTCTTCTTCCTACCTCCCCCTTTCCCACCACTTAGGGGTGGGGCCTGGATCCCTCCCCTTAACTGCATCCCTGCCACTGCTTCCTGGCACTGTCCTGGTCCCTCTGGCTTTTCTCTCCTTTGATTGTAGAACCAAGTAATATGAAGTCCTTGACAACTTCAGTCTTTTCTCCATCCATCATGAAGCTGTTTATTGGATCCCTTGAGAGGATTTCTGTTTTCTTTATATTGAGGTGTAATCCATACTGCAGAGCTCTGGTAGCATAGTGCCTAAGGCACTTGACTACTAACCAGAAGGCTGGCGGTTCAAACCCACCAGCCACCCCTCGGAAGGAAGGTTGGGTATTCCTACTTCCGTAGTGATACTGCCTCGGAAACCCAAGGAGGGGTCTCTATGAGTCAGGGCCAACCCGATGGCAAATAACAACAACAACAACAACAATCCATACTGCAGACTGTAGTCTTTAATCTTCATCAGTAACTGCTTCAAGTCATCCTGACTTTCAGCAAGCAAAGTTGTGTCATCTGCGTATCACAGGTTGTTAACGAGTCTTCCTCCAATCCTGATGCCACATTCTTCTTCATATAATCCAGCTTCTTGGATTATTATACAAATTGAATAAGTATAGTGAAAGGATACAACCCTGAGGCACTCCCTTCCTGATTTTTAACCATGCAGTGTCCCCTTGTTCTTTTCGAATGACAGCCTCCTGATCAATGTACGGATTCCTCATGAGTATAATCAAGTGTTCTGGAATTTCCATTTTTCTCAATGTTATCCATAATTTGTTATGGTCCACACAATCAAATGTTTTGCATAGTCGATAAAACATAACTAAACATCTTTCTGGTATTCTTTCCTTTCAGCTAAGATCCGTCTGACATCAGCAATAATATCCCTTGTTCCACATCCTCTTCTGAATACAGCTTCCATTTCTGGAAGCTGTCAATATACTGCTGCAATGGTTTTTAATTATCTTCAGTAAGATTTACTTGTATTTGATACTAATGATATTATTTCACATTAATGATATTAATGATAATTTCCACATTCTGTGGGATCATCTTTCTTAGGAATGGGTGCTGTGATGGTTATGTTGGTATGTCATCTTGGCTAGGCCTGGTTGAGTGGCTGGGCAGCTGGATGTAGTATTCTCCATGATGAGAGTGGTAATCAACTCCATGGTGGAATCTACTGGCAGCAGCTGAGTAGCTGCCTATGGGTATATGGTCTGCTTCCTGTATGTAAGGAGAAGCTTTGAGAATGGTCTCCAGCCATTGGCACACTTGGACCCTGCATGTACACGTGTCATTGCTCAGCATCTTGCTATGCTCTGCCAACCTTGTGACTTACAATGGACTTAAGTTAATGGCCTACTGTGTGGTTTGGTAACATCAGGACTGTGCCTTTTTACTTATCAATCTTGGGGCTTCACAGCCTGAACAGCTAGCAGCTTGTCTGAGTGAAGAAATGCCTCTAGCTCCAGTGGGCCAGGAGCAGGAGGCAGAGCTGTACCCCAAGGTTGAGGGGCTTTCACCCATCCCCTAGAGCCTGGCACTTTGAACTTGGACTTAAAACCTCAAAACTGTAAGAATAAACTCCTGTTTGTTAAGGCCATCCCATTTGTGGTATATCCTTGTCAGAGGGCACCAGGTAACCAGAACAGGTGCAAATATGATCTCTTCCAGTCGGCCAGGTAGCTGTCATCCAAGTCTCCTGGCATAGCCAAGTGAGTGCCTCCAGCACAGCATCGATTTGTTGAAACATCTCAATGGGTATTCCGTCAATTCCTGGAGGCTGGTTCTTCACCAAATCTTTCAGTGCAGCCTCGACTTTTTCCTTCAATACCATTGGTTCGTGATGATATTCTACCTCCTAAAATGGATGAATATCAGCCAATTATTTTTGGTACAGTGACTCTCTGTGTTCCTTCCATCTTCTTTTGATGCTTCCTGCATCATTCAATATTTTGCCCATAGAATCTTTCAGTATTGCAACTTGTGGCTTAAATTTTTTCCTCAGTTCTTTCAGCATGAGAAATGCCAAGTGAGTTCCTTCCTTTTGGTTTTCTAACTTCATCAGGTCTTTGCACATTTCATTATAATAATTGGCTTTATTTTCTTGAGCTCCTCTTTGAAATCTTCTGTTCAGCTCTTTTATCTTGTCATTTCTTCCATTTGCTTTAGCTACTCTCCATTCAAGGGCAAGTTTCAGAGTCTCTTCTGACATCCATTTTAGTCTTTTCTTCCTTTATATCTTTTTAATGACCTCTTGTTTCTTTATGGATGACGTTCTTGATATCATCTCACAATTCTTCCGATTTTCAGTCACTGGTGTTCAATGCATCAAATCTATTCTTTAGATGGTCTCTAAATTCAAGAGGGATATATTCAAGGTCATATTTTGGCTCTTTTGGACTTGTTTTAATTGTCTTCAACTTCAACATGACCTTGCATGTGAGAAGTTGGTGGTCTGTTCCACACTTAGCTCCTTTGTTTTGGCCAAAGATATTGAACTTTTCCATTGGCTCTTTCCACAGATGTACCCATCTGATTCCTGTGTATTCCATCCAGTGAAGTCCACATGTATAGCCATCGTTTATGTTGTTGAAAAAAGGTATTTGCAATGAATAAGTCGTTGATCTTGAAAAAATTCTATCATGTGATCTCCAGCATTAATTCTATCACCAAGGTCATATTTTTCAACTCCCGGTGACTCATCTTTGTTTTTTTGACTTCTGCATTCCAGTCACCAGTGATAATCAACACATCTTGATTGAATATAACATGGTTACAATTGGTGAATAGATATTGTCACCTTATTATTAAATAAAGCCCATAGTTTACATCATCTCAGGTTGTTAATGATTCTTCCTCCAATCGTGATACCACATTTTTCTTCATATAGTCCAGCTTCTCGGATTATTTGCTCAGCATATAGATTGAATAAGTGTGGAGAAAGAATACAACCCTGACACACTCCCTTCTTGATTTTAAACCATGTAGTGTCCCCTTGTTCTGTTCGAACGACAGCCTCCTGGTCAAGGTACAGATTCCTCATGAGTACAATCAAGTGCTCAGGGATTCCCATTCTTCTCAATGTTATCCATAATTTGTCATGATCCACACAATCAAATGCCTTTGCATAGTCAATAAAACACAAGTAAACATCTTTCTGGTATTCTTTGCCTTGAGCCAAGATCCATCTGACAACGGCTATGATATCCCTTGTTCCACATCCTCTTCTGAATCCGGCTTGAACTTCTGGAAGTTCTCTATCAATATACTGCTGCAAACGTTTCTAAATTATCTTCAGTAAGATCTTACTTGCATGTGATATTAATGATATTGTTCTATAATTTCTACATTCTGTGGGATCACCTTTCTTTGGAATGGGCACAAATATGGATCTCTTCCAGTCAGTTGGCCAGGTAGCTGTCCTCCAAATCTCTTGGAGTCGATGCTTTTGAGTTGTGGTGCTGGCAAAGAATGCTGAAAGTACCGTGGACTGCTAAAAGAACTAACAGATCTATCCTGGAGGAAGTGCAGCCAGAATGCTCCTTGGAAGCAAGAATGGCCAGACTTTGTCTCACCTATTTTGGTCATGTTGTAAGAAGGGACCATTCCCTGGAGAAGGATGTCATGCTTGGTAGGGTGGAGGGTCGACGAAAGAAGGGGAGGCCTTCAGAGAGATGGATTGATACAGTGGCTGCGATGATGGGCTCGAGTATAGCAGGGATTGTGGGGCTGGCGCAGGATCGGGCAGTGTTTCGTTCTGCTGTGCATGGGGTCGCTATGAGTTGGAAACAACTCGACGGCACTTAACAACAACAACAACAACAGTTTACATCAGGGTTAACTCTGTGTTGTACTCTGTATATGGGTTTTGACAAATTCATAATGTTCTGTGTCTACCATGACAGTATCCTACAGATTAGTTTCACTGCCCTTAAAATGTCCTTTTGCCCTCTATTCATCCCTCTTCCCATCTCCCAGAATCCCTGGAAATCAGTGCCCGCCTGTGTCTGTAGTTTTTTCTTTTCCATAACATTCTATGGTGGGAATCATAGTTCAAGTGTGTAGCTTTCTCAATCTGCCTCCTTTCACTTAGCAATGTGCATGTAAGTTTCCTATGGGTCTTTTCATAGCTTTTCATTATCGTTTTATTACTTAATAATCTCCACGGTAGGGATGTACCATAGTTTGTTTATCCATACAGGTATTCTGAGGATACCTTTATTGCTTCCAACTTGGACAATTATGGAAGAAAGCAACTATCAACAGCCATGTGCAGGCTTCTGTGTGGACGTGTTTTCAACTCATCTGGGCAAATACCTAGGAGTATGACTGCTAGACCGTATGGACTGTGTGGCACCAAACAACAACAGTGAGCCTGTGCTTGGCTTCACAGGAAACCGCCAGACTGCCCACCAATGCAACTGTTTGGTTCTCTGAATCTATTTTTTCAATGAATATGGTTTTGAAATCACTGATCTTGGGGGTTATTTACCTTCTCTGACATCAAACGAGCCAGTCAGTTTGATGGTCATCTTATGTGTTTCTTCGGCATCATTTTTAAGTTACCGCTTTTCACACAAGGTGGTAAGAATGTACACTTGATATTATGGCCAGAGACAATGGGACACCCTCCCCACAAGAAACAGGAAATAATAGTAAATTTGAAAAAAACCTCTAAGGCGAAATCTCACAGATGATGGTTGAAATGCGAACTTCCTCTGCGTGCAGTGGCCTGTGTTAGCCTACTGGGGACAGTGGTCATTGGACTGTCGACTGCTGCATCTTGAGCATGCCACATGGCCACTTACTAGTTGCTGCCCTCAGCCACCTAGCGAGGATCCTGCCACCTACCCTATCTCCCATATAAATGTGCACCAGAAAGCATCCTGTATCAAGGAGAAATGATCCAAATTAGATAATGTGCAAGTATCTTGAAAAGAATAAAGTGAGGTAATTTGGAAGGATGTCAAACATGCAGTTGTTATTATTACTTCAATCAGTCACCTGCAATGGGACAGCATCTTTCCTGTGCTGTGGCCACGCTGGTGCTGTGTGTTAATTGCTGTGGGGGACAGAGATGCCCCCTTGGGGTTTGCAGACTCAGCCACAGTGAGCCGAGCTTTGGGGCCAACCAACATTCCTCAGACGGCCAGGGCCTGTCCCAGCATTAAAAGCTTGAGGCCCCAGGTCACAGGCAGGGGGAAGAGCCCAGGGGCACACAGCCTCCTTCCTACCTGGCCCACCCAGCACAGGGCCAGCAGACAGCTTGAGGAGGCAGCCCTGCAGTCAGAGGTGTATTTCCACAATCTGTCTACTTTTGTTACTGGAGAATCCACAGAAAGAATGGCAAAGAGAGAAGGAAGGTGGGAAAAGGAGAAAGAAAAGTGGAGAGTGTCCAATGGCCTCTAAAGGCCCTGGGTTTGGAGTCTTCCTTCCAGAAAAAGATTGGAGGTAGGTAACAGAGATGGAACTAGAGCCCTCAGCCTGTTTGTAGAGGTGTATATGACCTTGCCAAAGAGACAGAAGGGAAACACAGTTTCGAGGCAAAGGTGAGGTTGGAAACGTGTATGTTCTTTAAGAAAAGTCATCTCTAGGGTATGACGTCACTTACACAGAAGCAGCAAATACACAGAAACCAAACATCATCAGGCGGGCAGAGGGGAGGTCTGCTCAGGGAGCACAGAGTTGATGTGGACATTGGTGGGACTATTTGGTAAAGGACTAGGAGTCTGGCCGCAGCACATGGCAAATGTCATCAGTGTGACTGACGCATGTGAGGGTGCTGAGCTGGCGTGCATTTTGCTGTATATTCACCACACACACATAATGTTCTTTCACTTTATGGAGGTACTGAGTTTATTTCACACGTATAGTTTTGTCTCCCCACCACTTCTATCTGCCCACAGCTAAGACCATCTCCACTCATTCTAAAGCCAAGCACAGGGTGGAGTTCAGTCATTATCTTTGTTTTAAACTTGCTAACCCTTGTCTTAGAGTATGTGCTTGTGTGGCCAAGAAAGGCATCACACTTTACTCTGAATAAAATCAGGGAAGCAGTAAAGAAAAAACAAGTCATGTCTCGAATGGCCCACAAGAAAGGTTGGTGAACTCTCAATGCACAAGGAAGGCTTCTGTGCACAGTCTGTCCTGGGAACACAGCCCTCAGAACATCAGGATGCTGAAGGCTTAAGTTCAGCCCAGGGCTCCCAACAGATGCACTTTTGAACAATCCTCCTTTTTCTCTTGTCAAAAAATTGACCTGTGGTTTATCCATCTGAGAGCTCAAAAAGCCCCGTCACAGTTTCTCCTGCTTTCAATTTAAGTCTATTTTTATTTTGCATAGACAGGGAGTACCTTGTTCAGCAAGGTCTGATCTTTAAAATCCCATCATAACAGTAAAGACATTAACAGAAAACAAAACAAATGGCCTTTAAGCACTTCTTTTTAAACAAGCCTGACACCCCCATCATTCTCCGCGGCTTCTGTCTTCTCCCGCTCCCTCTTCCTAAACCTCTCCAGGGTCTCTCTGTCTTTTGGTTTTGTTTTAAGAATTTATTTGATGTTTGCTGTTGACCATATACACCGCAGAGCAGACACCAGTTCAGGAGGAAGACACCGTCCTTCTCATGCAAAGGAGGCAGGTGTTCACGGAGTCACTGAGCCACACGTTCCACATCCTCCCCCTGTTCCTGACTCTCCTTCGTCTGTTGCTCCAGGTGAACAGGGACCAGGTGTTGTGCCAGGGACTCCATATCCTTTTCAAAGCATAAAGTCAGGCGAGCCCGCAAGATGCTCCAATAAGGAGCCGCTGTGCTACAGTAATCCATACTAGAACCCTTATTTCATGCCCCTGACATGGGAGCTCTCATGGGACAGTGCCGAAGGCATTTGACTGCTAACCAGAAGACTGTTGGTTGAAACCCACGAGCCACTTCTTTGAAGGAAAACTGACAGTCTGCCTGCAGAAAGATACCGCTCGGAAACCCAAGAAGGGGTCGCGATGAGTCGGATTCGACTCGACGACAGTGAGTTGTGTTTTCTGGACATGAGGTCTTCTGCCTCAAACGTCATCCATCTAGATAAAGCTAATTTTGTTTTTTGGTTCTTGCCTACTCTATAGTGTGTGTGTGTGTGGGGGGGGACTCACTGCCAATTGGATTTGACTCAGAGCGACCCCTCCTTCAGTTTCCGAGGTGGTATCTCTATGGAAGTAGATTGCCCAGTTTTCCTTCTGAGGAATGGCTGCTGGGTTTGAACCACCAGCTTTCTGGTTAGCAGTCAAATCTCTTAGGCACTATGCCACTAGAGATAGTATCCTCTTTTAAATATCACATCCATAAATTTAACCAAGAAATTAACAAAAAGAAGAAGAACTACTAACATAGAATTGATGTGCAAGATGGTCAGGTACAAACTGAGCACAGTTACGAGCAGTGCTCTCTGCAGCATCTGCAATGCAGGGCTGGGCTCGGTCGGTCTTGATTCTGGTTTTCATGATGCCTGTTCTCAGTGATGTCTGCTCAGGCTAACCTTAAAGCAAGGATTGAATTCTGAGAAAACGGACCTCTGGGGGGCGGGATGCCAGCTGCTCAGAAGCACCCTCCACAATAGGGCACCACCAGCCTGGGTGCCAGAGTTGTGTGGTTGACCACAAGGAGTCACTTGGGGGTTGGTGTGACATTTAGGGCAGGAATGGGCAGGAAACTGGGGAAACATGGGCATGTGTCAGAATTCTCTGCTTCTGTTAACATCCTGAACTTCCAAAGGAAACTTAAGGGTAGGCAGAGGTGGGAATTACCTAGGCCCCCTATAACCAGTTCCTAAAAACCCTTTCTGTCCACAAAAAACCCTCCACCCAGGTGCTCTCAGGTCTAAATGGCAACATAATGGTACATCCCTGGAGTTCAATATTGCCTCTCTAAGCGAGTTGCCATGGAGTCGACTCCAACTCGTGGCAACCCTATGAGTGTCAGAGTAGAACTGACCGCCAGAGTTTTCAGTGCTTGGTTTCTTGGATGCAGGTTGCCAGGCCTTTTTTCTGAGGTGTCTTGAACCTACAACCTTTCAGTTAGCAGCGGGGCACACTAACCATGGGCACCACTCAGGGACTCCATTGCCCTCACTAGGATCCTATTAGCATGTAAGTACTGCTGCATTAATTTAACATTAATTTGTGAGAGCAATAGTGGGAGAGACCATTCAAAGAGCCAGGAAGAGGAGTCAGGTTATGAACACAGACTTGAAGTTATAGCCATGTTTGCTTCAGGAGCTTGTCAATCTCAGCCCAAGGAGCAAACTGGTCTGACGTTTCCTCTTGACTCTCTGAGGGCCTGGGGTCAACAGTTTCCCACTCTAGGACTGGCCTTTCCCTTTTCATCTTGGCTGATTTATACCTAAAACTGGGAACTGCTCAGTCTGCACAGAGCAGGGGCTGAAAGGAGTTCTGAGCTTCTACCACTGAGCAGCCACAAAGCCCCGGCCACCCAGGGACCAAACACCTCTGGAAGAAGAGGGGCAGTCCATCTGTCTTTCTTCCCCTGAAGGGATGCAAAGGGACAAGCAATTCAACCCGCAGGAGGCAGTAAGAGCACCAGGACTTGTGAGCAGAGAAACAAGCTGATTATCACCTTAGAAATGCAGCTCCTCAGCTCCCTTAAGTCCTAAACGAAAAGAATAAGCCACCACTTCTTATGCTGTTAGGTAGATGTGAGAAGGCAGACTGAAAGTGCTGGCAAATTCCTATAGTCCATTACTCAACGAAAGAATGCCACCCATGACCAAAAGCAACAGAAGAGACATCCCTCCTTAACTGTGGGTTGGTTACTAGCATCAGAACCACAAGCATTTCAGCTACTTGTTAATAAAAAGGATGGTTCTTGGGGCCTCTGGCCAGGGGCTCCCTGTGTCCTCCACAGAATCAGCTGAGCACTCCTCCACATTTCCTTGACCAGCATCTCCCATCAAAGTCTGCTCCTTGACTGTGCGTGGCAGCCAGGGTCCCTGCAGGACACGTGATGGTCCAGAGAAAGCAGCAGCACATCTTTTCCCAATCCTCGGTGTCCAGACGAGGACAACGGAACCAAGGCCCATTTCTGTCTTCTCAGATTCACTGATTTATTAACTCAAGAAACTTACTAGGCATGGGGAAGGCCTTTGGTTGATGACCTTCAGAAGAGCCTGGGTCCTGGCAGGGGAAAGGAGATGGTAACTGGCCCATTACTAAGAAGAGTTATTTTCTTGTTCATGAAATATTAAGAATCAAGCCATGGTTTAAAGATAGGCATGGTAGTAACTACCTCGAATGATCAAGAATCTCTCTGAAATCTTCTAGTTTCCTTTCGTAAGTACAGATGCACTTAACATATTTAATCCCTTTTTATATAAAGCCTGTTTATATCTTTAGAATGTCCCACCTCAACTTCCTTGGGTTTATGTGAAGCTGTGAGTGTTCTCTGTCTCCCCTTAGCTCTTCCATTCCTGTTCTTCTGTTTTTGCAGAATAAGTTTGTGTTTACTCTTCCCATGATTTTATAGTTTTCGTGTGATCTTCCTCAAACTTCGTATTTCTACATGAGCAATTGTCAACTGGGTGGGAGGAGGAAAGAAGGAAAGGGAGGTAATCTATCAGAAACTCTTGGGGAGCTTTTCCAAAACAATGTGTTCGGTCTCACTTTCCCTGAATCTATCAAAGCCTTGGATTGGAAGATATTTATATTCAAAATGTCCACATCTAATTCTGAATGTAAACTCCTTCTACCATTTTGTAAACAACAGTACTGAACAGAAGAGTTTAATCTTTCTGTTCTGTCTTCATTCATATCTTTTTGTTTTTTAATTATTGTGATTTGGGGAAAAGTTTAAAGAGCAAATTCATTTTCCATACAGCAGTCCATACACATTTTGTCTCATGAATTTGACTGTAATTCCCCACAATGTAACAGCTCTCTCCCCATTTCCTCCCTGTAGTTACCTCTACCCTGCGTCCTTCTTTCCTATTCATTCCTGCCCCCTGAGCTATCTCCCTGTGCAAACACTGCCTTTCTGTTTTCCCGTGATTGATTATTCTAAGGAGCATATCTATTTGATGTAAATGTTCACCCTGTGTCTTTGTGCCTGCGTATTTTTTGGCAGGAAGGCATGGGACCATCTTCATTCTTTTCTATGATAGTTTATTTTTGCCATTCTGATAGAATACACTCCATTCGTTATGACTGACAGTGGTTTGGGATAGTAAGGACAGTTGGTAACCATAAAATTTAAACTATATTAACTATGAAACCCAGAGACCTATTAGATCTTCCCTGATGTAGAGCAACGTATCAACTGCTTCTGTCACATTAGCTTTTCTCACAGCAGTTTCCCCAGGACAGATTCAAGAGACTGAAGGAAACCAGTGATGATGGCCAACAAGAGCTCCTCAGAGGGCTTCATTCTCATGGGTGTATCTGATCACCCCCAGTTGGAGATCATTTTTTTTACAGTCATCCTCATCTCTTACTTGATGACACTCATTGGGAACTCAACCATAATCCTCCTTTCCCGCCTAGATGCCCGGCTCCACACACCCATGGACTTCTTCCTCAGCAATCTCTCCACCCTGGACCTTGCCTATACTACCAGCTCAGTCCCCCAAATGCTGATCAACTTATGGGGTCCAGAAAAGACCATTAGCTATGGTGGCTGTGTGACCCAACTCTATGTTTTCCTTTGGCTAGGGGCTACTGAGTGCATCCTGCTCATGGTGATGGCATTTGACCGCTATGTGGCCGTTTGCCGACCCCTGCACTATACCACCATCATGAACCCTCGGCTCTGCTGGCTGCTGGCTGTCCTTGCCTGGTTGGGTGGTTTAGGCAACTCTGTGATCCAGTCAACATTCACTCTGCAGCTCCCATTGTGTGGGCACCGGAGGGTGGACAATTTTCTGTGTGAGGTGCCTGCCATGATCAAACTGGCCTGTGGAGACACCAGTCTCAATGAGGCTGTGCTCAATGGTGTCTGCACCTTCTTCACTGTCGTGCCCCTAAGTGTGATCCTGGTCTCCTACTGCTACATTGCTCAAGCAGTGCAGAAGATCCGCTCAGTGGAGGCATGGCGAAAGGCCTTTAACACATGTTTCTCCCACCTGGTGGTCGTGTTCCTCTTCTATGGCTCTGCTATCTATGGGTATTTACTTCCAGCCAAGACCAGTAACCAGGACCAGGGCAAATTCATTTCCCTCTTCTACTCCGTGGTCACGCCCATGGTGAATCCTCTCATCTACACTCTAAGGAACAAGGAGGTGAAGGGGGCGCTGAGAAGGTTGCTGGGGAAAGTAAGGAAAGCAGGATGAGAGATGAGCAAATGCCTCCATCCATGACTGCAGATGCCCCTGTCCATCACTGCAGATGCCTCCGTCCATTACTGCAGATGCCTCTGTCCATTACTGCAGGTGCCTTCATCCATTACTGCAGATGCCTCTGTCCATTACTGCAGGTGCCTCCGTCCATTACTGCAGATGCCTCCGTCCATTACTGCAAATGCCTCTGTCCATTACTGCCACTTCAGCTCTACAGGCTTTTTCTCATTATCTCTCTGGGCAGGGGAACAAGTACTAGCCCTGGTAAAACCATCCCAGTGACCAAGGCCTGTTCCCAACAACCAGGACATGGTTAGTGTTATTTGCGATGTTCTACACTTCTTTACCAAAATACCTCCTGTGGACTCTAGATAACACGACAGACATGTATCTCCAACACTCTAACAGCAAAGGTTATGAGAATGGTGCAGGGCCAGGCAATGTTTCATTCTGTTATACACAGAATTGCTGATGACTCGACAGCACCCAACATTCCTTCTGTGTACATCCTATTACCCTGAAGTAGATCCTACACTTAGATCCGCTTCAGGACCTTGCAGGATTCTGCATGGGCATAAAGTGGCAAAACAATTAAGTGCTTGGCTAACTGAAATGTTGGCTGTATAAACCTACTCAGAGACTCTGGGGAAAACACCTGTCATTATGTTATTGTAGAGATTAACAGCCTGGAAAACTCCACAGTGCACTTCTACTCTGTCACAAGAAGTGGCAATGCCTCAGAATTAATTCAGTGGCAATAAACAATAACAAGAGAGAATATTGCAATCAATGGCCAAGGAAGTGGAAACAAAAACACCTTTGTTTTCATTAGAAATAATAATGCTTATACACTTTATCCAATGGTTTAACCCATCCTTCCTCTCCTATGTCCTCTTTTTGGTGGTGGCTGTGTTACAGAGAATAGTAACTTTCTGCTCTCAAAGTGATAATAGTGCCTACCAGTTGGTGCACAGAGGTCAGTTACTGGTTTAGAAAAGACACAGGCTGTTAACTTCCAGCTGTGCTTCCCATGAGATTTTCCTTCTCAGCCCTGGGTGGGATCCACTTGTGCCATGCTGTAACGTGGAACAGAAACACTTCTCAGACCATTGGCCACCCGTTCCTAGCTTTGGGAAGAGGGACACCCTGGTTTCCTTGCAGAACTTATCAATCCTGTAACCTCTCCTTCAAAGCAAAATTTAAGGCTACAGTGAAACAGGGCTCAAGTCATGGGCAGAGATAAGAAGGAATTCACCATTCTCATTCTAATTTCTATTCCTACACTTGGTTCTTAAGCTCCGGTTGTCAGATGGCTACTAGATCCTACAAACAGACAAGAGCTCTACAAAGATAACATCTTGGTCTAATGAATTGACCTTTCTGGTTTCCTACAAACTTCTAACTCTTCTCTTCCTTCCTAATATCTGAATGTCTCTTTTATGTGAACTTCCTGCTGGCAAGTGAGGGCAGAATTCTTTGTGGAGCTTTTTTCACACTGAGAGTACTTGTAAGGCTTTTTCCCACTGTGGGTTCTCTGTGTACACTGGAGCAGCAGCTGTTGTTGAAGCTTTTCCCACACTCCATGGTGAGCACTGAACTGGGAACTGTTGTTGAACCTCTTTCCACATAAACTACACTGATAAAGCTTCTCCCCTGTGTGGGTCCTCTGATGGACAATGAGGCTGGAGCTATGGTTGAAGCTTTTCCCACATTCTCCACACCAGTAGGATCTCTCCCCTGGGTGAGTTCTTAGGTGTGCCGTGAGGTTGGAGTGCTCACTAAAGCCTTTCCATCATTCAGTGCACTTGTGAGGCTTCTCCTGTGTGGATTCTTTGATGCTGAATAAGATAAGAACATCGGCTGAAGCTTTTCCACATTCATGGCATTCAGAGGTTTGTTCCACTCCAGGGACTGATCTTGGGAGGCAGGAAGAGCTCTGAGAGCAGTTTTTCCCACACATGAGATGTTTGTTGTTGGTGGTAGGTGACACCAACAACATTTGAGTCATTTCAGACTCACAGCAACCATATGTACAACAGAACAAAACACTGCCCACACCTGTGGCAGCGTCACAATACTTTCTATACCTGAGCCCATCACTGCAGGCGCTGTGTCAATCCATCTCGTTGAGCGCCTTCCCCTTTTTCATTGACCCTCCACTTTACCAACCATGATATCCTTCTCCAGGGAATCCTTTCTGACAACATGACCAAAGTAGGTCAAAGACTGGACATTATCACTTCCAAAGAGCATTCTGACTGCCCTCCTTTCAGGACAGATTTGTTAGTTCTTTAGTCAGTCCATAGTACTTGCAGTATTCTTCAACATCAAAAGTGAAAAGCATCAACTCTTTTTTAGTCTTCCTTATTCATTGCCCAGCTCTCACATGCATATAAGGTGATTGAAAATACCATGGCTTGGGTTAGGCACACCTTAGTCTTCAAAGAGACATCTTTGCTCTTCCCACTTTAAAGAGGTCTTTTCCTGCAAATTGGCCCAGTGCAATACATTGTCTGATGACTTGACTGCTGCTTCCATTGGTGTTGATTGTGGAATCAAGTAATATGAAATCTTTGACAACTTCAATCTTTTCTCCATTTATTGTGATGCTTATTGGTCCAGTTGTGAGGATTTTCACTTTCTTTATGTTGAGATGTAATTCATACCACAGACTCTAGTCTTTAATCTTCATCTGTAAGTGCTTCAAGTCATCGTCACTTTCAGCAAACTAAGCTGTATCATCTGCACATTGCAGGTTGTTAATAACTTTTCCTACAATCCTGATGCCACATTCTTCTTCATAGAGTCCAGCTTCTTGGATTATTTCCTCAGCATGCAGATAGAATAAGTATGGTAAAAGAATACAACCCTGGCACACTCCCTTCCTGATTTTAAACTATGTAGTATCCCCGTGTTCTGTTTGAATGACAGCCTCCTGGTCTATGTACAGGTTCCTCAAAAGAACAATTATGTGTTCCAGAATTCTTTTATTCTCCTCAATGTTATCCGTATTTGTCATGATCCACACAATCAAATGTTTTGCATAGTCAATAGAACTTAAGTAAACATCTTTCTGGTATGCTTTGCTTTCAGCTAAGATTCATCAGACATGAGCAATAATATCCCTTGTTCCACGTCCTTTTCTGAATCCAGCTTGGATTTCTAGAAGCTCTATGTCAATATATACTGTTGCAACTGTTTTCAATTATCTTCAGTAAAATTTTATTGTATGTGATATTAATGATATTATTTGACAGTTTCCACAGTCTGTGGGATCACCATTCTTTGGAATGGGTACAGATATGGATCTCTTCTAGTCAGTTGACCAGGTAGCTGTTTTCCAAATCTCTTGGCATATCTAAGTGAGTGCCTCCAGCACAGCATCCATTTGTTGAAACATCTTAATGGATATTCCATCAGTTCCTGGAGCCCTGTTCTTCAGCAGTTCTTTCAGTGCAGTCTTGACTTCTACATTCAATACCATTGGTTCTTGATCATATGCCACATCCTGAAATGGATGAACATTGACCAGTTATTTTGAGCACAGTAACCCTGTGCTTCTTCCATCTTCTTTTGATGTTTCCTGCATCATTTAATATTTTGCCCATAGAATCTTTCAATATTGCAACTCGAGGCTTAAATTTTTTCCTTAGTTCTTCAAGCTTGAGAAATGCCAAGTGTGTTCCTCCCTTTTGCTTTTCTAACTCCAAGTCTTTGCACATTTCATTATAATAATTGGCTTTGTATTCTCGAGGTGCTCTTTGAAAACTTCTATTCAGCTCTTTTATCTTGTCATTTCCTCCATTTGCTTTAGCTATTCTCTGCTGAAGGGCAAGTTTCAGAGTCTATTCTGACATCCATTTTGGTCTTTTCCTCCTTTCTTGTCTTTTTAATCATATCTTGCTTTCTTCACGGATGATGTTCTTGATGTCATCTCACAATTCCTCTAGTGTTCAGTCACTGGTGTTCAGTGCATCAAATTTCTTCTTTAGATGGCCTCTAAATTCAGGAGGGGTGTTATCAAGGTCACATTTTGGCTCTTGTGGACTTGTTTTAATTGTCTCGATTTCAAGTTGAACTTGCATATGAGCAGTTGATAGTCTGTTCCACAATCAGCTCCTGGCTTTGTTTTGCCTGATCATATTAAACTTCTCCATCCCATCTTGCTGTGTATTCCAGCAGGTTAAGACCACGTGTATAGCCATTGTTTTTGTTGTTGAAAAATGGTATTTGCAATGAATAAGTTGTTGAATCTTGCAAAATTCTATAATGTGATCTCCAGCATTATTTCTATCACTAAGGCCATACTTTCCAACTACCGGTGACTCTTCTTTGTTTTTCTGACTTTGGCATTCCAGCCACCAGTGATAATCAACACATCTTGATTGGATATAACATTGTTACAATTGGTGAATAGATATTGTTACCTTGTTATTAAATAAAGCCCATAGTTTACATCAGGGTTAATTCTGTGCTGTACATTGTAAATGGGTTTTGAGAAATTCATAACGTTCTGTGTCCACTGTGACAGTATCCTACAGACTAGTTTCACTGCCCTTAAAAGTCCTCTTGTCCTCTATTCATACCTCTTCCCATCTCCCAGAACCCCTGGAAATCAGTGACCTCCTCACTGCGTCTGTAGTTTTGCCTTTTCCAGAATGTTCTATGGTTGGATTCACACACTGTGTAGTTTTCTCAGTCTGCCTCCTTGCACTCAGCAGTGTGCATGTAAGTTTTCTCCAGGTCTTTTCATAGTGCATATCTTTTTCTTACTGAATAATCTCCATGGTAGGGATTTACCATAGTTTATATATCCATGCAGGTATTTTGAGGATACTTTGATTGCTTCCAACTTGGGGCAATTATGAAAAAAGGAGCTATCAACAATCGTGGGCAGGTTTCTGTGTGGACATGTTTTCAACTCATTTGGGCAAATACCAAGGAGTATGACTGCTGGACCATATGGACTGTATGGCACCAAACGACAACAGTGAGCCTCCCCACAAGAAAACTGAAATAGTAGTAAATGTTTAAAACCTCTGAGGCAACATCTCACAGATGATGGTTGAAATGAGAACTTCCTCTGCATGCAGTGGCCTGTGTTAGCCTACTGGGGACAGCGGTCATTAGACTGTCAACTGCTGAATCTTGAGCATGCCACATGGCCACTTACTGATTGCTGCTCTCAGCCACCTAGTGAGGATCCTGCCACCTACCCTATCTCCCACATAAATGTGCACCAGAAAGCATCCTGTATCAAGGAGAAGTGATCCAAGTTAGATAATGTGGAAGATCTTGAAAAGAATAAAGTGAGGTAATTGGGAAGGATGCCATAAATGCAGTTGTTGTTATTACTTCAACCAGTTATCTGCAATAGGACAGCATCTTTCCTGTGTTGTGGCCACACTGGTGCTGTGTGCTAATTACCTGTGGGTGATGGAGATGCCCACTTGGGCTTTCCAGAGTCAGCCAGAGCGAGCCCAGCTTCACGGGGCCAACCAACGGTCCTCAGAGAGCCAGGGCCTGCCCCAGCGTTAAAAGCCTGTGGCCCCAGCTCACAGGCTGGGGAACAGCCCAGGGATGAACAGCCTCCTTCCTACCTGGCCCACCAAGCACAGGGACAGCGGACAGCTTGAGGGGGAAGCCCTGAAGCCAGAGGTGTATTTCCACAATCTGTCTCCTTTGTTACTGGAGAATCCAGGGAGAAAGAGGCAAAGAGAAGGAAGATGGGAAAAGGAGAGAGAAAGTGGGGAGTGTCCAAATGCCTCTAAAGGTCCTGGGTTTGGAGTCTTCCTTCCGGAAAAAGGGATGGTACTATATATAGCCCTCGGCCTGTCTATAGAGGTGTTTGTGACCGTGCTCCTCACTGAGGAGAAGAGACAGGAAGGAAACACAGTTCCATTGCAAACGTGAGTATGGAAACATGGATGTGAGTGGTCTTTAAAACAAGTCATCTCTAGGGTATGATGTCACTTACACAGAAGCAGCAAATACACAGAAACCAAACATCATCAGGAGGGCAGAGGGGAGGTCTGCTGAGGGAGCACAGAGTTGATGTGGATGGTGGTGGGACTATTTGGTAAAAGACTGGGAGCATGGCCTCAGCACATGACAAATGTCATCAGTGTGACTGACGCACGTGAGGGTGCTGAGCTGGCGTGCATTTTCCTGTGTATTCACCACACACACATAATGTTCTTTCACTTTATGGAGGTACTGAGTTTATTTCACACGTATAGTTTTGTCTCCCCACCACTTCTATCTGCCCACAGCTATGACCATCTCCACTCATTCTAAAGCCAAGCACAGGGTGGAGTTTAGTCATTATCTTTGTTTTAAACCTGCCAACCCTTGTCTTAGAGTATGAGCTTGTGTGACCAAGAAAGGCATCCCACTTTGCTCTGAGTAAAATCAGGGAGGCAGTTAAAGAAAAAACAAGTCATGTCTCGAACAGCCCACGAGAAAGGCTGGAGAAGTCTCAATGCCCGAGGAAGGCTTCTGTGCACAGCCTGTCCTGGGAACACAGCCCTCAGCACACTAGGATGCTGAAGGCTTGAGTTCAGCCCAGGGCTCCCGACAGATGCACAGCAATCCTCCTTTTTCTCCTGTCAAAATATTGACCTGCGGTTTAACCATCTGAGAGCTCAAAAAGCCCCATCACAGTTTCTCCTGCTTTCAATTTAAGTCTATTTTTATTTTGCACAGACAGGGAGTACCTTGTTCAGCAAGCCCTGATCTTTGAAATCCCATCGTAACAGTAAAGACATGAAACAAAACAAACGGACTTTAAGCACTTCTTTTTAAACAAGCCTGACCCCCTCATCATTCTCCATGGTTTCTGTCTCCTGCTCCCTCTTCCTAAACCTCTCCAGTCTCTCTATCTTTTGATTTTGTTTTAAGAATTTACTTGACGTTTGCTATTGACAATATACACCATAGAGCAGACACCAGTTCAGGAGAAAGACACCATCTTTCTCATGGCAAAAGAGGCAGGTGTTCACGGAGTCACTGAGCCACACGTTCCATATCCTCCCCCTATTCCTGACTCTCCTTCTGTTGCTCAAGGTGAACAGGGACCAGGTGTTGGCCTGGGACTCCATATCCCTTTCAAAGTATAAAGTCAGGCAAGCTAGCAAGACGCTCCAATATGGAACCGCTGTGCTACAGTAATCCATAGTAGAAAACTTATTTGACACCTCTCATATGAGAGCTCTGGTGGCATAGTGCCTAAGGCATGTGACTGCAAACCAGAAGGCTCATGATTCAAACCCACCAGCCACTCCTCAGAAAGAAGGTTAGGCAATCTACTGCCATAGACATACCGCCTCAGAAACCCAAGGAGGGGTCGCTATGAGTCAGATCCCACTCGATGGCAGTGAGTTGTAGTTTTTTTCTTACATGTGGCCTTCTCAATCACACATCATCCTTCCAGATAAAGCTCGTTTTTGTTTTTTTGGTTCTTGCCTGCCATACTACTCTATAGTAAAAAAAAAAAAAAAAAAACACGAAACTCACTGCCCAGGAATCGATTCAACTCATAGCGACCTCTCCCTGGGTTTCCAAGGCAGTATCTCTACAGAATTACATTGCCCAGTCTTCTTTCTGAGTCGTGACTGGTGGGTTTTAACCTCCAGCTTTCTGGTTAGCAGTCAAATGCCCTAGGCATTATCCAACTCAGCTAGTATCCTCCTTTAAAAACCACATCCTTAAATCTAACCAAGTCATTAAAAAAAGAAGGAGGAGGAGGAGGAGGAGAACTAGCTTCGACTTGATGTGCAAGACGGACAGGTACAAACTGAGCACAGCTACGAGCAGTGCTCTCTGCAGCATCTGCAATGCAGGGCTGGGCTCGGCTGGTCTGGACTGTGGTTTTCATGAGGCCTGTTCTCAGTGATGTCTGCTCAGGCGAACCTTGAAGCAAGGACTGAATTCTGAGCACATGGACCTCTGGGGGGCGGGGGGCCAGCTGCTCAGGAGCACCCTCCACAATAGGACACCACCAGCCTGGGGGCCAGAGTTGTATAGTTGACCACAAGTGGTCCCTGGGAGTTGGTGTGGCATTTAGGGCAGGAATGGGCAGGAAACTGGGGAAACGTGGGCCTGTGTCCAGGATTCTCTGTAAGAAGCATGTCTCGGCTGCTTCTGTCAACATCCTGAACTTCCAACGGAAACTTAAGGGCAGGCAGAGGTGGGAAATACGTAGGCCTTCTAAGAGCAGTTCCTATCAACCCTTTCTGTCCACAAAAAACCCTCCACCCAGGTGCTCTCAGGTCTAAATGGCAACATAATGGTACATCCCTAAAGTTCAATATTGCCTCTCTAACCTAGCTGCCATAGAGTCGAATCCAACTCGTGGCAACCCTATGAGTGTCAGAGTAGATCTGAATTCCACAGGGTTTTCAGTGCTTGGTTTCTTGGATGCAAGTTGTCAGGCCTTTATTCTGAGGTGCCTCTGGGTAGACTGGAACCTGAAACCTTTCAGTCAGCAGTGGAGCACACTAACCATGGGCACCACTCAGGGACTCCATTGCCCTCTCTAGGCTCCTCTTAAACTGTAAGTACTGCTGCATTAATTTAACATTGATTTGTGAGAGCAGTAGTGGGAGAGACCATTCAAAGAAAGAGCCGGGAAGAGGAGTCAGGTTATGAACCCAGACTTGAAGTTATACCCATGTTTGCTTCAGGAGCTAGTCAATCTTAGCCCAAGGAGCAAGCTGGTCTGGCATTTCCTCCTGACTCTCTGAGGGCCTGGGGTCAACAGCTTCCCACTCTAGGACTGCCTTTCCCTTTTCATCTTGGCTGATTTATACCTAAAACTGGGAACTGCTCAGTCTGCACAGAGCAGAGGCTGCAAGGAGTTCTGAGCTTCTATCGCTGGGCAGCCACAGAGCACCTGCCACCCAGGGACCAAACACCTCTGGAAAAAGAGGGGCAGTGTCCGTCTGTCTCTTTCTTCTCCCGAAGGGATGCAAAGGGACAAGCAATTCAACCCGCAGGAGGCAGTAAGAGCATCAGGAGGAACTTGTCAGCAGAAAGACGAGCTGATTATCACCTCAGTAACGCAGCTCCTCAGCTCCCTTAAGTCCTAAATGAAAAGAATAATCCACAACTTCTTATGCTGTTAGTGGACGTGAGAAGGCAGGCTGAAAGTGCCCCCAAATTCCTGTAGTCCATGACTCAACAAAAGAATGCCACCAATTATTAAAAGCAATAGAAGACATGTCCTTCCTTAACTACTGGGTGGGTACCAGCATCAGAACCACAAGCATCTCAGCTACTTGTTAATAAAAAGGATGGTTCTTGGGGTCTCTGGCCAGGGGCTCCCTGTGTCCTCCACAGAATCAGCTGAGCACACCTCCACATTTCCCTCAAGCAGCATCTCCCATCAAAGCCTGCTCCTTGGTTGTGCATGGCAGCCAGGGTGCCTGTGGGACATGTGATGGTCCGGAGAAAGCAGCAGAACATCTTTTCCCAATCCTCAGTGTCCAGCTGAGGACAATGGAACCAAGGACGATTTCTGTCTTCTCAGATTCACTGATTCATTAGACAAGAAACTTACTAGGCATGGGGAAGGCCTTTGGTTGATGATCTTCAGAAGAGCTTGGGTCCTGGAAGGGGAAGGAGATGGTAATTGGCCCATTACTAAGAAGAGTTACTTTCTTGTTCATGAAATATTAAGAATCAAGCCATGGTCTAAAGATGGGCATGGTAGTAACTATGTCGAATGATCAAGAATCTCTCCAAAAGCTTCTAGTTTCCTTTCGTAAGTATGGATGCACATAACATATTTCATCCCTTTTTGTATAAAGCTTGTTTATATCTTTAGAATGTCCCACCTCAACTTCCTTGGGTTTATGTGAAGCTGTGAGTGTTCTCTCTCTGTCTCCTCTTAGCAATTCCATTCCTGTTCTTCTGTTTGTGGTGAATAAGTCAATGTTTATTCTTTCCAGGATTTTACAGTTTTCCTGTCATCTTCTTCAAACTCTATCTTTCTAGATGAACAACTTACAACTAGGGGAGGAAAGAAGGGAAGGAAGGAAATTTATCAGAAACTCCTGGGGAGCTTTGACAAATAGTGTGTTCAGTCTCACTTTCCCTAAGCCTATCAAAGTCTTTGATTGGGAGATATTTATACTGAAAATATGCACATCTCATTCTGATGGCCAACTCCTTCTACCCTTTTGTAAACCACAGTATCGGACAGAAGAGCTTTAATCTTTCTGTCTTGTCTTCATTCATAGCTTGTTTTTTTAAAAAAATTATTGTTAGTGAAAGTTTAGAGTCCAAATTCATTTTCCATATAGAAGTCCATATACACTTTGTCTCATAACATTGACTGAAACCCCCACAATGTAACAGCTCTCTTCCCACTTTTTGCTTGTAGTTACCTCCTCCCTGTGTCCTTCTTTCCTATGCATTCCTGCCTGAGTTATCACCTTGTGCAAACACTGCCCTTCTGTTCCCCCGTGATCATTCAGGAGCATATCTACTTCATATAAATATTCACCTTATGTCTTTGTGCCTGCGTATCGTTTGGCTGGACGCCACGGGAGCATCTGCATTCATTTCTGTGATAGTTTACATTTGCCATTCTGATAGAATAAAGTCCATTCATTGTAAGACTGACAGTGGTTGGGGACAGCAAGGAAAATCTGTTGTCATAAAATTTAAACTATATTAACTAGGAAGCCCAGAGACCTGTTAGATCTTCCCTGATGCACAGCATCCTATCAACAGCTTCCTCCCCACTGGCTTCTCTCACAGCAGCTTTCCCAGGACAGATCCAAGGGACTGAAGGAAACCAGTGATGATGGCCAACAAGAGCTCCTCAGAGGGCTTCATTCTGATAGGTGTATCTGACCACCCCCAGTTGGAGATCATTTTTTTTACAGTCATCCTCATCTCTTACTTGATGACACTCATTGGGAACTCAACCATTATCCTGCTTTCCCGCCTAGATGCCCGGCTCCACACACCCATGTACTTCTTCCTCAGCAACCTCTCCACCCTGGACCTTGCCTTTACTACCAGCTCGGTCCCCCAAATGCTGGTCAACTTATGGGGTCCAGAAAAGACCATTACCTATGGTGGCTGTGTGACCCAACTCTATGTTTTCATTTGGCTAGGGGCTACTGAGGGCACCCTGCTCATGGTGATGGCATTTGACCGCTATGTGGCCGTTTGCCGCCCCCTACACTATACCACCATCATGAACCCTCGGCTCTGCTGGCTGCTGGCTGTCCTTGCCTGGTTGGGTGGCTTAGGCAACTCTGTGATCCAGTCAACATTCACTCTGCAGCTCCCATTGTGTGGGCACCGGAGGGTGGACAACTTTCTGTGTGAGGTGCCTGCCATGATCAAAATGGCCTGTGGAGACACCAGTCTCAATGAGGCTTTGCTCAATGGTGTCTGCAGCTTCTTCACTGTTGTGCCCCTAAGTGTGATCCTGGTCTCCTACTGCTACATTGCTCAAGCAGTGTTGAAGATTCGCTCAGAGGAGGCATGGCGAAAGGCCTTTAACACATGTTTCTCCCATCTGGTGGTCGTGTTCCTCTTCTATGGCTCTGCTATCTATGGGTATTTGCTTCCAGCTAAGGCTGGTAACCAGGACCAGGGCAAATTCATTACCCTTTTCTACTCCGTGGTCACACCTATGGTGAATCCTCTCATCTACACTCTAAGGAACAAGGAGGTGAAGGGGGCGCTGAGAAGGCTGCTGGGGAAAGTAAGGAAAGTGGGCTGAAAGATGAGCAAATGCCTCTGTCCATTACTGCAAATGCCTCTGTCCATTACTGCAGATGCCTCCGTCCATTACTGCCACTTCACCTCTACAGACTTTTTCTCATTATCTCTCTGGGCAGGTGAACGAGTACTAGGCCTGGTAAAACCATCCCAGCGAAACCAAGGCTGGTTCCTAACAACCAGGACATTGTTAGTGTTATTTGTGATGTTCTAAACTTCATTACCAAAATACCTCCTGTGGACTCTAGATAACACAACACACAAGTCTTCAGAGATTACTGACTTACTACAGACCTATCTCACTGTCTCTGTCTCTATGGCCTACATGTTGTTCTTGACACCTTGTATTTTTGGAAAATTCTTTACTCTTTTATATGTTACCATAAACCCATGAAAACAAGCCAGGTATTATTAACCACATATGAAGACCCACATAGTTCACCGTTGTACCCAAAGACCTATCTATGCACCGTCTTTGTCCATCTCTGTCTCCTCTTCTCAATGATTCAGTCTATCTACCTATACTTTCCATCCATATAGCTTTCCATCATTTGGTTTTCTCTCCCCCTTGTCTGCTCTCATTCCCCTTCTGTCTCATCTAATGTTTAATGAGAAAGTCAGGAAAAGGCCTTTGCCTTTCAATTCCAGCCAGAACAGACCCTGGCTACAGTTTCATGTCAATCATCCCATATAAAAGTCCCAGCCATTAGATTTGACCCAGCATTTGGGTCATGTTAGTAAATTACAGACCTCCCTGAGATCCTTTAAGCAAGTTGAATCCATCTACAGAGGATGTCCTCTGCTCTAAGATCTAGTCTTCCAGTCCCACAGTTCCCGGAACTTACTCATCAGTCCAGTCCACACTAGTTCACCTACAGGAATTCACTGCTTGGAATCAGAATGCCAACTTGTGAATTACTAGGATTGCCCAAAAAATCCTTACTTGACACCCTTTTTCCTATACTATTTCCTAAGACAGAGAACTTATGTTGAAATGAAAAAGTTATTTCACAACTATACCATGAGAGAAAAGAATATTAATAGATTTTAAGACTATCCATATGTATGGGTATCTCTAGGGTTTCTATCAGAGTCAACTCGATGGCAGTGGTATTTTTTTTTTTTTTTATGGTTATCAAAAGGGTCTTCATCTTTGTGTCCCCACAGCAGTTAAACAAACACTTTGAAAACAGTAAATGTTCAATAAATGCTTAGTTACTTGAATTAAGCCTCATGAGTCTCCCTGTTCATGGCAGGAGGTGTATTTGATGACTTTCATGTTTCCTGTTTGGACTCAGTCTGTCCTTTGAAAGACACTGAAAAAACAGTGGTAAGTGTCTTTCATTCTCACATTTCCACAAAGACATCTAAATATACTGTCCTGTCCCAAACTTGTTTTTATAGTTGCCCTCTCCTATTTTCTAGGAGCTCTGGTGGCATAGGGCCTAAGGCATTTGACTGCTAACCGGAAGGCTGGTGGGTCAAAGCCACCAGCCACTCCTCAGAAGGAAGACTGGGCAATCTACTTCTGTAGTGATACCTCCTTGGAAACCCAAGGAGGAATTGCTATGAGTCAGATCTGACTTGAGAGGAGTGAGTTTTATTTTTGGTTCTGTCCTATCTTCTCAGTTCCTTACACAGCAATATTGAGGTATGTCTCCAGGACCAGCCAGTTGTTGACATTATCTTTGTGAATTCGTCAAGGTCCAGAGTCTTGCAGGCTCAAACATTTTATTTCTCAGTACAGTCAGATTAGACCATTTTCTCCAGAGGAATACTCACTATAATCAAGCTCCCAAAGGTAGACACATAAACCAGGGACCAGCTGAGTAATTCATGTGAACTGCTATCAAAGAGACTGAACAGATAACGCTATAGCCAATTCATCTAAGATGAGATATAGGTTGGGGAAACCAGGAACAAAATACACAGGCATTCTTTTAACATTTTGGAGTTCAGCAGAGGTTGCCTGCAAAGAGTATGAAACATTTTAAATCTACTGGATTTTTACACAAAGAATGCATGCATTACAGTTTTTTCCTAACCGCGCAACCTCCTCATACACCAGTTCTCTATACACAATGTGCATGTTATATGCATGCACACATTACTTACATAGACACGAAATATGTGGGAAACTACAGGAAGTTTGAGCTAAGGGACTGGTGAGAAACAGGAAGTTACAGAGAGGAGAAACAGCTAACTGGCCATCATTGGGAAGTGGGTGCACCACGGTGATCACATCATCAACACACACCCGTGCTCATGTTCCATTCTCAACGTTGGTCATGAGACAAAGCCAAACATGGGAGGTGGGTATTAAATATGAGACAAGCTCCTTGTTATAACGGGTCTGAAGTTCTACTTTCAGGTGTGCAGAGGAACACGTATGTTTGGTATCTTATTCACTTAAAAATTCAGAAAATGAAAAACAACACAAAGTACCCAGATCTACCTAAGTTTCTTAGCTAACACTACCCAAGCCAGGAATTTACCTTAGCTCGCTTCCTTGACCATCCTCAAGTAGAGATGATTCTCTCTGTGGACATTTTACTATGCAAATGACTGTGGGAAATGAAGGCTCCTCACCATTGGTCAGCTGACCCTCCACACACCAGTTTCTATCTTCCTCAGCAACCTCTGGTTTCTCAATTCCATCCCAGCTGTGCTACAACCTCTGTGGCTCCAACGAAACCACCGGCTTCACCAGCTGTGAGATCCAGGTCTATCAGGACTTGGCTTTCTGCTCCACTCATGCATTCTCCTAGCAGTGATAGTCAAGGGCCACTATATTCTCATCTGCCAGCTCACCCATTATGCAGTGGTCAAGAAGTGCTGTTGATGGCAGTTGGAATCTCTGGCCTAGAAGATGTTTTACAATTCCTTAGTAGAAATGTAGTAAAGGTAAAAAAAGCAACTCACAGAGTAAGGTCCAGAAAAACACACAAATTGTTAACATTTATTTCCTCTGGGAAGAGTGTGTAGTTTGGGGAGTTAGGGATACTGGGAAACTTTTTTTAACAGAGAAAACGTTTTTCCTGTACTTGTATAATATTAAAAGCAATTTAGAGGAAAAAACCATTGTGTTACGAGTGATTTCTAGTCCTACTTCTGTCATTAGAAAGTCACATAAACTCTGTACTTGGTTTCATCATCTGGAAAATGAACATAATAATCGTATTGAGTTCCTTTTCCAAGGTGTGTCTAACCCGAAACATGGTCTTTCAATCACCTCATACGCATGTGAAACTTGGACACTGAAAAAGGAAGGCAAAAAAGGAACTGATGCAAAAAAGGAATATGATGTTGGCAAAAAGTATTGACTACACTGTGGATTGCCAGAACAGACCTTAGAATACCACCAGCATGTTTTTTTAGAAGTGAGACTTGGACTAGCTTACTCTGGACACATCATCAGGAAAGACTAAATGCTAGGAAAGGATATCATGTTGGGTAAAGATCCAATGAAAATGAGGGGAACCCACAGAGGGATGGATTGACACAAAGCCACAGCAATGGACTCCAATAAACCAATGATCATGAAGACAGGGCAGGACACAGGCCATAATTCGCTCTACTGTATGTAAGGTTGTCATGAGTTCAAATCAACTCCACTGCACCTAACAACAAGAAGGATCTCTGGTCATGTAGTGCCTAAGGCATCTGACTGCTAACCAGAAGGCTGGTGGTTCAAACCCACCAGTCATTCCTTGGAAGAAAGGTTGGGCAATCTATTTCCATAGTGATACCACCATAGAAACCCAAGGAGGGGTTCTATGAGTCAGGTTCGACTTGACAGCAATGATTTGAGTCTCCAGAAAAGGACATCATGCTAGGTAGAGAGACAGTGAAAAAGAGGAAGACCATCAAGCAGATCGGTTGACACAGTGGTTGCAACAATGGGCTCAAATACAGCACAGATTATGGGGATGGTGCAGGAATAGGCAACATCTCATTCTGTTATACACAGGATCGCTAATGACTTAACAGCACCCAACATTCCTTCTGTGTACTTCCTATTACCCTGAAGTAGATTCCACACTTGGGTCCTCTTCAGGACCTTCCAGGATTCTGCATGGGCATGAAGTGGCACAACAATTAAGTGCTTAGTTAAGCAAAGAGTTGGCTGTATAAAACTACCCAGAGACTCTATGGGAAAAAGGCCTGTCGTTATGCTCCTGTAGAGATTAACAGCCTGGAAACACCACAGGGCAGTTCTACTCTGTCACATGAACCGGCTATGCATCTGAATTAACTCAATGGCACTAAAACAATAACAATAGAGAATATTACAACCAAAGGCCAAGGAAATGGAAGCAAAAACACCTTTACTTTCATTAGAAATAATAATGCTTATGCACTTTATCCAATGGCTTAACCCATCCATCCTCTCCTATGTCCTCTTTTTGGTGGTGGCTGTGTTACAGAGAATAGTAACTTTCTGCTCTCAAAGTGATAATAGTGCCTACCAGTTGGTGCACAGAGGTCAGTTACTAGTTTAGAAAAGACACAGGCTATTAACTTCCAGCTGTGCTTTCCATGAGATTTTCCTTCTCAGCCCTGGGTGAGATTCACTTGTGCCATGCTGTAACGTGGAACAGAAACACTTCTCAGACCATTGGCCACCCGTTCCTAGCTTTGGGAAGAGGGACACCCTGGTTTCCTTGCAGAACTTATCAATCCTGTAACCTCTCCTTCAAAGCAAAATTTAAGGTTCCAGTGAAACAGGGCTCAAGCCATGGGCAGAGCTAAGAAGGAATTCACTATTCTCATTCTAATTTCTATTCCTATACATGGTTCTTAAGCTCCAGTTGTCAGATGGCTACTAGTTCTTTCTATGAGCAGATGGAAGATCTACAAAATTAACATATTGCTCTAAAGAAATGACCTTTCTGGTTTCCTACACACTTCTAACTTTTCTCTTCCTTCCTAATATCCAAATGTCTCTTTTATGTGAACTTCCTGATAACGGGTGAGGGCAGAATTCTTTGTGGAGCTTTTTTCACACTAAGAGTGCTTGTAAGGCTTTTTCCCAGTGTGGGTTCTCTGTGGGCCTTGAAGGGGGAGCTGTTGTTTAATCTTTTCCCACACTCCACACATCTGAATGGGTCCTCCCCAGTGTGGCCTCACTGGTGAGCACTGAACTGGGAACTGCTGCTGAACCTCTTTCCACATACACCACATTGATAAGGCTTCTCCCCAGTGTGGGGCCTCAGACGAACAATGAGGCTGGAGCTATGGTTGAAGCTTTTCCCACATTCCCCACACCAGTAGGGTCTCTCCCTTGGGTGAGTTCTTAGGTGTGCCGTGAGGTTGGAGTGCTCACTAAGTCTTTCCATCATTCAGTGTACTTGTGAGGATTCTCCTGTGTGGATTCTCTGGTGATGAACTAGATAAGAATGTCGGCTGAAGCTTTTTCCACATTCATGACATTCAGAGGTTTTTTCCACTCCAGGGACTGATCTTGGGAAAAAGGAAGAACTCTGAGAGCAGTTTTTCCGACACATGAGATGTTTGTTGTTGTCGCTAGGTGCTGTCAAGTCATTCCAACTCACAGCATCCCTGTGTACAACAGAACAAAACATCACCCTCTCCTGTGCCAGCCTCACAATACTTGTTTACCTCAGCCCATTGTTGCAGCCGCTGTGTCAATCCATCTCATTGAGGACCTTCCCCTTTTTCGTTAACCCTCCACTTTAGCAACCATGATATCTTTCTCCAGGCAATGGTCTTTTCTGACAACATGACCAAAATAGGTCTAACGAAGACTGGCCATTCTCATTTCCAAAGAACTTTCTGACCAGCCTTCTTCCAGGACATATTTGTTAGTTCTTTGGCAGTCTATGATACTTTCATTATACTTCACCAACACCACAACTGAAAAGGATCAACTCTACAGTCTACCTTATTCATTTTCCAGCTGTCACATGCATATGAGGTGACTGAAAATTCCATGGCTTGCATTGTTCTTGTTGTGATGTGCCATTGAGTCAGACCTGGTTTATAGTGACCTCTACTTGGGTTTCTGATGCGGTATCACTACAGAAGTAGATTGCCCAACCTTCCTTCCAAGGAATGGTAGTAGGTTTGAACAGCCAGCCTTCTAGTTAGCAGTCAAGTGCCTTACACACTACGCTACCAGAGCTCCTAGGCACACCTTAGTCTTCAAAAAGACACCTTGCTCTTTCCACTTCAAAGAAGCCTTTTGCAGTAGATGTGTCCAGTGCAACACATTGTCTGATGTCTTGACTGCTGCTTCCATTGGTGTGACTGTGGAATCAAATAATATGAAATCTTTGACAACTTCAATCTTTTCTCCATTTATCATGATGCAGCATATTGGTCCAGTTCTGAGCATTTTCATTTTCTTTATGATAAGATGTAATCCATACCCCTGACTATAGTCTTCAGTCTTCATCAGTAAGTGCATCAAGTCATTCTCACTTTCAGCAAGCAAAGTTGTGTCATCTGCACATTACAGATTGTTAATAACTCTTTCTCCAATCCTGATGCCATGTTCTTCTTCATAGAGTCCAGCTTCTTGGATTATTTCCTCAGCATACAGATTGAGTAAGTATTGTGAAAGGATAAAACCCTGATGCACTCCTTTCCTGATTATAAACCATGCAGTATCCTGGTGTTCTGTTTGAACAACAGCTTCTTAGTCTATGGACAGGTCCCTCATGAGCACAATTAAGTGTTCTGGTTGTCCCATTCTTCTCAATGTTATCCATAATTTGTTATGATCCACACAATTGAATATTTTGCATAGTCAATAGAACATAAGTAAACATCTTTCTGGTATGCTTTGCTTTCAGCTAAGATCCATCTGACATGAGCAATAATATCCCTTGTTCCACGTCCTCTTCTGAATCCAGCTTGGATTTCTGGAAGCTCTCTGTCAATATACTCCTGCAACTGCTTTTAATTTTCTTCATTAAGATTTTACTTGCATGTGATATTAATGATATTATTTGATTATTTCACAGTCTGTGGGATCACCTTTCTTTGGAATTGTTAGACCAGAGTAAACTCAAGCCACCAACATTTCAGTTAGCAGCTTCCTCTGGGTTTCAGGCCCTGATGAGACAGCCTGATAAGACAACCGTGGTGACAAAACCCACCCAGGCTGGAAAGTCCCACGTAATAACAAACTTCCTCCTGTAAAGCCCCCTCATGCTAATTAAGTGCAGACCCGTGTCAACAGCTAATTGGACCCTGCCATTTCCTTAGTGTCCCCAATTAAGTCCTCTCTGTGTCTATAAGAATCTATCCCCCCTGCCCAAGAGTGCGACTTCTCTGGCCTTGATGCTAGGGCACAAGAACCTCGCCTGGGAGTGCTAATAAACTACTTCTCTGAAACAACTCCGTGTCCTGGTGTCTCAGCAACTCTGCATTACATTTGGTGCCGAAACCCGGGAAGAAGAGTAGAACTTGAGGGAATTCTTATTCCCCTTCTCCCACTTCCCTCCAGACCAGGGAATTCCGGCCCCCTGCATCCACCACCGGTAAGTCACATCTTACCCTTTACTCAATGCCCACCAGAGGACATACATTTTGTATTTTGTTGTGCTCCATCCTGTGGGCCATTTTAATTTTTTAGCTCTGGGCGATGAACCAGTGCCTACTACCAATTTAAATTAGTTCTGTTGTAACCTGTCTGCGTCTGACTGAGAAGTTGTGTGAATGTTTCTGTGATGCTCCAAGATCTAGGTCATGGAGCCTGAGTGGGCCCTAAGTTGATTTCCATGTGAAGTCGGATCGGCATAACGGTGTGGCTCTGCCCTCCACTCCAGGGTTTATACGGAGATACCTTAGCCAAAGACTCACTTAAATCCCCGAGAGGGGAACAGACAACTGGGCATCTGACTGGTCCTTGGGACATGTCTCCAGTGTGATTACTTTCCTCTTTTCATGTCTCCAGTGTGATTATTTTCCTCTTTTAATATCTCCTGTGGATTACTTTTGGAGAATTGACTTGCCCAAATGTCTGAGTTCTGCACCGGAGTTTCCTGCATCACTGGCACAGGGAAAAATCGTGGTACCACGTCAGAAACTCCTCACAGTCCAGGAGTTTGGTTGCTCGGGGACACCTGACATCCTATCTCCCTTGAGGGTCATTCCTCGGAGGGTCATTCCTTGTTCGACTGTCTAATGTCAGGCAGAGACATCCACCTACGTAAAACAGTCCCACTGGCATAGGGTTCCAGGAACCCTATCCAAAGAACTCAGAACCAATGGGTAATCAAAACTCCAAAATCAATCCAACAACCCCTCTGGGGTATTTATTAACAAACGTTAAGACCTTATTACTAGTCCAGGACCTCCATCCCAGATGCCTCATCTTTTACTCCACCAAGCATGGCCCCAGTACCAACTAGACAATAGCTCTCACTGGCCAGAGCACACGACTTTTGACTTTAATATCCTTACAGACTTAGACAATTTTTACCGACACACAGGCAAATGGCTGGAAGTCCCCTATGTCCAAGCCTTCTTTTATTTGCACTCTTCACCCTCAATTGTGTAAAAAATGTAATACCACCCAGGTTCTCCTTGCCCACGAAAACCCCAAACCTCGTAAACCCACACCTCTCTCCCCCTCAGAAACCAACCCAACCGTCTCCTCTTCCTCCTTTTCTGACCTACTGAAAAGCCTGTCCCTACCCCCGAGACCCCTTCCTTATGCTGCAACACAACCCCCTCTCACCCAAGCAGCACCGCCCTCCCTTCCCCTTACCCCTACCCTGTCCTCCCGTCTCACCTACCTCCCCAAACACCACCTCCTCCTCTACCTCTCCCACTCTTTCCTCTCCAGACACCCAGTCCAGACACACCAGGCAATCCCACAAAAATAAAATGCTCCAATGTCTTCTAGCACGTCTGCAAACTGTCTCTCATAAAACAATTAATTTTAACAAGCTCCAAAAACATTACCCAACTTTTGGATGAGAACCCAGGCACCTTCCTAAACCAATTAACCAAAGCCCTTACCCAATTTACCCGTCTAGACCCCTCCTCTCCAGCTGGAGCCACAGTCCTAGCCACTCATTTCATAACCCAATCAGCTCCTGACATTAAAAAGAAACTAAAGAAAGCTGAAGAGAGACCCCAAACTCCCATCAGAGACTTAGTAAATATGGTCTTTAAAGTCTTTAGCACCCGAGAAGAGAAAGCGGAGGCAGATAGGGAAGCCAGGACCCACCAGAAGGCTGCCTTGCAGGCCAATGCCTTGCTAGCGGCCCTGAGGCCAGCACATAGTGACAGAAGACCTCCTTCCTCGGCGGCTCCCCGATCCTGCTTCAAGTGCGGTAAAGAAGGGCACTAGGCCAAATCCTGCCCTTAGCCCCGACCGGGTGGATGCCGACCGCCCCCGGCCCATGTCCAGCGTGTGGTTTGAAAGGGCATTGGAAGAGTGACTGTCCCTCTGTGGCAAAGCACGGAGGGCCATCCTCCCCATCCACTAACCCACTGTTGACAATCTTGGGCCTGGCCACTGACGACTGAAGGAGCCCAGACTCAATAACCCTGATCACTCTCGCTGAGCCCAGGGTCACTATCAAGGTAACGGGTAAGTCAATCTCCTTTTTGATTGATACAGGAGCTACCTATTCTGTACTCCCCTCCTTCTCAGGACCATGTTTCCTTTCCTCAGTCTCCATTATGGGAATTAATGGGCGACCCTCAAATCCCCCCCCACAACAGGCCCTACTTAATAAACAACAGAATTCTTTCACACTCATTTCTTATTATACTAACCTGCCCTACCCCCCTTTTAGGGCAAAATTTCCTCGCAAAAATTAAAACCACTCTCACTTGGGCTCAGGATCATTCTGCCTCTCTTCTACTATCACTACTACCTCCTCACAGACACCAACATTCCTCATGTCCCCTGACCTTGTTAATCCATACGTATGAAATACCTCTTCCCCATCCATTACCTCTCATCACCCTCCTATTATAGTACATTTAAAAGTTCCCACACAGTTCCCATCCAAACCCCAATTTCCTATCTCCCGCACAAACCGACACAACCTAAAACCTCTTATACAGCACTTCTTATCCAAAAAACTCTTAATCTCCACTCAATCCACTTATAACACCACTATCCTACCAGTACAAGCAAAACAAACATTACAACAAGTTCCATCCACAGACTCTCAAAAACACATATCAACCCTTTCCTTTTCCTGGCTCCACTTCGTACAAAAAAAAAAAAAAAAGTACCCTCATTAATTCCTCTTTACCACCTGTATACTTCCTCCCCGATTCTACTCTTAACTATACACACTATTTACCATACCTTTTTTTAGTGTAATACTACAGTAACTCCTTGCATAAATTTTTCTAAAAATAAAAAAATCCATACCTCCCAGTAACTTTCATTCCTCAACTTACACTCTACACAAAAACTGAATTCTTTATCTTTTCTACAACACTAACCCAGGGGAAAAAAAAAAAAAAAAAACCTTCCTTCCTATCATAATTAATCTTTCTCTAACCTCCACCACCCTGGCTGTTGAAACACAGTATCACATCAACACCAGAACTAAAAAACCAGTTACAGCTCCTAGTAAAAACCACTACAGACTCCCTAACCTCCCTCCAGCGACAATTAACCTCTTTAACCCAAGTTTCTTTGCAGAACCGGAAAACTCTAGACCTACTAACAGCGGCAAAAAGTAAAACTTGTATCTTCCTGAGAAAAAATACTGTTATTATATCAATGAATCTGGTCTAATAGAACAGAATATTAACACCTTAAACCATCTGAATGAAAACCTACGCAAAAAAAAAAAAAAAAATCAACAACTCCCCATTCGCATGTAGTTTCAATCTCCAATAACCGCCTAACTACTTCCCCCTCATAAACCCATTTATACTAATTACCATCTTCTTCCTCTTTACCCCTTACCTCCTCAAATTTCTCGGGTCACGGTGAATCAACTTCTCCTACATCCTTACACCAAGTTGCCAACTGACGATCCCAGCTTTTCAGACTCCAACCTATGAAACCCCTCTCTCCCTCTCCGGCCCTGTTCAGCAAGAAGAAGCTAAGAGGATCACGTCGCCCTTTATCCATTAAAAGAAGTTAGAATGTTAGACCAGAGCAAACTCAAACCACCACCATTTCAGTTAGCAGCTTCATCCGGGTGTCAGGCTCTGATGTGACAGCCTGATAAGACAATCGAGGTGACAAAACCCACCCAGGCTGGAAAGTCCCACGTAATAACAAACTTCCTCCTGTAAAGCCCCCTCATGCTAATTAAGTGCAGACCCGTGCCAACAGCTAATTAGACCCTGCCATTTCCTTAGTGTCCCCAATTAAGTCCTCTCTGTGTCTATAAGAATCTATCCCCTCTGCCTGGGAGTGCAACTTCTCTGGCCTTGATGCTAGGGCACGAGAACCTCGCCCGGGAGTGCTAATAAACTACTTCTCTGAAACAACTGTGTGTCCTGGTGTCTCGGCAACTCTGCATTACAGGAATGGGTACAGTCAGTTGGCCAGCTAGCTGTCTTCCAAATCTTTTGGTATAGCCGAGTGAGTACCTCCAGCACAGCATCCATTTCTTGAATCATCTCGATGGATATTCTGTCAATTTCTGAAGCCTTGTTCCTCACCAATTATTTCAGTGCAGCCTTGACTTGTTCCTTCAATACCACTGGTTCTTGATCATATACCACCTCCTGAAATGGATGAACACTGACCAGTTGTTTTTGGTACAGTGACTCCGTGTTCTTTCCATCTTCCTTTCATGTTTCCTGCATCACTTAATATTTTGCCCATAGAATCTTTCAATATTGCAAATCAAGGCTAAATATTTTCCTCAATTCTTTCAGCTTGAGAAATGTCGAGCATGTTGCTCTCTTTTGGTATTCTAACTCCAAGTCTTTGCACGTTTCATTATAGTAATTGGCTTTATATTCTCAAGCTGCTCTTTGAAATCTGTTCAGCTCTTTTTTCTTGTCATTTCGTCCATTTGCTTTAGCTACTGTCTGCTCAATGGCAAGTTTCAGAGTCTCTTCTGACATACATTTTGGTCTTTTCTTCCTTTCCTGTCTTTTTAATGACCTCTTTCTTTCTTCTTGATGTCATCCCACAATTCCTCTGGTTTTCAGTCACTCGTGTTCAATGCATCAAATCTATTCTTTAGATGGTCTCTAAATTCAGGAGGGATAGGTCATATTTTGGCTCTCGTGGACTTGTTTTAATTGTCTTCAACTTCAACTTGAACTTGCATATGAACAGTTGATGGTCTGTTCCACAATTGGCTCCTGACCTGGTTTAAGCTGAAGATATTCTTCTCTATGCCCTCTTGCCACAAATGTACTCATCTGATTCCTGTGTATTCCAACTGGTGAAGACCATGTGTATAGCCATTGTTTCTGTTGTTGAAAAAAGGTATTTGCAATGAATAAGCTGTTGATCTTGCAAACCTCTATCACGTGATCTCCAGTATTATTTCTATCACTAAGGCCATATTTTCCAACTACTGGTGACTCTTCGTTTTTCTTACTTTTGCATTCCAGTCATCAGTGATAATCAACACATCTTGATAGAATATAACATTGTTAAAATTGGTGAATAGATATTCTTACCTTATTAAATAAAGCCCATAGTTTACATCAGGGTAAAGTCTGGCTATACATTGTATATGGGTTTTGACAAATTCATAATGTCTGTGTCCACCATGACAGTATCATACAGATTAGTTTCATTCCCCTTAAAATGTCCCTCCTCCCCTCTCCCAGAACCCCTGGGAATCAGTGACCTCCTCACTGTGTCTATAGTTTTGTCTTTTCCAGAATGTTCTATTGTTGGAATCGCACAGTATGTAGCTTTCTCAGTCTGCCTCCTTTCACTTAGCAGTGTGCATGTAAGTTTCCTAAGGGTTTTATCCTGGCTTATATCTTTTTCTTAATAATCTCAATGGTAGAGATATACCATATTTTATGTATCCTTTCAGGTATTTTGATGATACCTTCATTGCTTCCAACTTGGGGCATTAAGGAAAAAAGGAGCTATCAACAGCCATGTGCAGGCTTCTGTGTGGACATGTTTTCCACTCGTTTGAGCAAATACCTAGGAGTATGACTGCTGGACCGTGTAGACTGTGCGGCACCAAACAACAACACTGGCCTGTTCCTGGCTTCACAGGAATCCACCAGACTGCCCACTAAAGCAACTGTTTTGCTTCCTCAGTCTATTTACTCAAAGAATATGGTTTTGAAATCAGTGATATCAGGGGTTATTTATTTTCTCTGACATCAAATGACCCTGGCAGCTTGCCATCATCTTGTATGTGTTTCTTCAGCATCATTTTTAAGTTACTGCTTTACACACAAGGTGGTGAGAATGTACATTTGATATTATGGCCAGAGACAATGGGACACCCTCCCCACAAGAAAAATGAAATAATACTAAATTTTTTAAAACCTCTAAGGCAACATCTCACAGATGATGGTTGAAATAGGAACTTCCTCTGAGTGCAGTGGCCTGTGTTAGCCTACTAGGGACAGCGGTCATTGGACTGTCGACTGCTGCATCTTAAGCATGCCACATGGCCACTTACTGCTTGCTGTCCTCAACCACCTAGTGAGGATCCCGCCACCTACCCTATCTCCCATATAAATGTGCACCAGAAAGCATCCTGTATCAAGGAGAAATGATCCAAGTTAGATAACGTGCAAGCATGTTGAAAAGAATAAAGTTAGGTAATTAGGAAGGATGTAATAAATGCAGTTGTTATACTTCAATCAGTTATCTGCAATGGGACAGGAACTTTCCTGTGTTGTGGCCACACTGGCGCTGTGTGATAATTGCCTGTGGGGCACAGAGACGCCCATTTGGGCTTTCCAGAGTCAGCCTGAGTGAGTCCGGCTTCACGGGGCCAACCAACGCTCCTCAAAGGGCCAGGGCCTGCCCCAGAGTTAAAAGCCTGAGGCCCCAGCTCACAGGCAAGGGAAACAGCCCAGGGATGAACAGCCTCCTTCCTACCTGGCCCACCAAGCACAGGGACAACAGACATATTGAGGGGGCAGCCCTGAAGCCAGAGGTGTATTTCCACAATCTGCCTCCTTTTGTTACTGGAGAATCCAGGCAGAGATAGGCAAAGAGAGAAGGAAGATGGGAAAAGGAGAGAGAAGGTGGAGAGTGCCCAATGGCTCCTAGAGGCCCTGGGTTTGCAGTCGTCCTTCCAGAAAAAGGTCAGAGGTGACAAGGATGGTACTAGAGCCCTCAGACCCTTTGTAGAGGTGTGTGGCCGTGCCCCTCACTGTGGAGAAGAGACAGGAAGGAAACACAGTTCCACTGCAAAGGTGAGTATGGAAACGTGGATGTGAGTGGTCTTTAAGAGAAGTCATCTCTAGGGTATGACATCACTTACACAGAAGCAGCAAATACACAGAAACCAAACATCATCAGGACGGGGGAGGGGAGGTCTCTGCTCAGGGAGCACAGAGTTGATGTGGATGGTGGTGGGACTATCTGGTAAAGGACTAGGAGCCTGGCAGCAGCACACGGCAAATGTCATCAGTGTGACTGACGCGTGTGAGGGTGCAGAGCTGGCGTGTGTTTTGCTGTATATTCAGCACACACACATATGTTCTTTCACTTTATGGAGGCATTGAGTTTATTTCACACATATATTTTTGTCTCCCCACCATTTCTGTCTGACCACGGCTACGATCATCTGCATACAATCTTAAAGCCAAGCACGGGGTGGAGTTCAATCATTGTTTTTGTTTTAAAGTTGCTAACCCTTGTCTTAAGAGTATGAGCTCGTATGGCCAAGAGAGGTGGCACACTTCGCTCTGACTAAAATCAGGGAGGCAGTTAAAGACAAAACAAGTCATGTCTGGAATGGCCCAGAAGAAAGGTTGGGGAAGTCTCAGTGCGCAATGAAGGCGTCTGTGCACGGCCTGTCCTGGGAACAGAGCCCTCAGCACGACGGGATGATGTAGGCTTCAGTTCAGCCCAGGGCTCCCACAGACGCACCGTTGAGCAATCCTTTTTCTCTTGTCAAAAAATTGACCTGGTTTTTATCCTCCTGAGAGCTCAAAAAGCCCTATTTAATTTTTCCTCTTTTCAATTTAAGTCTATTTTTATTTTGCATAGAAACGGAGTACCTTGTTCAGCAAGCCCTGATCTTTAAAACCCCATCATAACAGTAAAGACATTAACAGAAAACAAAACAAATGGCCTTTAAGCACTTCTTTTTAAACTAGCCTGACACCCCCATCATTCTCTGCGGCTTCTGTCTTCTCCTGCTCCCTCTTCCTAAACCTCTCCAGAGTCTCTCTATCTTTTGGTTTTGTTTTAAGAATTTATTTGATGTTTGCTGTTGACCATATGCACCGCAGAGCAGACACCAGTTCAGGAGAAAGACACCATCCTTCTCATGCAAAGGAGGCAGGTGTTCACGGAGTCACTGAGCCACACGTTCCACATCCTCCCCATGCTCCTGACTCTCCTTCATCTGTTGCTCCAGGTGAACAGGGACCAGGTGTTGTGCCAGGGACTCCATATCCTTTTCAAAGTATAAAGTCAGGCGAGCCAGCAAGATGCTCCAATAAGGAGCCGCTGTGCTACAGTAATCCATACTAGAAAACTTATTTCACATCCCTCACATGAGAGCTCTGGTGGTGTAGTGCCTAAGGCATTTGACTCCTTACCAGAAGGCTGGTGGTCCAAACCCACCAGCCACTCCTCAGAAGGAAGGGTAGGCAATCTACTTCCATAGAATTACCACCTCGAAAACCCAAGGAGGGGTCACTATGAGTGATATCCTACACAATGGCAGTGAGTTTAATTTTCTAATTCTTAGATAAACTTAACTCCAGATCCCAAAATGGTACCTTGTAGCTTCTGAAGCATGTTTTTTTTTTTTTTTTTTTCTGATATGACACCTTCTGCCTCATACATCATCCTTCCAGATAAAGCTCGTTTTGTTTTTTTGGTTCTTCCTGGCCATATTACTCTATAGCGGGAGGGGGGGGGGGGCAACCCACGAAACTCACTCCCATGGAGTCAATTCGACTCATAGCGACCTGTCCCTGGGTTTCTGAGGCAGTAACTCTCCAGAAGTCGATTGCCCAGTCTTCTTTCCGAGGAGCGGCTGCTGGGTTTGAACCGCCAGCTTTCTGGTTAGCAGTCAAATGCCTTGGGCATTATCCAACTGAGCTAGTATCCCCCTTTAAAAATCACATCCTTCAATCTAACCAAGTCATTAAAAGAAGAAGGAGGAGGAGGAGGAGGAGAACTAGCTTCGTCTTGATGTGCAAGACGGACAGGTACAAACTGAGCACAGCTACGAGCAGTGCTCTCTGCAGCATCTGCAATGCAGGGCTGGGCTCGGCTGGTCTGGACTGTGGTTTTCATGAGGCCTGTTCTCAGTGATGTCTGCTCAGGCGAACCTTGAAGCAAGGACTGAATTCTGAGCACACGGACCTCTGGGGGGCGGGGGGCCAGCTGCTCAGGAGCACCCTCCACAATAGGACACCACCAGCCTGGGGGCCAGAGTTGTGTGGTTGACCACAAGTGGTCCCTGGGAGTTGGTGTGGCATTTAGGGCAGGAATGGGCAGGAAACTGGGGAAACGTGGGCCTGTGTCCAGGATTCTCTGTAAGAAGCATGTCTCGGCTGCTTCTGTCAACATCCTGAACTTCCAACGGAAACTTAAGGGCAGAGGTGGGAACTACTTAGGCCTACTATGAGCAGTTCCTAAAAACCTTTCTGTCCACAAAAAAAAAAAAAAACCTCCACCCAAGTGCTCCCAGGTCAAAATGGCAACAAAATGGAACATCTCTGTAGTTCAATATTGCCTCTCTAACCTAGTTGCCAGAAGCTCTGGTAGCATAGTGGCTAAGGCACCTGACTGCTAACCAGAAGGCTGGCGGTTCAAACCCACCAGCCACTCCTCGGAAGGAAGGTTGAGCAATCCTACTTCCATAGTGATACTGCCTTGGAAACCCGAGGAGGGGTCGCTATGAGTCAGGGCTGATTCAAAGGCACATAACAACAACAACAACAAACCTAGTTGCCATGGAGTCAGCTCCAACGTGTGGCAACCCTATGTGAGTCAGAGTAGAACTGACTTCCACAGGGTTTTCAGTGCTTGTCTTCTTGGATGTAGGTTGCAAGGCCTTTTTTCTGAGGTGCCTCTGGGTAGGCTCGAACCTGCAACCTTTCAGTTAGCAGCGGAGCACCCTAACCATGGGCACCACTCAGGGACTCCATTGCCCTCTCTAGGCTCCCTTAAAATGTAAGTACTGCTGCATTAATTTTAAATCCCCAGGTTGTGAGAGCAGTAGTGGGAGAGACTGTTCAAATAAAGAAACAGCTGTGAAGAGGAGTCAGGTTGCTGAACACAGACTGGAAGTTATAGCCATGTTTGCTTCAGGAGTTTATCACTCTTAGGCCAAGGAGCTAGCTGGTCTTGCAGTTCCTCCTGACTCTCTGAGGGCCTGGGGTCAACAGTTTCCCACTCTAGGACTGGCCTTTCCCTTTTCATCTTGGCTGATTTATACCTGAAACTGAGAACTGCTCAGTCAGCACAGAGCAGGAGCTGAAAAGAGTTCTGAGCTACCACAGAGCACCGGCCACCCAGGGACCAACACCTCTGGAAGAAGAGGGACAGTGTCCGTCTCTCTTCCCCCTGAAGGGATACAAAAGGACAAGCAACTCAACCAGCAGGAGACAGTAAGAGTATCAGGAGGAACTTGTGAACAGAAATGAATGAAGATGCTCCCGTGGCGTCCAGTGATTTACACTGACCATTCTGACAGAATAAAGTCCATTCGTTATGAGACTGACAGTGGTTGGGAATAGCGAGGAAAATTTGTAACCATAAAATTTAAACTATATTAACTAGGAAGCCCAGAGACCTATTAGATCTTCCGTGATGCAGAGCAACTATCAACAGCTTCCTCCCCACTGGCTTCTCTCACAGCAGTTTCCCCAGGACAGATCCAAGAGACTGAAGGAAACCAGTGATGATGGCCAACAAGAGCTCCTCAGAGGGCTTCATTCTCATGGGTGTATCTGACCACCCCCAGCTGGAGATCATTTTTTTTACAGTCATCCTCATCTCTTACTTGATGACACTCATTGGGAACTCAACCATAATCCTCCTTTCCCGCCTAGATGCCCGGCTCCACACACCCATGTACTTCTTCCTCAGCAATCTCTCCACCCTGGACCTTGCCTATACTACCAGCTCAGTCCCCCAAATGCTAATCAACTTATGGGGTCCAGAAAAGACCATTACCTATGGCGGCTGTGTGACCCAACTCTATGTTTTCCTTTGGCTAGGGGCTACTGAGTGCATCCTGCTCATGGTGATGGCATTTGACCGCTATGTGGCCGTTTGCCGACCCCTGCACTATACCACCATCATGAACCCTCGGCTCTGCTGGCTGCTGGCTGTCCTTGCCTGGTTGGGTGGCTTAGGCAACTCTGTGATCCAGTCAACATTCACTCTGCAGCTCCCATTGTGTGGGCACCGGAGGGTGGACAACTTTCTGTGTGAGGTGCCTGTCATGATCAAACTGGCCTGTGGAGACACCAGTCTCAATGAGGCTTTGCTCAATGGTGTCTGCAGCTTCTTCACTGTCGTGCCCCTAAGTGTGATCCTGGTCTCCTACTGCTACATTGCTCAAGCAGTGCAGAAGATCCGCTCAGCAGAGGCATGGCGAAAGGCCTTTAACACATGTTTCTCCCACCTTGTGGTTGTGTTCCTCTTCTATGGCTCTGCTATCTATGGGTATTTGCTTCCAGCTAAGAGCAGTAATCAGGACCAGGGCAAATTCATTTCCCTTTTCTACTCCGTGGTCACGCCCATGATGAATCCTCTCATCTACACTCTAAGGAACAAGGAGGTGAAGGGGGCGCTGAGAAGGCTGCTGGGGAAAGTAAGGAAAGTGGGCTGAGAGACAAGCGAATGCCTCCGTCCATTACTGCAGATGCCTCCGTCCATTACTGCCGCTTCATCTCTACAGACTTTTTCTCATAATCTCTGTGTGCAGGGGAACGAGTACCAGGCCTGGTAAAACCATCCCAGCAAAAAGACCCACTCCCAAAACTAGAACATGGTTATTGTTTTTAGCCATATTCTACAGTTCTTTACCAAATACTTCCTGTGGCTCCCGATAACAGGGCAGACATGTGTCTCCAAGGATCAGAGATTACTGACTGACTACAGACCTATCTCAGTGTCTCTGTCTCTATGTTGTTCTTGACACCTTACATTTTTGGAAAATTCTTTACTCTTTTATATAATGTTACCATAAACCCATGAAAACAAGCCAGGTACTATTAACCTCATATGAAGACCTACATAGTTCACTGTTGGACCCAAAGACCCATCCATGCACCATCTTTGTCCATTTTTCTGTCTCCTCTTCTCAATGATTCAGTCTTTCTACCTATACTTTCCATCCATATAGCTTTCCGTCATTTTGTTTTCTCTCCCCCCTTATGTCTACTCTCATATCCCTTCTGTCTCATCTAATGTTTAATGAGAAAAAGCAGGAAAAGTCTTTTGCCTTTCAATTCCAGCCACAGAGGACCCCGCTACAGTTTCATGGCAATCATCCCGTGTAAAAGTCCCAGCCATTAGATCTGATCCAGCATTTGGGTCTGGTTAGTAGATGATAGAACTTTCCGAGATCCTTTAAGCAAGCTGAATCCATCCACAAAGCATGGCCTCTGCTCTAAGATCTAGTCTTCCAGAGCGTCAGTTCCTGGAACTCAGTAATCATTCCAGCCCACACTGGTTCACCTCAAGGAACTCAGCACTTGGAAACACAATGCCAACTTGTGAATTACTAGAATTGCCCCAAAGACTCCTTACTTCTCACCCTACTTCATATAATATTTCCTGAGACAGAGAATTTATGTTGAAATGAGAAACTTATTAGGCAATTACAACATGAGAAAAATAAATTAATAGATTTTAAGACTATCTATATGTATGGGGTTGTCGAGAGTCTCAATGAGTCAGAACCAACTCGATGGCAGTAGGTATTTTTTTTTCTTACGGTTATCAAAAGGATCTTTATCTTTTGTGCCTCCCCCCACCAATTAAACCAATGTTTTGTATACAGTAAATGTTCAATAAATGCTTAGTTGATTGAATTAACAAGCCTCATGAGTCTCCCTTCTTTAGGGCATGAGGTAAATTTGACCACTTTCATGTTTACTAGCTTGGAGTCCTTCTGACCTGGATGACACAGAATGAACAAAGACAAATGTCTTCCATTCTCACATTACCACAAAGACATCTAATTACAGTGTCCTGTCCTAAGCTTGTTTTTATGGTTGCCCTGTCCTCTTTTCTAGGAGCTCTGGTGGCACAGTGCCTAAGGCATTTGACTGCTAACCAGAAAGCTGATGGTTCAAACCCACCAGCCACTCCTCAGAAGGAAAACTGCTTCTATAGTGATACCTCCTTGGAAATCCAAGGAGGGATTGCTATGAGTCAGATCTGACTTGAGGGGAGTGAGGTTGCTTTTTGGTTTTGTCCTATCTACTCAGTTCCTTACACAGAAATCTTGAGGAATGTTTCCAGGAACAGCCAGTTGCTGACATTATCTTCATGAATTCCTCAAAGACCAGAGTCTTTCAGGCTCAAAAATTTTATTGCTCAGTACTCTCAGATTAGACCAGCTTCTCCAGAGGAATGCTCACAATAATCAAGCTCCCAAAGGTAGACCCATAAACCAGAGACCAGCTGAGTATGACTAATTCATGTGAACTGCTATCAAAGAGATTGAACAGGTAACCCTCTACCAATTCATCTAAGTAGAGATGCAGGTTGGGGAAACCAGGAAGAAAATAGACAGGCATTCTTTAAACATTTGGCAGTTCTGCAGAGCTCCCCTGTGAAGGGTATGAGACATCTTGAATCTACTGGATTTTTACACAGAATGCATGCATTATAGTTTTCTCCTAACGTGTAACCTCTTCATGCATTACTTCTCTACGCACACTGTGCGTGTTATATGTGTGCACACATTATTTACATGGACATGATAGGTGTGGGAAAATACAGGAAGTTGGAGCTCAGGGTCTGGGGAGAGACAGGAAATTAAAGGGAGGAGAAACAGCTAACTGGCCATCACTGGGAAGTGGGTGCCCCACGGGGATCACATCATCAACACACACCTGTGCTCATGAGACAAAGCCAACATGAGGGGTGGGGATTAAATATGAGACAAGCTCCTTGTTATTAAGGGGTCTGAAGTTCTACTTTCAGGGTTCCAGAGCAACACATATGTTTGGTGTCTTATTCGGTTAGAAATTCAGAAAATGAAAAACAACACAAAGCACCCAGATCTACGTAAGATTCCTTAGGTAACATTACCCAAGCCAGAATTTACCTTAGCTGGTTTCCTTGACCATCCTCAACTCACCTCATATGCATGTGAAACTTGGATACTGAAAAAGGAAAGCCAAAAAGGAACTGAGGCAGCCGAACTATGATGTTGGCAAGAAGTACTGACTACACTGTGGATTGCCAGAACAGACCTTAGAATACCACCAGAACGTTCTTTAGAGGTGAGACCTAGACTAGCCCACTTTGGAGGCACCATCAGGAAAGACTAATCGCTAGGAATCGCCATCATGTTTGGTAAAGGTCCAGTGAAAATTAGGGGAACCCACAGAGGGATGGGTTGACACAAAGCCACAGCAACGGGCTCCAACACACCACGGATCATGTTGACGGGGCAGGACCCGGGCCATAATTCATTCTATTGTATGTAAGGTTGTCATTAGTTCGACCCAATTCCACTGCACCTAAGAACAAGGCGATTTGGTGACGTAGTGCTTAAGGCATTTGACCGCTAACCGGAAGGCTGGCGGTTCAAACCCACCAGTCACTCCTCGGAAAGAATATTGGGCAATCTATTTCCGTAGTGATACCCCCTCAGAAACCCAAGGAGGGGTCGCTATGAGTTGGATCCCTCTTGAAGGCAGTGAGTTTGGGATGTTTTGGTTAACAACAACCACACTGACTTCCTAGGTTTGTTAAGACAATAAAATATTATGTAAAGTGCTCCTGATACCTTACTCACCACCTCAGCTGTACAACATGGTATCTGCCACAGTAGAGGCAACACGACCTCCGGGTTCTCAGACATTGTGATTTGTTCTAGGCAATGACGCACAAGAAGTCTGGCTTTTCTTTGGCGAGCAGTGCCGTAAATGGAGGGCGGAAACTACATCGAGGGGGCGGTGCTCTAGTACAAGGCGCAGCGGCCTGGCACCGAATTTCCTCGGATGGGCTTGCGCATGCGTGTGACTTTCAACTTCACGACGTGCCCAGCCACAGCTACAGGCGTCGCGGAAGGGAGAAGGTGGTGTGACTTGAGGAGTTGGAGTGTGAGGTGGCTGTTTCCTGACGAGACGGCTCGGAGGGCTGGGCCCCTTTGTTTGCACAGGTGGGGGATGGGGTGCTGCATATTCCCCGAGGTGGACTCATGACAAACTCCCGAGGCTCTTACACATGCCACATGCCGTTGAATAAAAGCGTTGGTTTGGTGACACCTACTACGCTCCTACGTCCATGTGCTGGGTACCGGGGAAGAGGGTGTGCGGGGGGGGGGGGGGGGGGGTTGGAACAAGAAGATCGCTAGGACGTACTCCTTGCCCACAGAGTTTCCAGGTTTGTGGAGGACATAATCCCACAAGAAACTAATTCTGATACTAAGTGGAGTAAGATAAGGTGCCCAGTAGAGAGGGCCCATAGATCAGGAGACTTCCAGAAGGGGTGGTGTTGCTCTTAAAACAGCCCTCAGCCTGTAGATTTCTCGTTGTCTTTTTGCCCTGGACATAGGATTTTCCTTCTCTCTGCGTTTCTAATGCTTAGCATCAGGTGTCATTCCTTCCGTGGTTGGGAGGGATGGTGTTCTAGTTCCCTGGTGCTGCTCTGACAGGCATATACGACGAATGGGATAGCCTTAACAAACAAGAGTTTATTCTCCCACAGTTTGGAGGCTTAATTTAAGTCCACGTTCAGAGTGCCAGGTTCTAGGGCCTGTGTGAAAGCCCCTCGACCTTGGGCTTCAGCTCTGCCTCCTGCTCCCGGCCCACTGGAGCTGAAGGCATCTCTTCACTCTGTCAGCTACTGGCTGCTGAGGCTGACAAGGCCAAGGTAAGTAAATAAAATAGCACAGTCCCGATGTTATCAAACCACCTCATTAATTCAAGTCCATTATAAGTCCCAAGGTCAGCAAAGCATAGCAGGCTGCTGCTGAACAATGACACAGCTACATGCAGGGTGCAAGCATGCCACAAGCTAGAGACCATTCCCAAGGTTTCTCCTCATATACAAGAAGCAGACCCAGCTGCTTGTGGTAGAGCCCACCATGGAGTTGATTTCCAGTCTCATGGGGAATAACTACCACCAGCTGCCCAGCCACTCAACCAGGCCTAGCCAAGTTGACATACAAACATAACCACCACAGATGGAGACCAGCAGCAGTCCTTCCCATTTCATGTTTATGACAAGAATCAATCAGTCTGTGGAGGAGGAGGACCCCAGGCAGGAGAAGTTTGGTGAGCAAAGGCACTAAGCCCAGAAAACCTTTGTTCCGGCATCGAGGGCCCGTTCACCTGTGCTGGGTTTAGAATGTGTATAGAATAGACAGCAATGGGGCTGGATCAGGCGAGGCCCTTGATACCAGGGAGAACCTCCAGAGCTTGGTCCCTGGCTCATTTTGGTGCTGGTTGGGAGTCACTGAATGCTTTTGAGCAGACTCATTCTACAAGTAGATGTGCTTTGTAGAAAGATTCAAGAAGGCCAGATCTGCTCCGTAGGAAGACGCTTACACCAGCCCAATCTATCAAAGTGTCGCTAGAGCTGTTGTTAGGTGCCGTCAAGAAGTGAAACACAGCCTGATCCTGCACCAGCTCCATGATCCTTGTTATACTTGAGCCCATCGTCACAGCCACCATGTCAATCCATCTCACTGAAGGCCTTCCCCTCTTTTGTTGACCCTCCAGCTTACCAAGCATGACATCCTGCTCCAGGGAATGGTCCCTTCTGACAACATGACCAAAGTAGGTGAGAAGAAGTCTGGCCATTTTCGTTTCCAAGGAGCTTTCCGGCCGTACTCCCTCCAAGACAGATCTGTTAGTTCTTTTAGCAGTCCATGGTACTTTCCGCATTCTTCCCCAGCACCACAACTCAAACGCATCAACTCTTCTTTGGTCTTCCTTATTCACTGTACAGCTCTCTCATGCATACGAGGCAATTCAAAATATCATGGCTTGTGTCTGGCGCATCTTAGTCCTCAAGGAGACATCCTTGCTCCTCAGCACTTGAAACAGTTCCTTCGCAGTTGACTTTCCCAATGCTACACGTCGTCCAATATCCTGACTGCTGCTTCCACTGGCTTCGACTGTAGAAGAAGCAATGTGAATTCTTTGACAACCTCAATCTTTTCTCCATTTATCATGATGCTGCTTATTGGTCCAATTGTGAGAGTTTTTGTTTTCTTTTTATTGAGATGTAATCCATACTGCAGACTGTGTTCTTCAATCTTTATCAGTAAGTGCCTCAAGTCATCCTCACTTTCAGCAAGCAAAGTTGTGTCGTCAACATATGTCAGGATATTAATGATTCTTCCTCCAATCCTGATGCCACGTTTTTCTTCATATAGTCTAGCTTCTTGAATTGTTTGCTCAGCATATAGATTGAATAAGTATGAGGAAAGCATACAACCCTGACACACTCCCTTCTTGATTTTAAACCATGTACTGTCCCCTTGTTCTGTTCGAATGAAAGCCTCCTGGTCAACGAACAGATTCCTCATGAGTACAATCAACCATTCGAGAATTCCCATTCTTCTCAATGTTATCCATAATTTGTCATGATCCACACAATCAAATGCCTTTGCATAGTCAATAAAACACAAGTAAAC
>NW_006921648.1:2153624-2158504 GCF_000298275.1 Orycteropus afer afer
ACATTCTGTGGGATCACCTTTCTTTGGAATGGGTACAAATATGGATCTCTTCCGGTCAGTTGGCCAGGTAGCTGTCTTCCAAATCTCTTGGCATAAACCGAGTGAGTGCCTCCAGTGGGGTATCTGTTGAAATATCTCAATGGGTATTCCATCAATTCCTGGAGCCTTGTTCTTCACCAATTCCTTTAGTGCAGCTTCAACTTCCTCCTTCAATACCATTGGTTCTTGATCATATGCCACCTCCTGAAGTGGATGACGACTGACCAGTTCTTTTTGGTACAATGACTGTATTCTTTCCATCTTCTTTTGATGTTTCCTGCATCATTCAATATTTTGCCCACAGAATCTTTCAATATTGGAACTCGAGGCTTAAATTTTTTCCTAAATTCATTCAGCTTGAGAAATGCCGAGTGAGTTCTTCCCTTCTGGTTTTCTAACTCCAAGTCTTTGAACATTTAATTATAGTAATTGGCTTTGTCTTCTCGAGCTGCTCTCTGAAATCTTCGGTTCAGCTCTTTTATCTTGTCATTTCTTCCATTTGCTTTAGCTACTCTCTGCTCAAGGACAAGTTTCAGAGTCTCTTCTGTCACTCATTTTGATCCTCTCTTCTTTTCTCTTTTTTTTAGTGACCTCTTGCTTTCTTCATGGATGATGTTCTTGATGTCATCCCACAATTCTGGTTTTCAGTCATTGGTGTTCAATGCATCAAATATATTCTTTAGATGGTCTCTAAATTCAGAAAGGATATCTTCAAGATCATATTTTGGTTCTCTTGGACTTGTTTTAATTGCCTTTAAGTTGAACTTCCATATGAGCAGTTGATGGTCTGTTCCACAGTCATCTCCTGGCCTTGTTTTGACTGAATATATTGAGCTTTCCCATTGCCTCTTGCCACAGATGTAGTCAATCTGATTCCTGTGTGTCCCATCTGGTGAAGTCCACATGTACAGCCACCGTTTGTGTTGTTGAAAATAGGTATTTACAATGAATAAGTCGTTGGTCTTGCAAAATTCTACCATGTGATTTCCAGCATTGTATCTCTCACCAAAGCCAAATTTTCCAACTACCGGTGATTCTTCTGTTTCCAACTTTTGCATTCCAGTCACCAGTGATAATTAACACATCCTGACTGTATGTTCGATCAATTTTAGACTGCAGAAGTTGATAAAAATCTTTAATTTCCTCATCTTTGACTATGATGGTTGGTGCATAAATTTGAATAATAGTAGTATTAACAGGTCTTCCTTGTAGGCACATGGATATTATCCCATCACTGACAGCATTGTACTTCAAGACAGATCTTGAAACATCCTTTGTGATGATGAAGGCCACACCATTCCTCTTCAATTTGTCATTCCCAGCATAGTAGATCATATGGTTGTCTGATTCAAAGGGGCCAAAATCAGTCCATTTCAGCTCACCAGTGTCTAAGATATCAATTTTTATGTGTTCCATTTCATTTTTGACAAATTCCAATTTTCGTAGATTCATACTTCGTACATTCCATATTCTGATTCTTAATGGATGTTTTCAGCTGTTTTTCCTCAATTTGAGTGGTGCCACATCAGCAGACGGAGGTCTCAAAAGGTTTACCTTATCCCTATGAGTAAGGCTGGTTTTACTCTGATGATGCAGCCCTTTTCCAGTCCTATTTTGAGAGCCTTCTAACCTAAGTGACTCCTCCTCTTCCTCCTCTGTATTGGACAATGTTTCCGGACTATTCATAAAGTTGTGCAGTAATGTATTAGATATTGCTTCTCTGCTATTCATCAGGTTTTCCCTGGCCAATTCTTTGAGAAGTGGATGGCCTCTTCCTTCTTTACAGTCTGTCTCAGTCTGCAAGCCGTGCTGATACCTGTGCACCATGTGCGCCCCACTGGGTTTGAAACACTGGTGGCACAGCCTCGAGACTCACAGCAACACGTCACCACAGTAGGATAAACCAATAGACAAGTTTGTCTCCCTTAGCTGTTGGAAACCTCTCCAATGTCCCCTCACCTGGATTCCTACTGCTGCCTCCTTGCTCTGTCCCGGTCCCCCTTGCCTTTTTCTGTCCTTCACCACTGCTTTCCCACCTTGCCGCTTGGGGCCTGGCCTGGGTTCCCTCCCCTCACCCAGATCCCTGCAGCTGACCCTTCACTCTGACCCCACCAACCTCGCCTTTTTCTCTCCTTTCCCTGCTTTCCTTCCTTGCTGCTTGTCACTAGAGCAGGGGTTCCCAATGTGGGGTGTTGTGGGGGTGGGGATTTTGTCATTGTCGTTATCCCCCCCAGCCACATTTGGCACAGTCTAGAGCCACTCCTCAGAAGGAAGGCTGGGCAATCTACTTCCATAGTGATACTGCCTCGGAATCCCAAGGAGGGGTCACTATGAGTCGGATCCGACTCCATGGCAGTGGGTGTAGAGACAATTTTGTTGTCACAGCTGGGGGTGTTACTGACATCTACTGGGTGGTAGCCAGGGTTGCTGCTAAATCTACAATGTGTAGGATAGCCTTCCACAAACAGAATTCTCCTGCCCAGAATGTCAGTAATGCTGAGATGACTGACCTAGAACGATAGTAGTCAAAACGGAGAGGGTCTGATGTCACAGACATCTGGGACAGAGAGCACTATTAGCCTCCTTCTGTATCCTTTTTGGTGCTTGAGTACTTCACACCCACTAAATACTTGTTCATTCATCAGGTGTAAGTAGGCCAGCCTTCAAACTTTTCGACCCGTTTATTTTTATGTGAAATACTTACTTAGCACCAGATACTGTTCAAGATGCTGGGATTCAGCAGTGAACTAAACAAAGATCTTTTCTCACCAAAACCCACTGCCATCAAGTTCAATCTGACTCATAGTCCCCCTGTAGGGCAGAGTAGAACTGACCCATAGGGTAATGTGGTGCCTAAGATATTGACTGCTAACTAGAAGGCTGGTGGTTCAAACTAACCAGCCACTTCTCAGAAGGAAGATGGGGCAATCTACTTCCATAGTGATACCTCCCCAGAAACCCAAGGAGAGGTTGCTATGAGTTGAATTGACTCCACGGCAGTGAGTTTCTTTCTTTCTTTCGTTTTTCTGGTTTGTCATCTTTATGGAAATAGACTGCCACATGTTTCTCCTCCAGATTGGCTAGTGGGTTTTAACCATCAAACTTTCAGTTAGCAGCCAAGAGATTAACCACTGTGCCACTAGGGCTCCTTAGCAGGGTGTGTATCTTAGATTGGGTTCTCTAGAGAAGCGAAACCAGTAATGCTTTTATATATATATATATATATAGAGAGAGAGAGAGAGAGAGAGAGAGAGAGAGACAGAGAGACAGAGAGACAGAGAGAGAGAGAGAGATAATTTTATCTTAGGAAAATGGCTCACACACTTATACAAGCTTGCAAGTCCCAATTTCTTGGATCAAACTTCAAGCTGGAGGCTTTTCCCAACTCATGCAGCCACAGGGGCTGAAGAGCTCAAGGTTGGCAGGCAGTATACTGGCTGCTGACTCCAACAAATGAAGAATCCAAGATTTCCAGGCCAAATGGTGGATTATTTGCTCACGGTTGTAGGCAGCACAACAGAATCTCGATCCACAGAAGAATGTCTCTTTTCCCAGGATGTCCATAAATATACTGGAAGAAGGCCACACCCTTAGGGAAACTCCCTTTCAGTGGATTGATTGCTCAAAACATATACATCTGATCCCATTATTAGAACAATCCATATCACAATTGCTTAAACCACACAGAATTGTCATCCAGCCAAGTTGACACACAGCTCCAACAATCAGAGCGTGATAGATGCTAAACATACATATGGATGTCAGGTGGTGAGATAAACTACGAAGAAAATGGGATTTCTACTACAAGTACTACCTAACATTTACTCTGCACCTTCTAAGTGCAAAACACAGGGCTAGATGTTTTACAAATATAATTCCTCATCTTGTCCTCAAACCTACAAGGTGAGTATTATAATCCTCCAGTGGGAAAAAAGGCCCAGAGAATTTTTCTAAAATCAGTTAGTATAGGGTTGAGCTTGGTCTTGAAACCAACTCCACCTGACAATGTCTATGATGTTTCCATTCTCTAACACTGCATCTCATACCACACTGATTCTATTGGGACAAGCAATCTATACCTTCTTTCCTGTTGGTAGGTGCCATCGAGTCAGCCCTAACTAACAGTGACCCCTTGTGCGACAGAAGGAAACACTGCTGAATCCTGCACCATCCTCACAGTCCTTGCAGTGCTTGAGCCCATCATCACAGCCACCATGCCAATCCATCTTGTTGAGGTCTTCCCCCTTTTCATTGACTCTACCGAGCACGATATCCTTCTCTCCGGCCTGGTCCATTCTGACACCATGACCAAAGTAGGTCCTAGAGAGTAGGAAAGTGCAGTAGAAACGGATTCTCACATGAATCTCTATCTCTTTCCAGAGTGATGTTTATAATGGAGAGCCCTAGTGGAAAATGACTCTTCAGAGTTGTTAAGAATTGAGTTTGGGGCCACAGATCTCCCTCAGTTGGAAGGATTCCTCTGAATTCCTCACATTCTCTCAGGCAGATGATAGAGGAACTGAACTTCTTAAAGGGGATTGGCAAATTGGAGACATCTCCGACCAGCCCTTTGGATGCTCTAGTTATCAGGAAGTGTCGAGGACTCGATGAAGCCCTGCAGTCAGTGCTGGGAGCTCTGCTGTGGATGGCTTCAGCCCAGCCTGCACTTGAGGAGAAGATCCTAGAGCTAAATTCCTGAGCACCCTACGCAGGGAGATCCAAGCCTAAGGTAAGGCAGTGTCATCTGGAGAGCAGTGACAAAGCTTGGAGCAAGATTTGGTATAAGGTCTTGGGAGACTAAGGCAGTGAGTCAGTAGGAGTGTGTTAAGGATTGAGTTTTG
>NW_006921648.1:2159184-2168287 GCF_000298275.1 Orycteropus afer afer
CTTAAGCACTTCATTCTTTTCCATGCCATATGATGTCCATGCCGGCTTTCCTAAGAGAACAGCCTTTCTTCCCCTTGGCAGGTAGGAGGTTGGATGCCCTTGCCCAGCACTGTGCTTTCAAGACATCTCCACTTCAAAAGAGTGAAGGAGGGCAAAGTGTTTTCAATGGCTGTCATCTTTCAGAAGTAGATTGCCAGACTTTTCTTCTGAGGCACCTCTGGGCAGATTCCACCTGCCAACCCTTCAGTTAGTAGCTGTGACTGGCAAGCAGCTCCATGGTGGGATCTACCACAAGCAGCTGAGTAGCTGCCTTTGGGATGTGGTCTGCTTCCTTTATACAAGGAGAAGCCTTGGGGATGGTCTCTAGCATACAGCACACTTGGACCTTGCATATAGCTGTGTCATTATTCAGCAGTCTGCCATGCTCTGCCGACCTTGAGACTTAGGATGAACTTGAATTAGTGGCCTGCCAAATGGTTTGGAAACATCGGGACTGTCCCTTTTTACTTGTCATCCTTGGGCTTCTCAGCCTTACCAGCCAGCCGCTGTCTGAGTAAAGAAACGACTCTAGCTCCAGTGGGTCGGGAGCAGAAGGCAGAGCTGGACCCCAAGGTTGAGGGGCTTTCACCCAGCCCCTAGAGCCTGGCACTTTGAACTTGGGCTTAGCCTCCAAATTGTAAGAATAAACTCCTGTTTGTTAAGGGCATCCCACTTGTGGTATATTTCTGTCAGAGCAGCACTAGGGAACCAGAACAGTAGCTCAGCGTTTAACTGTCTGTGCCACCCAGGGACTCGGTGTGTGAGAGAGACAAAGTGGGTCAAAATGTTAACAGATGAGTCCAAAGAGTATACGGTTATTTACTAGCTATGCAGCTTTTCTATAAGCTTAATTATTTCCAAATAAGTATGTTTCAAAATTGGACCATTAAAAAAAAGAGAGAGAGAGTGACAGTGGAGAGATTATTTGTCCCCTGTAGAATGCTCCCTTTCTCCTCTGCAGGTCATGTTCTCTGAGCTAGCTCGGTGGAGAACCTTCTGGCTCTCAGAATGCCTGATCACTGATGAAGGGATTGCAGTGCCCCGCAAGCTGTGACAACTCAGGTGAAGTCCTTAGTGTGGAAGTCATACATAGCAGGCCTCGGGCTGTTTTTAGAAGGGAGTGCTTGGAAGATTAGTCCTCTTGACTGGCATCTGAGAACCTGGATTTGTAGGGTTCCCACTCTTCCCTGTTAAAGGTATTTTACTATGTCTAGACTGTGCAAACAGCTGAATACTGTTTTTCTTCTGGAAGCTTGGAATTTTGGTACCAGCTAGGTAAGGGTGCCTACATGACGGGCCCCCATAACAGCCCTGTGTGCTGAGTCTCTAATGGGCTGGACAGAAACACCGTACACATTACTGGACTTTTTCCCGCCAGAAGGACTGAGCATAAGGAAGCCTGTGCATGTGTTTCTCTAGACATGACACGTCTTTTTCCCCTCCTGATTCTATCGTGTACTCTTCTGTTGTAATGAATCATATGTTGAGTCTCGAGTCCAAGCGAATCCCTGAACAAAAGGGTGGTCTTAGAAACTCCTGAAACAAGATCCTTCACACATCAATACTCATATGCTGTGATCTCGTTTCAAAAAACTGTTCTTCACTTCACATCTTTCTATTACCTATGGCCCTATTTTTCCACGTGTTTCCCTGCTGCACACTTTTCTCTAATCTGGCTCCTGCTGCTTCCATTCCACTAAAACTGATCCAGCTGAGGCCTCTACTGACTCCATGTTGCCAAATCCAGTTTTAACATATTTTGGTTCTCAACTTATTTGAGAACAGTGGCATTCCATCCATTTGATCACTACCTTCTTTGAAATTCTTTCTTCCTTGACATGTTGCTTTGCTCTACCTCTACTCTCCTTTCCAGATACTGCTCTCCTAACATGTTGTTAAATGTTGCTTCCAAAGGTTTGAGCTCTAGCCAACACTTCTACACATTAAATGGGCATAAATACAAATTCAGGACTCTTGATAATAAACAATAAACAGTTTTAAAATGGGCAAATTATTTAAATAGATATTTCTCCAAAGAACATACACAAATAACTACTAACTACATAAGTGTAGTATGGTGGGGTTTTTTCTGTTTATTTGTTTGTTTTTACATGATGCCAGAAAAAAATATGAGCATAGAACTTAGGAAGGGAGAGACTGCTCCTTCGGCGGGGTTAGGCTGGGTTCTCTAGAGAAGCAATTACCTGGCCAACTGACTGGGAGGGATCCATTTTTATGCCCATTGGAAAAAAAAAAAAAGATGGCCTAACAGAATGTGGAAATTTTCAATAATGTAATTAATAGGACACTCAAAATTATGCTGGATAATTCAAAATCGATTGCAGCAGAAAATTGAGGGAGAACTACTAGAAACTGAAGCAGGATTTAGAAAAGGATGAAGAACAAGGGGTATTACTGTTGATTTCAAAGTATAGGAATTCCAGAACACACAATTGTGTTCATGAGGAACCTGTAAATAGACCAAGAGGCTGTCATTTGAACAGAACAAAGGGATACTGCATGATTTAAAACCAGCAAAGACGTGTTTAAGGATTGTATCCTTTCACCATACTTACTCAGTCTGTATGCTAAGCAAATAAACTAAAAAATTGGACTCTGAAGAAGAATATGGCATCATGATTGAAGAAAGACTCATTAACAGCCTGTGATATGCAGCTGACACAACCTTGCTTGCCAAAAGAAGACTTGAAGCACTTACTGATGATGATCAAAGATTACAGCCTTCGGTATGGATTACACCTCAACTTAAAGAAAAAGGTCTTCCCAACTGGACCAATAAGCAACATCATGATAAATGGAGAAAAGATTGAAGTTGTTGAGAATTTCATTTTACTTGAACCCACACCACTACCCATAACAGTGGCAGTCAAGAAATCACATGCTGTATTGCATTCAGCAAATGTGTTGTGAAAGACATAGATAGAGTATTAAAAGGCCAAGATGTCACTTTGAGGACTAAGGTGTACTTGAGCTAAGCCATGTTATTTCCAGTCACCTCATACGTATGCAAAATCTGGTTGATGAGTAAGGAAGATTGAAGAAGAGTTGATGTGCTTGACTTATGGTGTTGGTGAAGAATATTGAGTATACCCTGGACTGCTCACAGAATGAACACATCTGTCTTGGAAGAAGTACAGCCAGAATGCTCCTTAGACGTAAGGATGGCAAGACTTCATATACTTTGGACCTGTTATTAGGAGGGACCAACTCTGGTGGCATAGTGCCTAAGGCATTTGACGGCTAACCAGAAGGCTGATGGTTCAAACCCACCAGCCAATCCTCAGAAGGAAGGTTGGCCAATCTACTTCCATAGTGATAACCACCTTAGAACCCAAGGAGGGGTCACTATGAGTCAGATCTGACTTGACAGCAGTGAGTTGAGTCTCTAGAGAAAGGACATCATGCTGAGTAGAGAGACAGTGAAAAAGAGGAAGACCATCAAGGAGATGGGTTGACACAGTGATTGCCAACAATGGGCTCAAACATAGCAAAGATTATGAGGATGGTGCAGGACCAGGCAACGTTTCACTCTGTTATACACATGATCGCTGATGACTCAACAGCACCTAACATTCCTTCTGTGTACATCCTATTACCCTGAAATAGATTCTACACTTAGGTCCTCTTCAGGACCTTGCAGGATTCTGCATGAGCATAAAATGGCACAACAATTAAGTGCTTGGCTAACAGAAAAGTTGGCTGTATAAACCTACCCAGAGGCTCTATGGCAAAAAGACCTGTCATTATGCTTCTGTAAAGATTAACAGCCTGGAAAACTCCACAGGGCAGTTCTACTCAGACACATGAAGAGGCTATGCGTCAGAATTAATTCAATGACACTAAGCAATAACAAGAAAGAATATTCCAACCAAAGGTCAAGGAAGAGCAAGCAAAAACACATTCATTGTCATCAGAAATAATAATGCTTATAAACTTTATAACCTATCCTTCCTCTCCTATGTCCTCTTTTTGGTGGTGGCTGAGTTATAGAGAATAGTGACCTGCTGCTCTGAAAGTGATCACAGTGACTACCAGTTGGTGCATAGACATCAGTTACTGGTTTAGAAAAGATGCAGGCTGTTAACTTCCAGCTTGCTTTCCCTGACATGTTCCTTCTCAGTCCTGGGTGAGAGCCACTTGTGCAATGCTGTGACTAGCTCAGAAACACTTCTCAGACCACTGACCACCCATTCTTGTTTTTCAGAACAGGGACACCCTGGTTTCCTTGCAGAACTTATCAATCTTGTAACCTCTCCTTCAAGGCAAAATTTAAGTCTACAGTGAAATACGACTCAAGTCACGGGCAGACCTAAAAACGGAATTCACCATTCTCATTCTAATTTCTGTTCCTACACATGGATCTTAAGCTCCAATTGTAAGATGGCTACTAGTTCTCTCTACAAACAGATGGAAGCTCTACAAAGCTAACATTTTGGTCTAAAGAACTGACCTTTCTTATTTCCTACAAACTTCTAACTCTTCTCTTCCTTCCTAATATCTGAATGTCTCTTTTATGTGAACTTCCTGATAATGGGTGAGGGTGAAATTCTTTGTGGAGCTTTTTTCACACTGAGAGTACTTGTAAGGCTTTTTCCCAGCATGGGTTCTCTGTGCACACTGAAGAGGGAGCTGTTGTTGAACCTTTTTCCCACACTCCACACATTTGTATCAGCTCTCCCCAGTGTGGCCTCACTGGTGAGCACTGAACTGGGAACTGTTGTTGAACCTCTTTCCACATACACCACACTGATAAAGCTTATCCTCAATGTGAGTCCTCTGATGGACAGTGAGGCTGGAGCTATGGTTGAAGCTTTTCCCACATTCCCCACACCAGTAGGATCTCTCCCCTGGGTGAGTTCTTAGCTATGCTATAAGGTTGGAGTGCTCACTAAGCCTTTCCATCATTCAGGGCACTTTGGAGGCTTCTCCTGTGTGGATTCTCTGGTGCTGAACAAGATAAGAACATCAGCTAAAGCTTTTTCCACATTCATGACATTCAGAGGTTTTTTCCACTCCAGGGACTGATGTTGGGAGAAAGGAAGAGCCCTCAAAGCAGTGTTTCCCACACTAGATGTCTGTTGTTGTTAGGTGCCATTGAGTCATTTCTGACTCATAGCGACCCTGTGAACAACAAAATGAAACAATGCCCTGTTCTGTGCCAGCCTCACAATACTTGCTATACCTGAGCCCATTGTTGCAGCCATTGTGTCAATCCATCTCATTGAGGGCCTTTCCCTTTTTCATTGACCTTCCACTTTAGCAAATGATATCCTTCTCCAGGAGATGGTCCTTTTTGACAACATGACCAAAGTAGGTCTAATGAAGACTGGCCATTCTTATTCAAAGAGCATTCGGACTTGCCAGACTGGCCAGACTGGCCATTCTTGCTCCAAAGAGCCTTCCGACTGGCCTTCTTCCAGGACAGATTTGTAAGTTCTTTTAGCAGTCCATGGTACTTTTGGTATTCTTCACCAACACCACAACTGAAAAGCATCAACTTTGCTTCGGTCTTCTTTATTTATTGTCCAGCTCTCACACGCATGTGAGGTGAATGAAAATACCATGGCTTGCATTGTTCTTGTTATTGTTGTTGTCATATACCATCAAGTTGCACACGACATAGCAAACCCTCCTTGGGATTCCTATGTGGTATCAATATGGAAGTAGATTGTCCAACCTTCCTTCCAAGGAGTGGCTGGTAGGTTTGAACCACCAGCCTTCTAGTTAGAAGTCAAGTGCCTTATGCACTGTGCTACCAGAGCTCCAAGGTGCACCTTAGTCTTCAAAAAGACATGTTTGCTCTTCCCACTTTAAAGAGGCCTTTTGGAGCAGATTTGCCCAGTGCAATACGTTGTCTGATGTGTTGACTGCTGCTTCTATTGGTGTGATTGTGGAATCAAGTAATATGAAATCTTTGACAACTTTAATCTTTTCTCCATATATCATGATGCTGCATTATTGGTCCAGTTGTGAGGATTTTCATTTTCCTTATGTTGAGATGTAATCCATACCACAGACTATAGTCTTCAGTCTTCATCTGTAAGTGCTTCAAGTCATCCTCACTTTCAGCAAGCAAAGTTGTGTCATCTTCACACTGCAGGTTGTTAATAACTCTTTCTCCAATCCTGTTGCCATGTTCTTCTTCATAGAGTACAGCCTCTTGGATTGTTTCCTCAGCATACAGATTGAATAAGTTTGGTAAAAGGATACAGCCCTGACGCACTCCCTTCTTGATTTTAAACCATGCAGTATCCCCGTGTTTGGTTTGAATGACAGCCTCCTGCTCTATATACAGGAGCTCTGGTAGCATAGTGTCTAAGGCACTTGACTGCTAACCAAAAGGCTGGCGGTTCAGATCCACCAGCCACTCCTCGGAAGGAAGGTTGGGCAATCTACTTCCGTAGTGACACTGCCTCGGCAACCCAAGGAGGGGTTGCTATGATTCGGGTCCAACTCGATGGCACACAACAACAACAACAGCTCTATGTACAAATTCCTCATGAGCACAGTGAAGTGTTCTGGAATTCCCATTCTTCTCAATGTTTTCCATAATTTGTAATGACCCACACAATTGAATGTTTTGCATACTCAATAAAACATAAGTAAACATCTTTCTGGTAGGCTCTGCTTTCAGCTAAGATCCACCTGACATGAGCAGTAATATCCCTTCTTCCACGTCCTCTTCTGAATCCAGCTTGCATTCCTGGAAGCTCTCTGTTAATATACTGCTGCAACCGCTTTTAATTATCTTCATTATGATTGTATTTGCATGTGATATTAAAGAGATTATTTGATAATTCCACATTCTCTGGGATCACCTTTCTTTGGAATAGGTACAAATATGGACCTCTTCCAGTCAGTTGGCCAGGTAGGTGTCTTCCAAATCTTTTGGCAAAGCCCAGTGAGTACCTCCAGGACAGCATCCATTTTTTGAAACATCTCAATGGATATTCCGTCAATTCCTGGATCCTTGTTCTTGACCAATTCTTTCAGCTTTGACTTTTTCCTTCAATATATTTGCATGTGATATTAAAGAGATTATTTGATAATTCCACATTCTCTGGGATCACCTTTCTTTGGAATAGGTACAAATATGGACCTCTTCCAGTCAGTTGGCCAGGTAGGTGTCTTCCAAATCTTTTGGCAAAGCCCAGTGAGTACCTCCAGGACAGCATCCATTTTTTGAAACATCTCAATGGATATTCCATCAATTCCTGGATCCTTGTTCTTGACCAATTCTTTCAGCCTTGACTTTTTCCTTCAATACCATTGGTTCTTGACCATATGCCACCTCCTGAAATGGATGAACATCGACCACTTCTTTTTGGTACAATGACTCCAGGTTTCTTCCATCTTATTTTGATGTTTCCTGCATCATTCAATAATTTCCCTATAGAATCTTTCAATATTTCAAATCAAGGTTAAATTTTTTCCTGAGTCTTTCAGCTTGAGAAATGCCAAGCGTGTTCCTCCCTTTAGGTTTTCTAACTCCAAGTCTTTGCACATTTCATTATAATAATTTGCTTTGTATTCTCAAGCTGCTCTTTGAAATCTTGTTCTGCTCTTTTATCTTGTCATTTCTTCCATTTGCTTTAGCTACTCTCTCCTCAAGGCCAAGTTTCAGAGTCTTTTATGACATCCACTTTGGTCTTTTCTTCCTTTCCTGTCTTTTTAATGACCTCTTGCTTTCTTCATGGATGATGTTCTTGATGTCATTCCACAATTCCTCTGGTTTTCAGTCACTAGTGTTCAATGCATCAAATCTATTCTTTACATGGTCTCTAAATTCAGGAGGAATATTATCAAGGTCTTATTTTGGCTCTCGTGGACTTGTTTTAATTGTCTTCAACTTCAACTTGAACTTGCATATGAGCAGTTGATGGTCTGTTCCACAATCAGCTCCTGGCCTGGTTTTGGCTGAAGATACTGAAGTTCTCCATTCCCTCTTCTTATGTAGTCATCTGATTTCTGTGTGTTCCATCTGGCAAAGTCCATGTATATAGCCATTGTTTATTTTGTTGAAAAAAAGTATTCGCAATGAATAAGTTATTGATCTTGCAAAATTCTATCATGTAATCTCCAGCCTATTTCTATCACTAAGGATATATTTTCCAACTACCAGTGATTCTTTGTTTTTCTGAATTTTTCGTTGCAGTCACCAGTGATAATCAACACATATTGACTGCATATAACATTGTTACAATTGGTGAATAGATATTGTTATTAAATAAAGCCCATAATTTACATCAAGGTTATCTCTGTGCTGTATATTGTATATGAGTTTTGACAAATTCATAATGTTCTGTGTCCACGATGACAGTATCCTACAGATTAATTTCACTGCCCTTAAAATGTCCTCTTGTCCTCTATTCATACCTCTTCTCATCTCCCAGAACCCCTGGAAATCAGTGACGTCCTCACTGTGTCTGTAGTTTTGCCTTTTTCAGAATGTTCTATGGTTGGAATCATACAGTGTGTAACTTTCTCAGTCTGCCTCCTTTCACTTAGCAGTGTGCATGTAAGTTTCCTATGGGTTTTTTCATGGCTCATACTTTTTATTACTGAATAATCTCCATGGTAGGGATGTACCATAGTTTTTATACCCATATAGGTACTTTCAGGATACCCGGATTGCTTCCAACTTGGGGCAATTAGGAAAAAAGGAGTTATCAACAACCACATGCAGGTTTCTGTGTGGACATTTTTTCAACTCATTTGGGCAAATACCTAGAAGTATGAATGCTGGACCATGTGGACTGTGTGGCACCAAACAACAACAGTGAGCCTGTGCCTGGCTTCACAGGAATCCACTAGACTGCCCACCAAAGCAACTGTTTTGTTCCCTGAGTGTATTTACTTTAAGAATATGGTTTTGCAAAAAGACAAACAATCCAATTAAAAAATGGGCAGAAGACATGAATAGACACTTCACCAAGGAGGATATTCAAGGGGCCAACAAACATATGAAGAAATGCACATGATCATTAGCTATTAGACAGATGCAAATCAAAACAACAATGAGATACCATCTTGCTCCAGCACT
>NW_006921648.1:2169927-2171138 GCF_000298275.1 Orycteropus afer afer
GCAGAAGAGTATGGAGGGATGGACACTGGGAAGTGGTAACTATGGGGAGGAAATGGGAGGGGAGCTGTTGCATTGTGGTAAACTGAGGTCAATGACATGAGACAAAGTATATGTGAACTGCTCTATAGAAAGTGAACTTGCTTTGTAAATCTTCACCCAAATCACAATAAATAAAATAATGATAATAATATAAAAAATAAAAAAAAAGAATATGGTTTTGAAATCAGTGATATTAGGGGTTATTTATCTTCTCTGGTATCAACTGACCCAGTCAGTTTGCCAGTCATCTTATGTGTTTCTTCGGCATCATTTTTAAGTTACTGCTTTTCACACAAGGTGGTAAGAATGCACACTTGATATTATGGCCAGAGACAATGGGACACCCTCCCACAAGAAATATGAAATAATACTAAATTTTCAAAAACCTCAAAAGCAACATCTCACAGATGATGGACTGAAATACAAACTTCCTCTGCATGCAATGGGCTGTTTTAGCCTACGGGATAGCGGTCATTGGACTGTCGACTGCTGCATCTTGAGCATGCCACATGGCCACTTACTTCTTGCTGTCCTCAGCCACCTACCCTATCTACCATATAAATGTTCACCAGAAAGTATCCAGTATCAAGTAGAAATGATCCAAGTTAGATAATGTGCAAGCATCTTGAAAAGAATAAAGTTAGGTAATTGGGAAGGATGTCATAAATACAGTTGTTATTACTTTAATCAGTTATCTGCAATGGGACAGTATCTTTCCTATGTTGTGGTCACACTGGCACTGTGTGCTAATTGCCTGTGAGGGACAGAGATGCCCACTTGGGCTTTCCAGAGTCAGCCAGAGCGAGCCTGGCTTCACGGGGCCAACCAACACTCCTCAGAGGGCCAGGGCCTGCCCCAGCGTTAAAAGCCTGAGGCCCCAGCTCACAGGCAAACAGCCCAGGGGTGCACAGCCTCCTTCCTACCTGGCCCACCAAGCACAGGGACAGGGGACAGCTTGAGGGGGAAGCCCTGAAGCCAGAGGTGTAATTCCACAATCTGTTTCTTTTTGTTACTGGAGAATCTGGGGAGAGAGAGGCAAAGAGAAGGAAGATGGGAAAAGGAGAGAGAAAGTGGGGAGTGTCCAAATGCCTCTAAAGGCCCTCGGTTTGGAGTCTTCCACCTGGAAAAAGGCTGGAGGTGACAGGGATGGTACTGGGACCATTTGAAGAGGT
>NW_006921648.1:2171983-2173248 GCF_000298275.1 Orycteropus afer afer
AAAGGCTTCTGTGCACAGCCTGTCCTGGGAACAGAGCCCTCAGTACAACGGGATGCTGAAGGCTTGAGTTCAGCTCAGGGGCTGCCAACAGGCACAGCAATCCTCCTTTTTCTCTTGTCAAAAAATTGACCTGGGTCTTATCCACCTGAGAGCTCAAAAAGCCCCCTCACAGTTTCTCCTGCTTTCAATTTCAGTCTATTTTTGTTTTGCATAGACAAGAAGTACCTTGTTCAGCAAGCCCTGATCTTTAAAATCCTATCATAACAGTAAAGACATTAACAGAAAACAAAACAAACGGCCTTTAAGCACTTCTTTTTAAACAAGCCTGACACCCCCATCATTTTCCGCGGCTTCCATCTTCTTCCCCTCCCTCTTCCTAAACCTCTCCAGAGTCTCTCTATCTTTTGGTTTTGTTTTAAGAATTTATTTGATGTTTGCTATTGACAATATGCACCGCAGAGCAGACACCAGTTCAGGAGGAAGACACCGTCCTTCTCATGCAAAGGAGGCAGGTGTTCCCGGAGTCACTGAGCCACACATTCCACATCCTCCCCCTGCTCCTGACTCTCCTTCCTCTATTGCTCCAGGTGAATAGGGACCAGGTGCTGTGCCAGGGACTCCATATCCTTTTCAAAGTATAAACTCAGACAAGTCAGCAAGACGCTCCAATAAGGGACTGCTGTGCCACAGTAATCCATAGTAGAAAACTTACTTGACATCCCTCACATGAGAGCTCTGGTGGCGTAGTGCCTAAGGCACTTGACTGCTAACCAGAAGGCTGCCGGGTCCAACCCACCAGCCACTCATCGGAAAAAAGGTTAGGCCATCTACTTCCGTAGAGATACTGCCTCGGAAACCCAAGGAGAGGTCACTATGAGTCAGATCCCACTCGATGGCAGTGAGTTGTTGCTTTTTTTCTGACATGAGGCCTTCTCCCTCATACATCATCCTTCCAGAAAAACCTCGTTTTTGTTTTTTTGGTTCTTGCCTGCCATACTTCTCTATAGTGAAAAAAAAAAAAAAAAACCACCACGAAACTCCCAAGGAATCGATTCGACTCATAGCGACCTCTCCCTGGGTTTCTGAGGCAGTAACTCTCCAGAAGTCGATTGCCCAGTCTTCTTTCCGAGGAGCGGCTGCTGGGTTTGGACCTCCAGCTTTCTGGTTAGCAGTCAAATGCTCTAGCCATTACCCAACTGAGCTAGAATCCTCCTTTTAAAATCACATCCTTCAATCAAGCCAAGTCATTAAAAAAAAAAAAAAAA
>NW_006921648.1:2174038-2174662 GCF_000298275.1 Orycteropus afer afer
CTCTGGGTAGAATGGAACCTGCAACCTTTCAGTTAGCAGCGGGGCACACTAACCATGGGCACCACTCAGGGACTCCATTGCCCTCTCTAGGCTCCCCTTAAAATGTAAGTACTGCTGCATTAATTTAACATTAATTTGTGAGAGCAATAGTGGGAGAGCCCATTCAAAGAAAGAGCCGGGAAGAGGAGTCAGGTTATGAACACAGACTTGAAGTTATAGCCATGTTGGCTTCAGGAGCTAGTCAATCTTAGGCCAAGGATCTAGCTGGTCTGGCATTTCCTCCTGACTCTCTGAGGGCCTGGGGTCAACAGCTTCCTACTCTAGGACTGGCCTTTCCCTTTTCATCTTGGCTGATTTATACCTAAAACTGGGAACTGCTCAGTCTGCACAGAGCAGGAGCTGAAAAGAGTTCTGAGCTACCACAGAGCACCGGCCACCCAGGGACCAACACCTCTGGAAGAAGAGGGGCAGTGTCCGTCTGTCTCTTTCTTCTCCCGAAGGGATGCAAAGGGACAAGCAATTCAACCCACAGGAGGCAGTAAGAGCATCAGGAGGAACTTGTCAGCAGAAAGACGAGCTGATTATCACCTTAGTAACGCAGCTCCTCAGCTCCCTTAAGTCCTA
>NW_006921648.1:2175671-2177095 GCF_000298275.1 Orycteropus afer afer
AGGAAATTTATCAGAAACTCCTGGGGAGCTTTCCCAAATACTTTGTGTTTGGTGTTTGGTCTCACTTTCCCTCAGCTTATCAAAGCGTTAGATTTGGAGATTGTTGTTGTTGTTATGTGCCGTCGAGTCAAACCTGACTCATAGCAACCCCTTCTTGGGTTTCTGAGGCAGTATCACTATAGAAGTAGATTGTCCAACCTTCCTTCCGAGGAGTGGCTGCTGGGTTTGAACAGCCAGCCTTCTGGTTAGTAATCAAGTGCCTTAGGCACTAGGTTACCAGAGCTTACTTATACTGAAAATGTCCACATCTAATTCTGATGGTCAACTCTTTCTACCCTTTTGTAAACCACAGTACCGAACAGAAGAGCTTTAATCTTTCTGTTTTGTCTTCATTCATATCTTTATTTTTTTAAATTATTGTGATTTGGGGAAAAGTTTAGAGAGCAAATTCATTTTCCATATACCATTCCATACACATTTTGTCTCATGACTTTGACTGCAATTCCCCACAATGTAACAGCTCTCTTCCTACTTCCTCCCTGTAGTTACCTCTTCCCTGGGTCCTTCTTTCCTATCCATTCCTGCCCCCTGAGCTATCTCCCTGTGCAAAAACTGCCCTTCTATTCTCCCGTGACTGATCGCTCCAAGGAGCATATCTGCTTGATGTAAAGGTTCACCCTATGTCTATGTGTCTGCCTACTGTTTGGCAGGAAGCCACAGGAGTATCTTCATTCACTTCTATGATAGTTTACATTTGCCATTCTGATAGAATAAAGTCCATTCATTGTGAGACTGACAGTGCTTGGGGACAGCAAGGACAGTTTGTAACCATAAAATTTAAACTATATTAACTATGAAGCCAGAGACCTATTAGATCTTCACTGACATAAAGCAATCTGTCAACCGCTTCTTCACCTCTGGCTTTTCTCACAGCAGTTTCCCCAGGACAGATTCAAGGCACTGAAGGAAACCAGTGATGATGGCCAACAAGAGCTCCTCAGAAGGCTTCATTCTCATGGGTGTATCTGACCACCCCCAGCTGGAGATCATTTTTTTTACAGTCATCCTCATCTCTTACTTGATGACACTCATTGGGAACTCAACCATAATCCTCCTTTCCTGCCTAGATGCCCGGCTCCACATACCCATGTACTTCTTCCTCAGCAATCTCTCCACCCTGGACCTTGCCTTTACTACTACCTCAGTCCCCCAAATGCTGATCAACTTATGGGGCCCAGAAAAGACCATTACCTATGGCGGCTGTGTGACCCAACTCTATGTTTTCCTTTGGGTAGGGGGTACTGAGTGCATCCTGCTCATGGTGATGGCATTTGACCGCTATGTGGCCGTTTGCCGACCCCTGCACTATACCACCATCATGAACCCTCGGCTCTGCTGGCTGCTGGCTGTCCTTGCCTGGTTGG
>NW_006921648.1:2177195-2178754 GCF_000298275.1 Orycteropus afer afer
TCAACATTCACTCTGCAGCTCCCATTGTGTGGGCACCAGAGGGTGGACAACTTTCTGTGTGAGGTGCCTGTCATGATCAAACTGGCCTGTGGAGACACCAGTCTCAATGAGGCTGTGCTCAATGGTGTCTGCAGCTTCTTCACTGTTGTGCCCCTAAGTGTCATCCTGCTCTCCTACTGCTACATTGCTCAAGCGGTGCTGAAGATCCGCTCAGTGGAGGCATGGCGAAAGGCCTTTAATACATGCTTCTCCCACCTCGTGGTTGTGTTCCTCTTCTATGGCTCTGCTATCTACGGGTATTCGCTTCCAGCCCAGAGCAGTAACCAGGACCAGGGCAAATTCATTTCCCTTTTCTACTGCGTGGTCACGCCCATGGTGAATCCTCTGATCTACACTCTAAGGAACAAGGAGGTGAAGGGGGCACTGAGAAGGCTGCTGGGGAAAGTAAGGAAAACGGGCTGAGAGATAAGCAAATGCCTCCGTCCATTACTGCAGATGCCTCCGTCCATTACTGCAAACGCCTCCGTCCATTACCGCAGATGCCTCCGTCCATTACTGCCGCTTCAGCTCTACAGGCTTTTTCTCATTATCTCTCTGGGCAGGGGAACACGAGGAGCACCAGCCCTGGTAAAACCACCCCAGCGAAACCAAGGCCCGTTCCCAACAACCAGGACATGGTTAGTGTTATTTGAGATGTTCTACACTTTGTTACCAAATACCTCCTGTGGACTCTAGATAACAAGGCAGACTGTGCCACCAAGGCTCAGAGGTTGACTAAGGACCTATCTCAGTGTCTCTGTCCCCATGGCCTACATGCTGTTCATGACACCTGGTATTTTTGGAAATTTCTTTATGTTTTTATATAATGTTACCATAAACCCATGAAATCAAGCCAGGTATTATTAACCCCATATTAAGACCTCCATACTTCACCGCTGGACCCAAACACCTATCCATGCACCATCTTTGTCCATCTCCCTGTCTCCTCAATGATTCTGTCTTTCTACCTATACTTTCCATCCATATAACTTTCCATCTTTTTTTTCCTCTCTCCCTTATGTCCATCTCATTTCCCTTCTGTCTCATAATGTTTAATGAGAAAAGGCAGGTAAAGTCCTTTGCCTTTCAATTCCAGCCAGAGAGTCCCCCTTGCTACAGTTTTATGTCAATCATTCTGTGTAAAAGTCCCGGACATTAGATCTGATCCAGCATTTGGGGTAGGGTAGTAGATGACAGAACTCTGAGATCCTTTAAGAAAGCTTAAAGCTGAAAAGCCCAAGAAATACTGTCCATCCACAAAGCACAGCCTTTGCTCTAAGATCCGGTCTTCCAGCCCAACAGTTCCCGGAAGTCAGTAATCAGTCCAGCCCACACTGGTTCACCTCAAGGAGAGCTCAGGGATTGGAATCAGAATGCCAACTTGTGAATTACTAGAATTGCCCAAAGACTCCTTACTTGCCACCATATTTCATATACTATTTCCTGAGACAGAGAAGTTATTTTGAAATGAGAAAGTTATTTGACAACTATATCATGAGAGAGAAGAATATTAATAGATT
>NW_006921648.1:2183717-2204647 GCF_000298275.1 Orycteropus afer afer
GAAGGAAGATGGGGCAATCTACTTCTGTAGTGATACCTCCTCAGAAACCCAAGGAGGGGTCGCTATGAGTTGAATTGATTCCACAGCAGTGAGTTTGTTTGTTTGTTTGTTTTTTGGTTTTTGGTTTTTGGTTTTTTTTTTTTTTTGGTTTGTCATCTTTATGGAAGTAGACTGCCACATCTTTCTCCCCCAGATTGGCTAGTGCGTTTTAACCACCAACCTTTCAGTTAGCAGCCAAGAGCTTAACCACTGTGCCACTAGGCTCCTTTGCAAGGTGTGCATGTTAGACTGGATTCTCTAGAGAAACAAAACCAGTAACGCTTATATAGAGAGACAGAGAGAAAGAGAACTTTATCTTAGGAAAATGGCTCACACACTTATACAAGCTAGGAAGTCCCAAGTTCTTGGATCAAACGTCAAGCTGGAGGCTTTTCCCGACTCACGCAGCTGCAGGGGCTGAAGAGCTCAAGGTTGGCAGGCAGTATACTGGATGTTGACTCCAATGAATGATGAATCCAAGATTTCCAGGCCGAATGGTGGATTGTTTGCCACAGATAGCTGTAGGCAGCACAACAGTATCCCGATCCACAGAAGAATGTCTTTTCCTGGGATGTCCATAAATATACTGGAAGCAGGCTATATCCCTAGGGAAACTCCCTTTCAACGGATTGGCTGCTCAAAACATATACATTTGATTCTATCATTGGAACAACCCACATCACAATTGCTTAAACCACACAGCCACCGTGTCAATCCATCTTGTTGAAGGTCTTCGCCCTTTTCACTGACTCTACCGAGCATGATACCCTTCTCTCTGGACTGGTCCATTCTGACACCATGACCAAAGTAGGTCCTAGAGAGTAGGAAAGTGAAGTAGAAATGTACTCTCACATTAATCTCTGTTCTGGTTACCTAGTGCCACTCTGACAAGAAATATACCACAAATGTCATTGGAAATAATAATGCTGATAAACGTTATAACCCAGCCTTCCTCTCCTATGTCCTCTTTTTGGTGGTGGCTGGGTTACAGACAATAGTGACCTTCTGCTCTGAAAGTATTAATAGTACCTACCAGTTGGCACCCAGAGGTCAATTACTGGTTTAGAAAAGATGCAGGCTGTTAACTTCCAGCTGTGCTTTCCATGAGATTTTCCTTCTCAGCCCTGGGTGGGATCCACTTGTGCTATGCTGTGACCTGGCTCAGAAACACTTCTCAGACCATTGGCCACCCATTCTTACTTTTGTAAGTTGTCAGATGGCTACTAGTTCTCTCTAAAAAAAAAAAAAAAAAAAAAAACATGGAAGCTCTACAAAGCTAACATCTTGGTCTAAAGAATTGACCTTTCTGGTTTCCTACAAACTTCTAACTCTTCTCTTCCTTCCTGATAATGTGAATGTCTCTTTTATATGAACTTCCTGATGGTGGGTGAGGGTAGAATTCTTTGTGACATTTTCACACTGAGAGTACTTGTAAGCCTTTTGGCCAGTGTGGGTTCTTTGTGGGCACTGAAATGGGAGCTGTTGTTGAAGCTTTTCCCACACTCCACACGTGTGTATGGGCTCTCCCCAGTGTGGCCTCACTGGTGAGCACTGAACTGGGAACAGTTGTTGAACCTCTTTCCACATACACTACACTGATAAGGTTCTCCCCAGTGTGGGACCTCATGGACAATGAGGCTGGAGCTATGGTTGAAGCTTTTCCCACATTCCCCACACCAGTAGGATCTCTTCCCCTGGGTGAGTTCTTAGGTGTGCCGAGAGGTTGGAGCACTCAGTAAAGCTTTTCCATCATTCAGGGAACTTGTGAGGCTTCTCCTGTGTGGATTCTCTGATGTTGAACAACACAAGAACCTTGGCTAAAGCTTTGTCCACATTCATGACATTTAGAGGCTTTTTCCTCACGAGACTGATGTTGTGAGGAAGGAAAAGCTCCGCAGCAGTTTTTCCAACACATGAGGTGTTTGCTGTTGTTGTTAGATGCCACCAAGTCAGTTTTGACTCATAGCAACCCTGTGCACCACAGAATGAAACACTTCCCAGTCCAGTACCAGCCTCACAATACTTGGTGTACCTGAGCCCATCACTGCTGCTGCTGTGTCAATCCATCTCATTGAGGACTTTCCCCTTTTTCATTGACCCTCCGCTTTACCAACCATGATATCCTTCTCCAGGGAATGGTCCTTTCTGACAACATGACCAAAGTAGGTCAAATGAAGACTGGCCATTCTTGCTTCCAAAGAGCATTCTGACTGGTCTTCTTCCAGGACAGATTTGTTAGTTCTTTTGGAAGTCCATGGTACTTTCAGTATTCTATGTCAATGCCACAACTCAAAAGCATCAACTCTTCTTTGGTCTTCCTTATTCATTTTCCAGCTCTCACATGCATATGAGGAGACTGAAAATACCATGGCTTGGATCAGGTGTACCGTACTCTTCAAAGAGACATCTTTTCTCTTCCCACTTTAAAGAGGTCTTTTGCAGCAGATATGCCAAGTGCAATACATTGTCTGATGTCTTGATTGCTGCTTCCATTGTTGTGGACTGCGGAACCAAGTAATACGAAATCTTTAACAACTTCAATCTTTTCTCCATTTATCATGCTGCTGCTTATTGTTCCAGTTGTGACGATTTTCATTTTCTTTATGTTGAGATGTAATCCATACTGCAGACTGCAGTCTTTAACCTTCATCAGCAAGTGCTTCAAGTCATCCTCACTTTCAGCCAGCAAAGCTGTGTCATCTGCATATTGCAGGCTGTTAATAACTCTTTCTTCAGTCCTGATGCCACACTCTTCTGCATAGACTCCAGCTTCTTGGATCATTTGCTCAGCATGCAGATTGAATAAGTATGGTGAAAGGATACAACCCTGACGCACTCCCCTCCTGATTTTAAACCATGCAGTATCCCCTTGTTCTGTCTGAACAATAGCCTCCTGGTCTATGTAAAAGTTCCTCATGAGTACAATGAGGTGTTCTGGAATTCCCATTTTTCTCAATGTTATCCATAATTTGTTATGAGCCACACAATCGAATGCTTTTTTTAAAAAAAATTTATTGTGATTTGGGTGAAGATTTAGAGAGTGAATTCACTTTCCATACAGCAGTTCACATATACTTTGTCTCATGTCATTGACCCAATCGAATGCTTTTGCATAGTCAATAAAACACAAGTAAATATCTTTCTGGTATTCTTTGCTTTGAACCAAGATCCATCTGACATCAGCAATGATATCCCTCATTCCACATCCTCTTCTGAATCCAGCTTGCATTTCTGGAAGTTCTCTGTCAATATACTGCTGCAACTATTTTTTAATTATATTCAGTAAAATATTACTTGCATGTGATATTAATGATATTGTTCAATCATTTCCACAGTCTGTGGGATCACCCTTCTTCCATCACTCATCTGTCAGTTTGTCATACTGTGGTGGCTGGCGTGTTGCTATAAGGCTGGAGGCTATGCCACTGGTATTTCAAATACCAACAGGGTCACCCATGGTGGACAGGTTTCAGCAGAGCTTCCAGATTAAGACAGACTCAGAAGGAAGGGGCCATCTATGCCTCAAAGAATTGTCCAGTGAAAGCCTTATGAATAGCAGTGAAATACCGTCTGATATATAACTGGAAAACTTTATGAACAGCCCTGAAACATTATCCAATATAGTGGACAATATAGAGGAATGGCATGGCATTCAGCATCCCAAAGAAAGTTTCAAGATCTATCCTGAAGTACATGAGATGTTTACACACTACAAATTCTCTGGTGCCTTGTCCTCTCCTGGGATGGAGGCTCCTCCTCACTCTCACCTGGAGAATTTCTACCTTGTCTTCTTGATGCTGGCTCACTCTTCCAACTTTTCTTTAGCTCAGACTTCTGAGAAATTTCTCTACTGCACTTTCTCCATAAAGCCTTATTCATGTCTACTTCCTCTGAATTCTTCCATTTTGGATGTTCTTTTTTAATCCCACTGCTGATCTCAAAACCTGAAAATAGAAATACACTGACTGTATCATAGAAAAGGGAAACAATGGAATGAGAAAAAAGTTATAACTATTATAAAGAAAAATACCTCATTGTAATCTTCCAATGTATTAAGTATTGTGCTAATTTTAAAAATCTAAGTCTTATTTTCCAGTTGTCATGTTTTTAGAGTACTAGAATACTCAGACTCTCACTGTTTCCACCAGCTCCAAATTCTGTGATCACAGGCAAGTTAGACCCTAAGCTTCACCAACTTTCCTCCTATTCTTTCTGGCTATTTTGACAAAATGACAAAACTGAAGCAAAGAGTTAAGCTCTGTGTCATCTGTCACTCTGTTTATAGGTATATTCTCAATGCTTAAATGGCCTGACCTTTGGAAGCAGAGTGATAAAAGGCCATCCTGAGTTTGGCCAGTTCAAACAAGAAGGAACCAAGTTGCTGAGCAGCTGGTAAGCACATGCTTGGACTAGGAAAGGTGTGTTATTGCTAGAGAAGGCCAGAAGAAGATGGGAGTCTAGTGTGAAGGCCTAATTCAATGCAAGGAAGTATTGTGGAACACCACACAGAAAGATGGCATGGATTCAGCGAAAGAGGTGGCAAATACAAAATCAGAGCTCCATACTGCCAGAGGACCATGAAAACCAAGACTCCCTGGCCTATACGTGGTCAGATATCATGTGATGACAAACCCAGGAACAAAAACAGCTGCCTCCTGATTCCTAGGCTAATGGTCTCCAAGTGGATTTTCCTGTCCTTTAACCATCAAAGTCAAGCAAGTCTTAGCAAGCTGTCTGCACACAGGACTGGCAGGTCACGTCCCATAATGTCCAGTCCAGGATTGCTGAAGTCCTTTTTGTCTCTGCCTGCACCATCCCTACTTCCATCCTCTGTGGACACCTCGTTCTGCTGATTCAGCTCTCCAGCCTGGGTAGCACTTCTGTCCTGACCAGGAACAACACTAGTTGCCTGGTTGCCTGGTTGCCATATCAGGGGCAGAGGCCAATGGGCTCGAAAAGAGCTTCTGTCTCCTCGGAGAAGATACAAGGCTCAGGCACCTGGCCCCTCCTCCCTGAGGAGCACAGCACGACCGCAGGCATCTGAACTTAGGGCAACACTCTGTGGGTCTGCAGAAAGCCCTGCTCCCGAAGTCATTCTGTCACAGCCCTGCCGATCTGGCTGTTCCATTGTCGCATCTGGAGTTTTTCATAAAGCTGAGAATTACTGAGGATGGCTAGGGGTGTCTTGGTCTCTTCAAGCCCCAGTGCACACCTGCTGCCAGAGGACAAAGAAGACAATGACGAGATCAGGGAGGACTGTGGTACTGCAGTGCAGGGCTTTAGTAAACCCAGTTCTGTACTCGCTTCTCAAACTATGCCACAGCTGGCTACTGTTATTCCTGGGAAGATCTCTCACCGGGGGATTTTTATCTAAAACGTTTAGTGTGGCAGACAGGAATCCTCTCTAACTGAAAAGGACTTCCATGGTTATCCCTACAGCTGCCCTTTCTCCCCAGTTATCCTGACTCCCACTCATTTCTATTGGAGAGATACCTTTCAAAAAGAGTAGTGGCTCACCTGTCTGTAGAGCTGTAGGAATTCCTGAGAGCGTGTGGCCACGGAAGAGGACAAAGTGAGCAGGTGAGAGCTGGAGAGAAGCAAAGACTCAGATGAGAGCAGAGCTGGTTACAGACCACATGTCTGCTCCCACTTCTGACGCTTGAGGAATCCTGATCTGGCCGCTGCCATCTATCTGTTCACCTGTCATCCTGTCTGGGCAAGAAATCAAATAACAAGGTCACATCCCAAGGTCAGAATAAGTAGTAAACAGCTGAGAAGTTCCACTGGATGGTTACTTAGGAACACTCAGCACGCCCCCTTGCAGCTCAAGGGAAGCCCATTGTCCTTCCACAGGGTCGCCCATTGGGCCTGTTACTGAGGCTAATTTGTCTAGAGTTGTCCCCACAAGTCTAACCTGATAACATCTAGTCACGATGCTCTGACGGGCACCCAGCCCCTTCTCATCACCTCCACTGTGTCTCTGCTCTGCGCCACCATTACCTCACGCCTAGAACACTGCTGTAGCCACCTACCTTGTCTGCTTGCTTCTGTTTTTTATAAACTATTTGTTGTTGTTGCTGAGAATACACACCAGTTGACCCGTTTCTCCACGGGAGTTCGGTGACCCCGATTCTATCCTCCGAGTACACCAACCATTCTCAGCCTCCTTCTCTGAGTTCTTCCTCCCCCATTAACATCAACTCATGGGCCGTGAGGCTCTAATCTTCTGAGTTTCTGTTATCACTTGGATCCCATATAGATAGCTCTTACAGGACCATAATGCTCAAGGCAGACTTTTTTTTTTTTTTTAACTAGTTAAGTTATGGGAGCTCTGGTGGCATAGTGCCTAAAGCACTTGACTGCTAACCAGAAGGCTGGCAGTTGAAATCCACCAGCCACTCCTCGGAAAGAAGATTGAGCAATCTACTTCTGTAGAGATACTGCCTCGGAAATCCGAGGAAGGGTTGCTATGAGTCGGATCCAACTCGACAGCAGTCAGTTAGGTTAGTTAGTTAGTTATGAACTATTGTTTGGCTTAACATATCAGGCATATTTTTGCTTCTAGTCTTCACATTCTCCTCAATCCAGCAGTCAAATTCAACTCACTTCTCTGCTCATCAGCTAACACTTGCTGAGTACCTACTATGCTAGTTAGTGTACGAGAAATGCAAATGTGAGTATGACATGGATCCTGCCTTCCAAGAAGTCAGAGTTTTGTTGCCAATGGAGAAACAAACAAGTGTTTCAGTAGAATTAATTATCAAGTCAACTGAATACTCAACACAAGGGAGATCCAATTATTCCTCTGCTCAGAAGTCTCAAAGTGACTCTGTTTCACTCAGAATAAAAGTCCAACTCCTTGAGAGCCTCAAAACCCTACAGTTAGTGCTTCTCCGATTATCAATGGTGAAAGACTAGTTCTTTATTTGGTAAAATAGTCAGAATTCAGTGAGATGGTGCAGCACTGTCAAACAGCTATCAGTTCCTATATGCTTGCCCTTACCTTCCATTTGCCTTGCTTTCTGGAGTGCTGTGCTACGTGAACGACTTTCTGATTTCATTTCTTCGCTCCCATCCTCTCGATCTGCACCAGTCGCACTGGCCTCCCTGCCCAGTGTCACCGCAGACTCAGCCTTTGCACTGGCTGCTTCTTCTGTTACGGTCTTCACCCCAGACAGCCACATGTCCCACTCCCTGTCCCTCAAGTCTTGGTTCAAATGTCACTTTCCCAACAAGGACTACTGTGACCATCCAAATTAAAACTGCAACCCATGCTCTGCCCTGGTCCTTTTAAGTACTCTTATTCTCCCCCTCCGTTTTTTTCCCCATAGCACTTACACCTTTTAACATATAGTATTTATTTTGTTTACTTCCTATCTTTTCCCCTAAGGCATTTTGTTCACTATCACAGCCCTAAGGACTTAGAAGTCTTTCTGAGACCCAGTAGGCACTAAACCAATACTTGTTTAAAGAATGACTTGTCTTCCCACATACTTTGTCTCAATTCCCATCGCTAATTTTAAAGGGTCCTAAGAAGGTTGGGCAATCCTACTTCCGTAGTGATACTGCCTCGGAAACCCAAGGAGGGGTCCCTATGAGTCGGGTTTGACTCAATGGCACATAACAACAACAACAAAAAAAAGAAGCTGTTTACAGGAGCTCTGGTAGCATAGTGCCTAAGGCATTTGACTGCTAACCAGAAGGCTGGTGGTTCAAACCCACCAGCCACTCCTCAGAAGAAAGATGGGGCCATCTACTTCCATAGTGATACCGCCTCAGCAACTCAAGGAGGGGTCACTATGAGTCAGGGCCGACTCAACGGCACATAACAACAACAACAACAAGTTGTTTGTAAGGAGCCTTGTGGCACAATGGTTGAAGGTTTGGCTGCTAACAGAAGGGTCAGTGGTTCGAACCCAGCCAGTGGCTCTGCAGGAGAAAGATGTGGTGATCTACTCTGGTAAAGGTTACTGCCTAGAAAACCCTTTCTGGCAACTCTATAGTGCCCCACGGTAGTACTATGAGTCAAAAATCCACTTGACAGCACCTAACGACAACAGTCAGTGCCAGAGGGGTCAAGAGCCGAAACCTGGAGGGCAGGGCACGTGCGCAGAGAGGGCCCCACCCAGGCAGCTCTGGAGTAGGCTGTGGGTGCCTGGTCCCCTTTCCCAGGCTGGTTCCTGGCTGCTGGCTTTACAGCTATTGATTCCTCCACAGGGTCTTCATCCTGCACCTGCTTGTTTCTGTGGGCCCTGGCCCGGCCTTACGGCCTCAACAGTCCTATCGGCCAAGTTCCTGGGATGGCTGGTGGGCCCCTGTGAGGTCAGCGGTGTATCCATCTCTTCCTGGAAGGCACAGGACTCCGGGCTGCAGCTTCGCCTCCCTCGACAGTAACTGGCCTGGAGGCTTCTGAACTTGGCTGGACACTGATCCAGCCTCCAGTGGAAACCCTGTTGACACCACAGTTTAGCGGCTTCTCCACAGCGCTGGCCACTCAGTGGGTGCACCTGGAGCTTTCCATAAACTGAGGCTCGCTGGGAACAGGAAGGAGAGTCTCGGTCTCCACGTGAGCCCAGTGTGAGCCTGCCACTTTCTCATCTGCCAAGTCTAGCCGTTTGTGTCGGCCCGGAGTTTCTCTGCTCCCTCTGTGGATTTCCCGTGGGCCTCTATGCTAGTCCCACTTGTGGAGTTCTTTGAACGCGTCATCCCTCTGCAGCCGTGGGAATCGGGGACCCCCGTGTATCTTCTGTGATCCTGCCCAGAGACCACAGTGGGGCCTGGAATAGGAAAGCCGTGTGTGAAGGAGCAGACAGGCAAATGAAGGCCCACGCTTGTTCTGGAACGGCTGTCTCTGAACCTGGAAGGTCAGGGAGCTGCTTGGGAAGAGGCGTTCGGCCCCGATGGGGAGAACGGACTTGAGAAAGGGGAGGAGCAGTCCTGAGACTCAGAAGAAGGGCTTTTGGTTCCTCCTGAAAAGCCTGACCCAGAGCAGACGGTCAGCTTGGGTTGTGTGCCTTGTTTTTTAATCTCCTCGGCCAGGGAGGGAGCAGAGCTACTGGGTGGGTGAGAAGGGGCTCATTCTCCTCTTACCTGGTCCTCTCAGGCTGTGCCTGTTGCCACTGACTGCCACCTGCTGCTGTCTGCCACCTGCCGCCTGGCTGCCTCCCCGTCTGGCTGCCTGCCTGACTGCCCCGCTGGCTGTCTTACTGGCTGCCTGTCTGTCTGTCCCTTGTCCCTATCCTGTGCTTGCACTGGGTCACATTGCCCCTGCCTCTTACCTTTCACCCCCTTGCACACTTGCTGACCCAGTGCTTTCAGCCTCACGCCCCCTCCCTCGCTCTCACTCACCCTGTCAGACATGCTGCCCAGGCTGGTCACGAGCCCTCGGACTCACGCTTTCTTTCCATCTCTCTCTCTGCGTCTTTCTTTTCCTGTGTCTATCTCTCTTGCCTGCTCTCAATATTTTCCTATTTCCTTCTTCACCCGTATCTACCAATCTCTCGGTCTGCCTTCCTCCCTCTCAGGTTCTCAGTCTGTCTGTCTCCGACGGCTCAACACAACCACTCTGGACCTGGGGGGGAGGTGGATCCCTACCCAGAGAGATGTACCTGCCCTTCGTCTGGACTGCTCCCCATAAGGGCCCTCTGTGTGCGACCAAGGTGCCTCCGCCCTTCTTCACACGTGACCGGGCTCTGCTCTAGCCTGCAGTTGAGGCAGAGACAGGGTCAGAGTCTTCAGACCAGGAGCAAAGCAAAGGCAAGATGAGGGCACCCTCCATGGGGAGGCTCCCTGATGAGTAAAGAGCAGGTAACAGAACAGATAACAGAACAACCCACGAGGTCAGCATGCTGAGTAGGGGGCGCAGTGCCTAAGGCATCTGACAGCTAACCAGAAGGTTGCCGGTTCAAACCCACCAGCCACTCCCCAGAAGGAAGACTGGGCAATCTACTTCCCTAGTGATACCACCTCGGAAACCCAAAGGGGGTATCTATGAGTCGGAATCCACTTGATGGCAGTGAGTTTGGTTTGATCTCTCTGGAAAGAAGGGGCTTTAGGGTGAGAGTGAGTGCTCAGGTCGAGGTTGAAGTTCAAGACACCGCTGGAGTCAAAGACAGCTCAGCCGGGAGCCAGCCGCCCAGCGCACAGCACTGTCTCCCGGCCCGGAAACCACCTCTTTGCGGGGGAAAGATGCTGGGAGCCAGAGGAGTGAGCCAGACGGGGGGGCAAAAAAAGCCAGTGGTGGGGGGCAGCCTGCACAGCACGGCCACTCCGCAGGGGTCCTTGCAGGCAGGGGCCGGCAACACCTGGGAGTCCGTCAGAAATGCAAAGGCTCGGGCCCTACCTCAGATCTACTGCATCAGAGACCGAGGCGGGCCTCCAGCTGAGTGTGCACACCAAGTCTCAGAACCACTACCACCGATCACCGGCCCCCTGTGTGGCTGTCCCCACAGAGCCTGATGGGACATTCTCTTAGCCTGGTTCCTTTGGGCACAATAGCTTTTTTAAAAAAATTTGTTTTCACTATTAAAAATATACACAAAAGGAACTTAATATAGACTCACAGCCCCACCCCCCCAAAGCTAATCACAGCCGGTTGCTATTCAGTGAGTTGATTCCAACTCATGGTGACTCCAGGTGGAGAACTGTGCCCATGGAGTTTTCAGTGGGTGGATTTTTTTTAGAAGATTACCAAGCCTTTCTTCTGAGGCGCTTCTGGGTGAACTTGAACCTCCAACCTCTCAGTCAGCAGCCCAGCGCATTAACTGAATGTGCCACTCACGGTCTCCCAAAGGAGAAGCATTTTGTTGTTGTTGTTGTTGTTTGCCGTCGAGTCGGCCCCGACTCATAGCAACCCCTCCTTGGGTTTCCGAGGCAGTATCACTACGGAAGTAGGATTGCCCAACCTTCCTTCCGAGGAGTGGCTGGTGGGTTTGAACCGCCAGCCTTCTGGTTAGCAGTCAAGTGCCTTAGCCACTATGCTACCAGAGCTCCTAAGGAGAAGCATAGTACTCGTAAAAACACCAGCGGAACTCTCTCTCAAATGCCCACTTTCAAACACTCTACCAATTAAACGACTTATTTTTATGACACTAACTGGACTTCAGAGGAAACACAGAGGTACACAATCCCTGGGAAAGTCACGACATTCGGGATGTGGGAGCAGCCCGTGGGTGAGGTGTGTAGACGTGTGGAACCTGAACACAGCGGGCCCTGCCTCCTTCGCCTCACAGATCCCTCCTGTCCCAAGGCCTCTGAAATCACACCCCAGCGAGCGCAGTGCCCACAAGGACTGAAAGGAGCCACGGGCTAGGTGGCTGAGCTTACGAAGACTCTTAAGAGAACATCTCCTTTGCTTAAAAAAATATGAAAGCAAATACACCTCTTAGGCAGATGTCCAGGTTGCCAACAGAAACTTACTGATTTAAACACCATTAAGACACAGCATTTTCCTCCAGGGTTTGAATTACATAAAGATGAACTGGCTTTAAAAACTACCTGGCAACTTTCAATTACGTGGAAAAGGCGGCAATGCCTTTGAAGGCTGCCTAGAAATGTACCCAGCCACACTGCTTCCTGGAAAGCAGGCTTGGGATGTGCATGGCCAAGTAAAGACAAAAATCAACCTTTGGAAGAAAGGGGAAAAAAATGTGTGTGTGTGTGTTTATATTCTGGAAAAGATGAAACAGGATATAGAAGGGAGTTTAACATATTCAAACATAAGAAGAAGTTTTATGCAGAAGTGAGGATAAGCATACTCATCTTTAATAAGACCTAATTAAGAGAATTAAAACGTAATAAAAGAGAAGTAAGCTAAGACATAAAATTTTAACACCCTATTGTAACTGCTGGGAGCTCTGGTAGCATAGTGGCTAAGACACTTGCCTGCTCACCAGAAGGCTGGCGGTTCAAACCCACCAGCCACTCCTCGGAAGGAAGGTTGGGCAATCCTACTTCCGTAGTGATACTGCCTCGGAAACCCAAGGAGGGGTCGCTATGAGTCAGGGCTGACTCGACGGCACATAACAACAACAACAACATTTAACTGCTAGGAGCTCTGGTAGCACAGTGCCTAAGGCACTTGACTGTTAACCAGAAGGCTAGTGGTTCAAACCCACCAGCTACTCCTCGGAAGGAAGATGGGGCAATCTACTTCCATAGTGATACTGCCTTGGAAACCCAAGGAGGGGTTGCTGTGAGTCGGGTCTGACTTGACAGCAAATAACAACATTGTAACTGCTATGACCCTCGACTGAATCTGAAATCTTAGTTTTTCAGATATTTCGGAGGCATTGGGCTGCCCTGAGCTCAGGCCTTTGCTTCTGACGGGTCGTTACCGCCCACCTGCCTCAGGTGCGCACAGAGGCTTCCGCTTCCATCCAGGCTGCTCCACTGGTCTTTGGGGTGAGCTCCGGGACGTCTCCCACGTCCATACCTCTGGAGGATCCTCTGGCTTCAGGTGGAAGTGGGGTGCTTCTCTGGCGGCTCCCAATGAGGCCATCTCCTCAAGCCCTTTCAAGCCCTTCTTGGAACCTGGGACCTTCCCACATAAGCTGGACTTTTGTTGTTGCTTGGTGACATCGAGTCAGTTCCAACTCACGGCCACCCCATGTGTGCAGAGTGGAACTGCTCCAGACGGTTTCAAGGCTGTGACCTTTCAGAAGCAGAGGCCAGGCCTGTCCTCCAAGGTGTCTCTGGGTGGGTTTGAACCACCAACCTTCCAGCCAATAGTGTAGAACGTAAACATCTGAGCCACCCAGGGACTCCCAAGCTGGACTTCATGAGCCCTAAAAATGATCTGAAACATAGGGAAGCAGAAGAAAAGTATTCTCACAGCTATTGTATTATACTATAATAATAATAAAAAAAGAAGTAGTAATGTGATGGGACCTCTCTTTGACGATATCTAGGGGTGCTGTGGTTAAAGCATTCAGCTGCTAACCAAGAGTCGGTGGTTTGAACCCACTAGCTGCCCAGTGGGAAAAAAAGATGAGGCCTGCTTCCATAAAGACTGACAGACCTGGAAATTTTATGGGACAATTCTTTTTTTCTTTTATTGTGATCTGGGTGAAAGTTTACAAAGCAAATTTATTCTCCATACAGCAGTTCACATACACTTTGTCTCATGACATTGACCACGATTCACCACAATGCAACAGCTCCCCTCCCACTTCCTCTCGACAGTCAGCTCTTCGCTGTGTCCATGCCTCCATGCACTCCTGCCCCCAGAGCTGTCTCCCTGTACATAAACAGCCCTTCTTTCTCCCATGATTGTTCGCTCCAAGAAGTGTATCTACCTCAGGTAAATGTTCAACTCATATGCCTGTCTTTTGTTTGACTGGAAGCCACAGGTGTGGGTTCAATTCAACCTTAAGGGCAGCTGGGGCCATAGTCTCAGTGGTTCCACCAGGGTCTATGAGACCAGAAAACCTGATCCCCCCTTTTTTTTCCCAAATGATTTTGAGTTTTGTTCCACATTGTTCTCCCTCTCTATCCAGTAGCTACATAGATGCCCTTCCACATGGTTGACAGTGGTAGCCAGGCACCATCTACTTCTTCTGGTCTCATAGTTGTATAGGCTGCAGATCGCATGGTGTACCAGTCGCTGGGACTAATTCTTTCCATGAATCTTTGGTTTTCTTCATTCTTCTTTGCTCTGGATGAGGAGAGACCCATCGTTGCATCTAGATGGTTACTTGCAAGCTTTTAAGATCCCAGTCACTACTTGCCAAAGTAGGAGGTGGAACAATGTTTTGTGTAGTATGTTATGCCAATTGAGCTTGATGTCCCCTGTGACTATGGTCTATGGGGCAATTCTACTCTGTCCTACAGGGTCGCTAGTTGGGTATGGTGGGTTCTGAGGGTCATTTACGGGACAGCACCCAGCACAGAGCCTGACACACCAGGTGTCCTCAACGCAGCCCATGGTCTCTGCATCACTGTCGTTTTCCTCTTCCACCAAATCCAGTGCACCCCCACGTCCTGTCACGTCTACCGTCAAGTGATACCTTGAATGTCCCTTCTGCACCGCCATGGCCTGCGGCATAGTCCCCAGCACCATCTTGTCTGAACTGCTGTCACCACTGTCTCCCCCTTGGCCGCCCTGCAGTGCTCTGCTGCTGTGCTCCCTAAACCTTCTCCTCTACATAGAAACCTGGCTGATCTCGTCCCTCCCTGTCAACACCTCCAGTGGCTTCCCGCAGAACACAGTCCAAACTCTCTTGGCAGCCCCAAGACCCAGCATGCTCTGCCTTCTCCTCGGCTCTCTTCTCTGTCGTCGCTGGGCTGCAGCCACAAGCCCTCCTTCTTTCCCAAACAAGCCGAGTCCTTTCCCTTTTAGGCTTCTGGTGGGTGCTGTGCCCTCAGCCTGGATGATCTGCTCCCGGCTCCTGGCACAACTCATTCCTTGGCTTCCTTCACATCTTGGCTCAAATGTCACGCTGCGGAGAGGCCATGCCTGATTACCTACCTCCCCCCGACTGCCCTGCTCATTTCCTGCAGAGCTCTTACCTGCAAGAAGCTCAACTCACATTTGCTGTCTGTTCCCTACATGGAATGTTCGTCCATCAGACCAGGGGCCGCGATCATCTTAGTCACTGTAATAGCCTCAACATCAGTAGAAACCCACAGCTATCAAGCTGATTCCAACTCACAGCGCCCCTAGAGGACAGAGTAGAACTGCCCTATAGGGTCTCCAAGGCTATCAGTCTTCATGAATGTTGTCGTTGTTGTTGTTATGTGCCGTGGAGTTAGACCCGACTCACAGCGACCCCTCCTTGGGTTTCCGAGGCAATATCACTACAGAAGTAGATTGCCCCATCTTCCTTCCGAGGAGTGGCTGATGGGTTTGAACCGCCAGCCTTCTGGTTAGCAGTCATGTGCCTTAGGCACTACGCTACCAGAGCTCCCCAGTCTTCGTGGAAGCAAAGGCCAAACCACACCCAGTGCCGTGGAGTCTATTCCAACCCACAGCGCCCCTAGAGGACAGAGTAGAACTGCCCCTTAGGGTTTCCATGGTTGTCAGTCTTTATGGAAACAGTCTGCCTCATCTTTCTCCCATAGAGTGACTCATGGGTTCAAACCACCCACCAACCTTCTGGTTAGCAGTGGAATGCATTAACCACTGTGCCACCAGAATTCCTAATATCAAATAAAACAGATCAACTTGTTGCTTTCAGAGCCATCTTCATTCTCCCATGCTCTTCCTTAAAGTGACTAAGGAGAGGTACTGAGAACCACCTGGGGGCCTAAGAAATTACTGCTTCTCACCCCTACTTCTTGCTCCTCACTTCACTTTTGTGATAGGTGTCAGAAGAGCTGTTTTAACCCTTGCATCCTTGTTCTGTTCTCATCTGCATTAAGTGCTTGGTTCTGAAACATCAAGGAATAAGATAAGAATAGGTAGAGACTGTCAACACAGAGAAACAGCAAAGGGAATGGGGATCAGGCTGACTGTCGTCACAGCAAGCCACCGAGGCAAGGCTGACTCAGTGACACAGAGCAGAAGTGATCCACGGGGTTTCCTAGGCTGTAATCCTTACGGGAACTCATCACTAGGTCTTTTCTCCCATGGAGTGGCTGGTGGGTTCGAACCACTGACCCTTCAGTGAGCAGCTGAGCACTTAACCACTGTGGCACCAGGGCTCTTCGAATGACTATTAACGTACAGGCAGGAATTTCCACTCTGTTTATGTCACCTCTCCAAACTCTTAACTTCCCGCTCCGTCCTGGTTATTACTGACTCTCAGTTCCATAGCTTTTCAATTAGCTTCCTCATCAACATCTTCCCTAATATTTTACCACCATGCTGCTCTTTCCCCCTCCAAAACGACTCAGTCCTCAGGCCTATGACATGTTGTCTACACCTCCCTGCACTACTCGTCCCCCTGAAGGCTCATGTATACCTCCTCACCGGAAAGGAAGCCACCTCCACTGCTTGGGTCCCTCCCATTGCAGACACAGGCGTGGGGCACTCAGCAAGGGTCCACCTGCGCCGAGTACAGACCCACTCGGGTCCGGCCCACACTCTCCTCTCCTCCAGGCCTCTCCAGCGCTGCTGATCCAGGTGTTACTTGGTTCTTCCCACCAAATCTCTCACACCAACACCCTCGGGTGGCCTTTCTCACTCCTGTGCTTTTCACATCTTCATCCTCCTAGAACATAAACTATGGTTACACTGACTGGATCTCAGCCGTACTCCCTGCCTCCACAGGGGGGTATTCTGTGAAACCCACCACTGCCCCAAACTGATCACTTATCCCAGGCAGCAAACACTAGGGCAAGGCCTGGCTCCCAACACAACTTGGGTGGACAACACATGGTACTCTGCCTTCAAGGAACATTCTAGTAAGAAATGTTAGAATTTAATTCACCAACGTCGCTAATTATCCTGATCCTCAGTGAAAGATAATTGTCCTTTGCCTGGCCTTGTTTTGAAGGAATTTCCTGTGTTCTTATGGCTTTAATTAGGGATTCTAAACATCTATTGAATACGGAAATGTTTTAACAGTTTCTTCAGCAAATGAAACATGTTTCCCATATGATCAGGGACAAAGGACCAACCCAAGAGAGACAGGACTTTGTGTGGCTATCAGAGGGCCATTGTGTGTTCATCCACCAAGTGCCTCTTCAGTAACTGGACTCCTGAGCCTCTCATTCCAACTGCGTCATAACCCAAACCACAAAGTTCCCAGTGTCCTTTTCTCTCTCACCTGCTGCCCCGGTGCCTGGGTGCTCTCTGAACATCCTCAACCACAGCCACGGCCTCCTTGCCACATCCTCAACCACAGCCACGGCCTCCTTGCCACTCTCTGGAGGCCGCTCCCTCACCCAGGTCTGGTTCTCCTCCAGCAAGATGGTCAGAAGCTGCCCTAGAGCCAGGAACTCCAGATGTGCCCTTCTGCGTGCACCTTAGGTCTCAGCCACCGACAGCAGGGTTCCCAGAGTTTGTTAAAGGCCTCATGGGGCCCGGCCCAGTGACCTCTGCTAGCAGAACGGCCTGAAGCACTGGCGGGCACCTCCGAATTGGCACTGGAGTCTGTGCCGGTGTCACGAGGTGCTGGTTTCTGTCCCTGTGTGGAGTCCTTGCTGGCAGGTGCGTGTGTCTGGGGACCCTGCAATGCAGCTATTGTTGCTTCAAAGAACTGGCTCACTCTGGTCGCTCTTCTACCCCAGGATTCGGTTCCATCTGGTCCCCGTACCATTAGGAAGCCTGTCCTCTTGGATACCAATGAAAGGAATGTCTTTCATGAATCAGAGGACAGGAGGGGGTCATAAATGTGCAGAGACTCACTGCTAAAAGAAAAGGCTGGGCTTTGAAGGGAGGCTGAAGAGGATGGGCTAAGACAGCGTGACACTATCCCATCCCCATCCTTCACTCCGCAGCTTGCAATCAACCTCCTTTCACATCTTTACTCCCTTCACAAATCCAAGCTAATGGTTCAAGCTAGAAGTATCAAAATCCAGCTTCTCCGTGGCCCCCTTCCTCCGTCTGCCAGTGGACGGTCCAGGCAGAAGGTGCTCCAGCTGGTCCTCCCCCTGCCCAATGCCCGAGTCTTTTTCCTACCCTTCCCTCCCCGCTGGAAGCCTGGACCTACCTTCCCAGTTACCAGATTCTCCAAAAGGAGAAGGCTTACCCACGTGAGCCTCTTCATTAATCTCTTCTTCACTATTACAATCCCTCAACCAACACCAAGGCCATCACTGCAAACACAGACAACGTGGACACTGAGTGATCGTTCTGGTTTGTCTTTCGTATTTTCCAGCACTCCTCCCCACCTCTTCTGATAGCTGCCTCCTCCCTGGGCCAATCTGAATTCTCTGAGACATTACAGACAACATGGTGCAAGAACCTCTGGACTCCCTGGGAAATCTGGAGGATGTAAGACTGGAGCTGTCGCATAAGGCTGTTACAAGAATTCAAAAAATTAAAAATATTATAAACAGAAAAATAAAGCAAGAAAATACTGGAGCTTTGTGCAACTATGGGCCATTCTTTTCCATTGCGGCCCTGCACCAACAGGGAACAGCCTGTTCACATGAGGAGACCAACGCGTCTTTACGTTATGGCTCCCTGAGGCCAGTTTATGTAATCCACTATTTCCTAGCTTGAGTTGCATTCTACTACTTAAAACAAAAAGATTAAAGCAAATACGATCATCACAGGAAGACAGGAAGACAGTATTCTCTTTAAGTTTCACACAGGCGCTGATGTAAAACTTAAACTGCCATTGTTGTTGTTGCTGTTGTTTGCCATCGAGTCGGCCCCGACTCATAGCAACCCCTCCTTGGGTTTAGTCAGTAGTATGACAACGGCTTTGGGTTGCCTTTCAGAGAGTTTGAAGTACTCAGCTGTAGTCTCTAAAGCTCAGTAAAGCAGGCAGGGCTATAGCGATACAGAAATCAAAGGCATTATTGTAGCACCTTTTCAACAAAAGGCAAGAAACTGCAACAGTGCACTTAGGCGTCCTGCCTAGCATCACAGGGCATGGCTCCTCAGCAACAAGACTCTGTGGCCCTTGCCTTACACATTTTTTACATGCAGTAACTTATTTGGATAAAGATATAACTGACTAAATGCCTTCTTAGTTCATGCAACCAAGGAGCTCTGGTAGCATAGTGCCAAGGCACTTGACTGCTAACCAGGAAGCTGGCAGTTCAAACCCACCAGCCACTCATCGGAAGGAAGGTTGGGCAATCCTACTTCCGTAGTGATAACTGCCTCGGAAACCCAAGGAGGGGTCGCTAGGAGTCGGGGCTGACTCGATGGCAAACAACAACAACAGTTCATGCAGAATGTGGGGCTGCCATTCTCTTGCCCTGTGCCTCACATCAGTTAAGTTAAAAACTATGGCTCTCTCGGAAACTGGTTCCACTCTAGCGAGGAACCCAAACACACAGACGAGTGGGGAACGAGTAGAGAACAGGAATGATTTATTTTTCACTCTGCCAATATTTACAGAGTACCTACACTGCACATCATGATAAATGGGAGAAAATATTGAAGTTGTCAAGAATTTCATTTTACTTGGATCCAAAGTCAATGCCCATGGAAGCTTGTTGTTGTTATGTGCCGTCGAATTGGACCCGACTCATAGCGACCCCTCCTTGGGTTTCCAAGGCGGTATCACTACAGGAATAGACTGCCCAACCTCCCTTCCGAGGAGAGGCTGGTGGGTTAGAACCGCCAGCCTTCTGGTTAGCAGTCAAGTGCCTGAGGCACTGCGCCACCAGAGCTCCTTGTCCATGAAATCAAAGGAAGCATTGCATTCGGCAAACCTGCTGCCAACCTGTTAAAAAGCAAAGACATCACTTTGAGAACTAAGGTGCACAAGACCCAAGCCATGTGATTTTCAATCACCTCATATACATGGGAAAACTCAGCCATGAGTAAGCTGAAGAACTGATGCCTTTGAACAATGGTGTTGGTCTAGAATACTGAAAACACCATGGACTGCTAGAAGGATGAACGAACCTGTCTTGGAAACTTACAGTCAGAATGCTCCTTAGAAGTGAGTATGGCAAGATGCAGTGAATTGCTTGATGTGGCCCTTCTAGCCATTGTCCTCCATTCTGTGGTGTTTTGTAAATCCCATTATCTATGCCTGTTTGGGGTGGTGTGGTAGTTAAGTTCAGGTATCAACTTAGCTGGGCAGCTGGTAGTAGTCATTCCCTATAATGACTGGCAGTTGGAATTTAGACCTTGGCAGTTCTAACTGGTAGATTGAGCTGGAGTGCTGCTGATGGAAGTCAAGTTCTTGAGGGACCCTACAATGACTGGCAGTTGGAATTCAGACCTTGGCAGTTATAACTGGTAGATTGGGCTGGAGCACTGCTGGTGGAAGTCAAGTTCCTGAGGGAAAAGAAATCACCCAAGCTTCCCTGAGGGTATACCTACGAATCTCCTGGGAAGATTCGCTCCTCCACTTGCTCCGGTTTTGTTTCTTGGATCATCCTCATCTCACCCCTGGATTTGGGACAATAGCCGCTGTCTGATCTACTGATCGAGGTTCATATCTCAACAGGTCAGAGATTTTTCGATGGTTGTTAAGGCATGGGATGGATATAGCAGACATTGATGGAGTAGAGACAAGGGTGCTGATGCAGCACTACAGGAGGTTGGGTGGACCAGTGGAAACTCCTTCTGGTCCCCCCACCTTAAGGAGGCCTAGACAAGTTCGTTCTATTCACTCCACTCAGGAGGAATTTAATAATAGGAACTCCCACCTGGGACTAGTTGAAGCAGAGACTCAGCTAATTGATGAAGCCAGAGACTGACGTGGGGGCCAGGGTCTTCTAGTCCAGCCCCCAGCAGGGGACCTGAGGCCATATGCAAATGTATGGGTAAAATGGCCTGGGGGTGGGGAAGAGACCTTCTTGGGACTCCTGGACACCAGAGCCCAATGTACCGTCATCCCAAAGCCTGTCAATGAAATGTTGAAGGGGCCTAAGGTTAGACTAGGGGGATATGGGGATGCAACAGTTGATGGGACCAAAGTGAAAGTTTGGATGAGAATTGGAAGATTTAAACAGATGTTGTATGAAGTAGTTGCGTCTCCTTTACCTGAATGTATTATCGGTATGGATATTATGTCTAATTGGAAAAATCTTCCTCTACCTGGTATTGTAAAACTGAAGGCGTGTAAGTGTGCCCTTAGGCCAGTATTGATTGGATATGCTAAATGGGAACCATTGGAATTGCCCGAGCCCACTCAGGTTGTTAACTTGAAACAACATAGGATACCTGGCGGACAGAAGGAAATCAGTGCTTTGATTAAAGACATGCTGAAGGCCGGAGTGTTGGTGCCAACAAATTCTCTGTATAACAGCCCTATATGGCCTGTGAGAAAGGCAGATGGCTCATGGAGACTGACAGTAGACTACCGAGGCCTAAA
>NW_006921648.1:2207842-2253391 GCF_000298275.1 Orycteropus afer afer
AACTTAGCTGGGCAGCTGATAGTAGTCATTCCCTATAATGACTGGCAGTTGGAATTCAGACCTTGGCAGTTATAACTGGTAGATTGGGCTGGAGCACTGCTGGTGGAAGTCAAGTTCCTGAGGGAAAAGAAATCACCCAAACTTCCCTGAGGGTATACCTACGAATCTCCTGGGAAGATTCGCTCCTCCTCTTGCTCCGGTTTTGTTTCTTGGATCATCCTCATCTCACCCCTGGATTTGGGACAATAGCCGCCGTCTGATCTACTGATCGAGGTTCATCAAACCCCAAGAGTTGGGAGGAGTCGCCAGCCTGCCAGCCTCCACCACTACTACTACTACTACGTGAAACGAACCCTTGGGTGTCTGTGAGTTCTATGAGGCATTATGGCGAAATTCAGAACCCTAAGACTGGGGAAATTACTGGGAGGAGGAGGAGGGATTAGTGTCTGAAATGATGGCGTGGTATGGTAGTTTGGACATTTGGGACATCCTTGACCTCCGCCTCATGGGGACTAGCCTCATGCTGATCTTTCTAAGAGAAATTGTTCAAGCACAAGACTTCGTGTCCTGTACTCTGGACTTGTTATCAGGAAGGGCCGTCCCTGGAGCAGGTCATCATGCTTGGTGAAGTTCACAGTCAGTGGAAAAGAGGAAGACCATGAACGAGATGGAGTTGACACGTGGCTGCAACAGTGGGCTGGAACACAGCCATGACTGTGGGGATGGCGCAGGGCCGGGCAGCGTTTTATTCTGTTGTACGTGGGGTGGCCAACAGTCGAACCGACTCAATGGCACCTAATAGCAAACAACGCACGCAGTGCAAGCGCTGGGTACTGTGAGGAGGTGGGGTGAAAAAACCCTTGAAGGTTCCCCACTTCAGAAGGGGGATGAGATGAGCAGAATCAAGGGGAACAGTGAGTTTGGGGCCCACTTCAGGGTGAGGGGACCTGGCCTGCGCCGGTTCGGGGAGCGGAGTGAGCGGCTGTCGCGTGGGAAAGTGACTGCGGAGAGTACAAAGGTGCGCGATGACGGTGGTTCTTCACCTGGCGCGGTCCTCAGCAAGGAAAGGCTGCCCGTCCCAACGAGACACCCCCTAGGACCTAACCCAGCCTCCACTGAGAAGTCCCAGCGGCGAGGGGATTCCAGACCTGGGTAAGGCCCAACCTCCAGCCCTCCCGGCCGCGGGGACTGGAGGACTCACCCGACTGGGACACTCCCTAAACTCCTCGACTGCTGGCCGGAAGTCGGCGGCGCAAGCCCGAGCCCTAGTCAGCCCACCACGCACGCGCGCAAGCCACCCCGCTGGACAACAACTCCCGGGATGCAATGCGAGGACTGGTTGTCATCCCGCTCCCCGCTGGCATCAACAGACCCAGAAGCCAATAGACGAAGGAGGCCGCCCAAAGGGGCCTTCGATAAGCCAATCTCTCTGGAGAAGAGGCGGGCCCTACCAAGGGGCAGTTCCCAGGCTGCCCGTGGGAGTCTCAGTGACAAACGGGCTTGCCCCGCCCCCCGCACTGGCTCTTGGTTTCCGGGTGCCTGTTCCCCTGAGAGGTGAGTCGGCTTCAGGTGGGCGCGGGGTGTTGCGGTGTCGCAGGCGTCATCCCGAACTTAATCCCGGTGACGAAGTTGAGCTGCGCGCCAGGTTGTCATAGCTACGCCAGGTCCGAGGCCAGCTGGGGCTCGGAGCCCGAGCGGGGCGCCCTTGGGGGCCGGAGCTGCTGGGCCTGCGGAGCTTCGGGAGCCAGCAGCCGCTGCGCCTCCTGCATCCTTGCCAGTGAGCCAGGAACCTTATCGATGATCTCAGCCCCCGGCTTGCGTTGTTCCCGTGTTTCGTTTGACCTGTTAGCGCTCAGCGAGATGCTGGAAGGGGTTTAAGCCAGGATGCTGGAGATTAGGCGCAAGATATGTGTGTAGCGAATTGAACTTTTAGGAGGGATTGTCTGTCAGCCCGGAGATCACATTGTTCATTTCGTGTGAGAACTTTCGTACTTATTGCTGAAATAAAAGCAGCTTTTTTGTCCCTTGGCTTCCTTTCAGGACGTGTGGCTTTTCTCCTCTGAAAGACAGTGAAAGGATCTGGTGGAAAGACAAGCTCTTCTGACTTTCAAGCCCTGTGCTGTCCTCAGGAGTCTGGGGTAAACGCTGTGACAGCCTGCCCTCCCACAGGGCGCTCTCTGCCACCTCAAAGGAGCATCTTTTCTAGGTGTTGGGTTAGAGTTCAGAAAGGCTTCTTTGTAGTCATGATCTGGGATGTCTGAGTTGCTTCCAAGAAGAAAGAAGTCTCTTTGAGCTCCCCATTAAAGAGTCCCCCAGAATCTAGCTGCTTGGCATAGGAGAGGCTTCTATCCAGGGCACAAGCCAAACCGTTTTGTATTGTGCTAACAGAGCTGAAAAATAGGTATTCCAAGGGAGCTCACTTGTTGTTGTTGTTATATGCTGTGGAGTCGGACCTGACTCATAGTGACCCCTCCTTGGGTTTCTGAGGCAGTATCACTACGGAAGTAGATTGCCCCACCTTCCTTCCGAGGAGTGGTTGGTGGGTTTGAACCGCCAGCCTTCTGGTTAGCAGTCAAGTACCTTAGACACTATGCTACCGGAGCTCCTTAGTAATGGGTTAATCTGCACTAACTCCAGGGAGATGAAGAGAAGGGGAGGCCAAACTGCAGCTCTTCCCCAAAAGCATGTTTTTTTACAAGCTGCCCTTATCCTTGAAAGATAAGTCAAGCCATTTTTGCAAAGTGTTTACACAGGCTATTTCCAGGAGGGGATGTCTATAGAGTAACTGAAGTGTGATTTATAGTTACTGATGCATGACTAATAGTTTTACCTTTTCCCTCAACTTCTATATAAAAGCCCTTCTCATTTTCTGTACTTCAGAGCGATTTGTAATTTTACAAATGGTTGCCCAACTGCAGTCGTCCTATCCGTTAACCTTTTTGTTTTGATTTTAACAGAGGCTCCCCTTTTACTCTTTGACACCCCAAATGGCGGCGAAGATGGAGATAACGTTGAGCTTGCAGCCCCCGTCTCCAGATTCCCCTAAACAAGAGAGACACATAATAGCGAAGCTGGAAGAGAGACGGGAGCCCGCGCTGCCCAATCACTGCCCCGATCCTGAGCTGTCCCGCCAGCGCTTCCGACAGCTCTGTTACCAAGAGGTATCTGGCCCCAAGGAGGCGCTCTGCCGCCTCGGACAGCTGTGCCGGGAATGGCTGCAGCCTGAGCTGCACTCCAAGGAACACATGCTGGAGCTCCTGGTGCTGGAGCAGTTCCTGAATATGCTGCCCCCGGAGATCCGGGTCTGGGTGAGGAAGAGGTGTCCGGCAAACAGCAAGGAGATGGTAGACCTGGTGGAGGAGTTTCACAGAGCCTCCAAGAGACCAAAGCAGTGGGTAAGGAAGGTCCCCTCTCCTGAGGCCCTGGCGCCTCTCGTTCATCTGCATGGTGTTTGGTCCCGGCTTTCCCCCTTACTCTCGGTGACACGCAGTCTAGCAATGGACTGAATGGCTTCTGAAGTTACTCCGTCTCTGTCTAGGAATCCCCACCAAGTTGTGTCAGCAACTTTTCAGCAAAAGAAGTTGCTGGCATTGCAGTGAGGAAGCGTCATCAAGGTTCTTGTGGTGCCTTGAAGGGCCTCATGTCTCCAGAAGAAGTTTTGAAGTTGTTGAATCTCCACCGCCAGCTCTGTCCCCACTTCCTCTTGAAGTTTTCCCAGAGTCAGAGTTCTTAGCCTTTGGAGCAGGAAGATGCAGCTTAACTGGCCAGCGTCACTATCCCATCTCACTCGCACCCCGAGTCAGACCCAAGTCAGGGCCTAGGCAGGAAGTAAACAGCCATGTGCTTTGGAAAATGGGAGTGTTAGGCAATCGGGGTGGGGCAGTCTTCTTTAAGTCCTGCCACTTCTGGGGGTCTCCTTGTCAGGACAGCCTTTGGCAGAACAGTTTATTAGATAAATGGTTTGTAATGGCCCCTCCTGAGACTGGTCTCCATTCCTACAGTCCAATGTGCCAGTGTCATAAGCGGCCCTGATCCTTTGGTTCTAGCTTTCCTCTGATGCCTGTAACTCCACACAGAAAGGCCCAAGTTTTAGGGGCAGCCACTCAGGAAACACTGTATTTTGCTGACTTGTAGCAGCCACAGTCTTGTCATTCTGCATGTCCTTCATTTTGCTGCTTTGGAAGGTTTCAGTGGCTCTGTGAAAGTTGACCTCCGGGCTGGCATTGGGAATTCCTGAGGTAACAGGGTCATTGAGCCGCAGGGAGAGGTAGAGCTGCCGTCAGTCAGTCCTTGGCCAGAGTGTTCACGGACATCATGGGTTTGTTCCTAGGTGGCTGTCTGCATGCAGGGGCAGAAGGTGCTCTTGGAGAAAACCGGAGTTCAGCTTGGGGAACAGGAACTGCCAGACTTTCTGGACGAGTCTTCCGAGGCAGGACCTCAGGACCAGTTGAGCCACCACGAGGAGAAATCCCAGCTCTTCCAGGACTCAAGCCTCAAATTGGCCGGGACAGGTAAACGTTCTGCACCTGTCCCCTCCTCATCAGCACCCTTCAGATCCGTAAAACCATCGCATGGTCTTGAAAGACATGGTCCGGGGTGTGGATGTGTTTTAATGTTGTGTGTAATCATGGATCTTTATTTTCAAAAAAATCTCACCAATTAGAATGGTGGTGAGACTATAAGTAAGAAGTATGTGTCCATCATTTTCTATTAACCGATATTTTGACAGTCAGGTGCACAAGAGGGTTAGTCTACTCTTCTGTTCCTTTCAAAGCTTTCTGTAGTGAAGAGAGATCCAAACAAGAACACTATGACTTCTGATGAACTTCTCTCCAAGCCGTGGCTAAGTTTCATCAGTTTAAACAGCCTAGTGCCTAAGGCACTTGACTGCTAACCAGAAGGCTGGCAGTTCAAACCCACCAGCTACTCCTTGGAAGGAAGGTTGGGAAATCTACTTATGTAGTGATACGGCCTTGGAAAACCAAAGAGGGGTCACTATGAGTCAGATCCAACTTGACGGCAGTGAGTTTGGTTTTTTGGTTGATTGGGTGGAAGGGTGGCGTAGTGCCTAAAGCATCTGACTGCTAAACAGAAGGCTGGCAGTTCAAACCTAGCAGCCACTCCTCAGAAGGATGGTTGGGCAATCTACTTGTGTAGTGATACTGCCTCGGAAACCCAAGGAGAGGTCGCTACGAGTCAGATCCAGCTCAACAGCAGTGAGTTTGGTCTTTTTTGGTTTTGGTCAGTAAAGTGGAAACGAGGTTTATAAGAAGAACAGAGCCTTGTTTCCTTATAACATACCGTGATCAGTGAAACATTTTGATTTTTCTTGTTTTTTCCAGTCTGTTTATTGTGACATGGGTGAAGGTTTACAGAACAAATCAGTCTCCATTCAGAAGCTCAGACACATTTTGTTTCATGTCATTGACTGTAACCCTCACAGCGCAGCATCACTCAGCCCACTGCCTCCCTGCTTCCCGTTTACAGGCCTCCTCCTTTCCTAACCTTTCCTGCCTCCTGAACTTTGTCCTTGGGCAAATGCTGCCCTTTTGGCCTTGAAGGTTGATTGTTCTAAGGAGTGCATACTTCCCTGGTGTTATGGTTCACCTTACAGACTTGTCTGTTGTTTGGCTGAAAATGGAGCCGTGGGGGTGAGTTCAGTTCCAGGCCTTATGGCTACCTAGGGGGGTGGTGTCATAGTTTTGGGAATTCCCCCACTCTTTAGCCAACCCCTAAGCTTGGTCTGTTTTGTGATTTTGAGTTCTGTTCTATATTTTTCTCCCACTTTGTGCCTTCTAATGTAGTCACTTTCAGAGCAGTTGGTAGTGGTAGCTGGGCACCATCTAATGCTGCTGAGCTAGAGTCATGGCAGCTGAGCTTCCTGTGGTCCTTAGTTCTCTGGACACATTGTTTCCCTGCATCTTTGATTCTCTTCACTCTTTTTTTGCTCTCAGCAGGAAGAGACTAATAGTTGTCCCTTAGATGACAGCTCATAAGCTTTTTAAGACCCCAGCCACTGCTCACCACCAAAGTAGGGTGTAGAACGTTTTCTTTGTGGATTGTGTTGTGCCAGTTAACCTTGATGTCCCCCAAATTGGTTTGATTATTCTTCGAATTCAGAAAAAGGACAAGGCCTGGGGCATCAGTTAAAAAACCATTAGGATTCTAGGTGAGGTCCTTGTCCCATCAACTGTGGCCTTCATGGTCCTGAAGAAAGCATACCATCCACACTCCTGCGTCAGCAGAAGCAGCTGGGCGTGTGTCCATGTCCAGGTCCATGACCTTTCGGTTGATCCCCAAGAGGGTGGATTACCTTATTCCTCATCCCTGAGATGTCCCAGACCTGTATGCAGGGGCAGAAGGTGCTCTTGGAGAACACCGGAGTCGAGCTTGGAGAACATTGTGCAGTGTGCAAGCCAGTCCCACTAGTCACTTGAGGCAGTTTAAATTTTTTGTATTGAGATGTAATTCACATCCTATACAATTTGCCCTTTGAAAGTACATAATTTATTAAGTTTCTGTATATTCACAAAGTTGTGCAACCATCACTGCTGTCTAATTCCAGAATGTTTTTATCACCCCCTACAGGACTTGTAAGGAGCTCTGGTGGCATAGTGCCTGTTTTGGTTACTTAGTGCTGCTCCAACAAGAATATACCACCAATGGGATGGCTTGAACAAACAGGAGTTTATTCTCTTACAGTTTGGAGGCTTTAAGTCTGAGTTCAAAGTGCCAGCCCCAGTGCCAGGCTCTAGGGGCTGGGTGAAAGCGCCTCGACCTTGGGCTTCAGCTCTGCCTCCTGCTCCCAGCCCACTGAAGCTAGAGGTTTTTCTTCACTCACACAGCCGCTGGCTGCTGAGGCTGACAAACCCAAGGTTGACAAATAAAAAGACACAGTCTCGATGTTACCAAACCACACATCAGGCCATTAATTCAACCCAAGGTTGACAGAGCATGGCAGGCTGCTGAACAACGACTCAGCTACAAGCAGGGTCCAAGCGTGCCATAAGCTAGAGACCGTTCCCCACCAAGACTTCTCCTTATACACAGGAAGCAGACCACATCCCTAAGGCAGCTACTCAGTTGCTCACAGTAGATTCCACCATGGAGCTGATTACAGGCTCATCATGGGGATACTACATCCAGCTGCCCAGCCACTCAACCATACCCAGCCAAGTTGATACACAAACTTAACCACCACAGTGCCAAAGGCATTTGACTGTAACTAGAAGGTTGGTGGTTCAAACCCACCAGCCAGTCTGCGGAAGACTGGACAATCTACTTCTGTAAAGATTTACTGTTTTGGAAACCCAAAGGGGGTTGCTGTGAGTTGGAATTGACTTGTTGGCAGTGAGTTTGGTTTGGTAAAGAGACTCCGTTGGCACGCACTCTCCATTCTTCCCTTCCCAAAGCCCCTGGCAACCTCCAGTTACTTTCCATGGATGTGTCTATTGTGAACATTTCAGGAAGTGGGTCATATAATGCATGATCCCTCATGGCTGGCTTCTTTTACTTAGCATAATATTTTCAGTATTTACTGGTTCTGTAGTCTGAATTAGTGCTTCAGCCCCTTCTGTCATCCCACCATATGAATGTACCATATTTTGTTTATCCATTCACCAGTTGGCGGACACTTGGCTTGTCTCCAGGTTGGGGCTATTATGAATAATGCTACTACAAACATTTGTGTGTAGGTTGTTTTAATTGCTGTGAAAATGTACATAACAAAATGTACACCATCTCGACCATTTCTGCATATACAACTCCACAACACTGATTACATCCTTCAAGTTGCACAACCATTCTCATTATCCTTTCCCAAATTATTTCACCATCATTAACATAACCTCGGGGACTCCTAAGCAAACACTCCTTCTTTCTCCCACCCACACACCTCTGGTAACTGCTAATAATCTTTGGTTTCTACATGGCTTTTTTCATAGTAGTGAGATCATACATTTGTCCCTGTGTAACTGACTTGTTTTGCTCAGCATGGTATTTTCAAGGTTTCTCCCACATTCTGGCATGCATCAGGACTTCGTTTCTTTTTAAAGCTGAGTGATACTCCCGTGTGTGTATACGTCACGTTTTATTTACCCATTCATCTGTTGACGGACACTTTGGTTGTTTCCACCTCCTGGCTGTCATAAAGGTACCACAGTGAACGCTGGTGTGCAGGTTCCTGTTTATATTCCTGCTTTCAGTTCTTCTGGGTGGATACCTAGGATTGTGGCTGCCGGCTCATATGGTGACTCTGCATTTAACTATTAGAGCAACTGCCAGGCTGTTTTCAAAGTGGCCATACCATTTTATCAGCAATGTATGAGGACTCCAGTTTCTCCACCTCACTTGTTATTGTCCATCATTTTTATTAGAGCCATTTTAGTGAATGTGAAGTTGTATCTAATTGTGGTTTTTAACAACAGCAATGACTAATGAAGAGCTCTGGTGGCACTGTGGTTAAAGTATTGGGCTGCTAACCAAATGGTCAGTGGTTTGAACCCACCAGCCACTCCTTGAGAAAAAGATGAGTCAATCTGCTTCCTTAAAATTTACAGCCTTGGAGACTCTATGAGGCAGTTCTGCTCTGACCTATAGGGTTGCTATGAGGATGAGTGGGAATTGACTTGGTGGCAGTGGTTTTGGTTTTAATGACTAATGATGCTGAATCCTTTTCACGTGCTTATTGGCCATTTGTATATCTATTTTGGAGAAATGTCTACTAAAGTCCTTTGCCCATTTTCAAATTGAGTTGCTTGCGCTTTTGTTGTTGAGTTTAAGAGATTTTTTATATATTATGCCTACTAGACCCTTATCGGATACATAATTTTCAAATATTTTCTCCCATTCTGAAGGCTCTCTTTTTACTTTGTCAGTAATGTCCTTGGATACACAGTAGTTTTAATTTTGATGGAGTCCAGTTTATCTATTGTTTTCTTTAATTGCTTGTGGTCTTAGTATCATATAGATTTTTAATTGCCTAATCCAGTGTCAGGAAGATTTACACTTAAGATTTCTTTTCAAAGTTTCATAGTTTTAGCTATTACATTTGGCACGGTTTAGGGCTTGACTGCTAGTCACAAGGTTAGCAGTTTGAACCTACCTAGCGGCACCTTGGAGGACAGGCCTGGGGATGTACTTTTGAAAGGTCACAGCCTTGAAAACCCATGGAACAGCTCTGCTCTGATAAATGTGATGTTTCCATGAGTCAGAACCAACCTGACAGCAACTAAGAGTAACACCAACTCTTACAATTAGGTCTTTATTCCATTTTGAGTTCATTCTTTTTTATATGGTGGGAGGTAGGGGTAGAAAGTAATTCTTTTGCATGTGACTATTCAGTTGTGCCTATTGAATCTTCTTGGCACCCTTGTCAAAAATTCATTGACCATGAATGTATGGGTTGGCTGTTTAAATTTAAGTTAATTAAAATCAAATAAAATTTAAAATTTAGATCTTCACTTACACTAGCCATATTTTATATACACCATAATCACATTTAGGAGCTCTGGTAGTATAGTGCCTAAGGCATTTGACTACTAACCAGAAGGCTGGCAGTTCAAATCCACCAGCCATTCCTTGGAAGGAAGATCGGGCAATCTACTTCCATAGTGATACCTCCTTGGAAACCCAAGGAGGGGTCGCTATGAGTTGGATCTAACTTGACAGCGGTGAGTTTGGTTTGGTTTTGGTATAATCACATATGGCTAACAGCTGCTGTATTGAACAGCACACACACACACGCACACACACACATTCTCTACACTGCAGGAAGCCCTTCTGGACGGTGCTACTCCAGGTGCTGACCCTCAATCCTGGAAGTCAAAAGCTGGGGAATTTCTATAATTAGGATATATGTCTAGCCCATGTTCTGGTCTCCAAACACACGTTATTGTCAACTTTGTAATGAACAAGAACACTAATCACTACTCTGGACAAAAGACAGTTGTCAGTAAGTGTCTGTGTGTGTGATGAATATTTACTGAAATAGCTCAGGCAGGAAATTTCCAATTTTTAAATTTCAACTCCTCTTTCATTCATTAATTGCTACTCAGTTCTGATGTTTTTTTCTTTTCCATGTTACTCCTTTCCTAAACTTATCCTTAAAGGTAAGAGAAAAGGAAGAGTTGGGAAACTTGGTTTGTAACTTTACACCCTAGGACCTTGCTTCCTGTGTAGATTTCCAGGCCCCACTCCAAGAGATTCTGGGGGAGAGGTGGGGAACCTGCTTGTTTAACAAGTATCCCAGTAAAGGACCACATTTTGTGAAACCTTGCAATGTATTTCATAAATTTTCTGTTGAGGTTCTTCCTTCAAAGCCCAGAAAATAGAACATACTCTTTCTAATTATAGAGGCCACCAGAATGAGAAGTGACAACAAGGAAAATCCACAACAGGAAGGGATTAAAGGAGCAAAGCCTTGTGCAGTCTCAGCTGAGAGATCCAAAGGGAATTGTCTACAGAGTCCTGAATCTAGAGTGGTGAATATAAGTGAACCCCGGTTGTCACCAAGACAGGTCAGCCCTTCAAATGCTCAAAAGCCATTCACTCACCACCAGAGACATTGCAGGCAACTGGAATACGTTAGCAACCCCCTAAAAAGCCATCTGCTGAGAGAAGTTAAGAAGAGCAATCATTTAGAACATCTTGGGCACCGGAAGAAATCTTTCAAATGTGATCACTGTGGGAAAAGCTTCTCATTTAACTCAGAGTTGGAAAGACACAAGCGAGTCCACACAGGGGAGAGACCCTACACGTGTGAAGTGTGTGGAAACCGCTTTGGGCGGCAGTCAACACTACAGCTACATCAGAGGATCCACACAGGAGAGAAGCCATTCCATTGTGATCTGTGTGGGAAAAGCTTTCGCCAGAAATCAAACCTTCACAAGCATCAAAGACTCCATCATGGAGTATAAGAGGAAAGCTTTATTCTTTACATTCATAAAGAAGTATTTATACTTCTCCTTCCTGTTATTTGCATGTAAATCACAAAGACTATGTGACTTACAAGAAAAGGAAGAGGTCCCTGAGGAAGTGATGGTGGATATTTGGTTGGTCTGTGGAGTTCCAGAAGAGGCTGACCAGGGACTTGCCCATTTATGTCATGGGTGAAGAGATGGTGGGTCTGGGTGTTGGGTCAAGGAGAACTGCAGTCACTGTTGGAGGACAGGGAGTAAATACTGAAGGACAGAAAAGATGATCCTGCCTCCTTATTATGAAATGTTCTCCCTATTGCTTTATCCTATAAAACAGGTTAAAAGATAAATTCCACATATAGTCATGTATTTACTGTCACACCAGACAATCTGTATCATGCTCATACTTCCTTAATAAAGATGAGTGATCCACCAGCATTTCAAGGTAAAAGTTAATTGGAATTTAAATCCCCTGATATTCCATCTGTAATTCCTGGCCCCTCATAACAAAGGATTGCATTAATTGAGAGGGTGTTACGTTTGTGTATCCAAATAACTAAAAGGAACATTTACCAAAAAAAAAAAAAGTTTTTTTAATGTGCCTGTGTATATATATGCATATATATACTGCCTTGGAAACCCAAGGAGGAGTCACTATGAGTTGGGTCTGACTGGATGACACATCACAACAACAACAACAACATACACACATATATATATTCACATATACATAGATAGATAGATGGGAACTCTGGTGGCATAGTGCCTAAGGCATTTGCCCACTAACCAGAAGGCTGGTGGTTCAAATTCACCAGCCACTCCTTGGAAGGAAGGTTGGGCAATCTACTTCTGTAAAGATGTAGAGATACCACCTCGTAAGCCCAAGGAGGTGTAGCTATGAGTCGGAGCTGACAGCACTGTGTGTGTGTGTGTGTGTGTGTACATATATGATCCTTTTTATATCGAAGCATCTTTGATTTAGAGAAGGTCCACACAGCAACCCTAGTCAAGAGACAGAGAAATGGTCTTGAGAGGTGAGAACCCTACCATACACTCTAAACGGCTGTTAAGGATAGGGACTTTGTTTTTCCATCATTATAGCTTTAGTAATTTACCCCATGCCCAGCCAAGAGAAGGTGTTCAGTAATCGAGTACACTGATTTCCCCACCATGCCCATTTCTGCCTGAATTAAAAGGGCTTGTTGGATGCAGTAGCCCAAAACCTCTGCCTTTTGGGCAGAGCTTTCCTGAAAGCCCAGTGGCCTTCCTCATAGTTTTTGGTGGCCCTTTAGGGCCTAACCCAAGGTCCTCTTCCTAAGTACTATGTTAGAAAATTCATGTCTGTCTAAAGAAGATCTCTTCCCAAAAGTAAAGAATGTAAATTCCCATTTTTCTTATTAAAACGAGTTGGAGACAGGAACTTCCTGAAAGTAAGAGTTTTGATTCCACAGTGTGTTTTGAATTCTTGAGAATAAAGACTCTTTTTGAGTGTCCTGATTACAAATCAGTGTGCTTGTTGAATCTTAGTGTACTTGGGTAGGTCTTCAGCTGTGGCCCCGGAATAAATGTGGAAAAATCACCACTCCAAACATCATTTGTTTCCAAAAGGTTTTCAAGTGTGTGAAACTGTGTCCCCTCCCCCGACACAGGGTTAATTTTGGCAGATAGAACACTCAACTCCTGGTGATTGGGTCAGTAAGGAACTAGGCCCAAGGACAGTCAGCCACATTTGCAGGTCTACACTCAGTTCTTCAGATACATGGGTCCCCCCATTCCCCTTGCCCACATGGGGTTCCACTGAAGAGCCTCAGCACGGATTGCTGACCTGGTTTGCAGTTGACTACCACACGCAGCACCCCAATATAAGAACTCTTTCTCCTTCGTGTGCAGTCCTCACCAATGGGTATTCTGTGATCTTTTCTGGACCTTCCCAGTACTTACCCTTGTGGGGGTGGGATGATTACTGCTTAGATTATTTGGCCCCTGGGGTGCCTTTGGGTTGATGAGGCGGAGATAGGATACATCAGGTAGGTGGAGAATGTGCACTGCACAGATTTCTCTGAAGAGCATTTTCAATCTGTAATGGATAAGGACTTTGTAAATCTATCCCTTCACACCATTATTGTGACCAACAAAATTAACAATAACTCCCCAATTCCATTCTGTAGACAGTGTTGAAAAACTTCCCCATTGTTTCTAAAACAAAAATGCTGTTTTATTGAGGTGTATTTCGTATATAAAACTCATCTATTTAAAATGCACAGTTTAGTGGTGGCAGTATATCCATAGAGTTGTGTAACCATAACAATCTACGTTTAGAACATTTTCTACAACCCAAAAAGAAACCCCATGATCCTGAGCAGTCACTTTCTATACCTATCTCAACACCTCTCTTTTTTCACTCAATATAATGTTTTCAAAGTCTATTCACGTTGTAGCCTGTATATACTTTATTCTTTGTATTGCCAAGTAACATCCTCTTGTATGGATATACAACATTTTGTTTATCCATTCATCAGCTAATGGGCATTTTGGGTAGTTTCCATATTTTTGGCTATTATAAATGATGCTTCTGTAAACTTTGGTGTACATTTTTGTGCAGACATATTTCCCTTGGGGTTTTATCTAGAGATGGAAATGCTTGGTCAGCTTTTTGAGACACTACCAGACTTTTCCAAAATGGTTGCACCATTTTATATTTCTACCCGCAGGACATGAGGGGTTCCGATTTCTCCACATCCTTACCAACACTTACTATTTTGCCATCTTTTGATAGTGGTATCTCATTGCTGTTTTGACTTGCATTTCCTGAGACTGGAGTAGGGGAGGGGATGGATAGGATTCTATTCCAAAGCAACTTTTCACCCTAGGGTAAGTCACAGAGATGAACTAGAGGCACCCGCGAAAGTCAGTCTTGGGTCTGCTCCTGTTTCATTTTGATTGTACATGCTGTCCATAGCCTGTCCCCAAACCCCGACAAATACTCTCCCACGGACTCAGCTCTTTGAAGCTGTGAGTTTGTTTTGTCCTTGCCAGAGGTGGATTCTATGGAAGGAAACAATGCCTAAACCAGGACACGTGTCTGTCACATTATTGATTTATTTGATAAAACTTAAAAGAGTGTCAAGTGTGGCTGCAGGAGAGAGCAAGAGCCAGAGAAAAAGGGCACTGCAGTTGAAGATGGTGAAGTAGAGTCAGGAGGTAAAGCTTAAGATTTTGGACGTCAAAAACGTCTGTTTATAGCACTTACGGGGATGTGGCGCCACATAGTGGAAGAAATCCAATTAAGGGTTAAAAGCGTGAGGTCAGGTTTAGGTGGATCTCCAGATGAATGGAGGGACCTGGAGCGGGAAAGCATGCAATTAACTGAGCCCAGGATTCAATCTGAAAAACCAGAACAAGCGAGAATTCGGCTGCAGAGCACATTGAAAGCACTGGTCTTGGGTCTGGAGAACTTACTCCACCCAGGGCGCAGTGAGACGCATAAAGCATCCGTGTCTACTGGAGACATACTCGCAGGGTGGTGGCCAGAGCCTGGAACCTCCAGACCCATATCAGGGCTGGTCCCACGCCGTCGCACGCAAGATACCCTTCCGCTAAGTGCGCAGGGCAAGTCCTAAAGACTCTTAGCCACCGGCACACGGTCCTGCCCCCACCATCCCCACCAGTTTCTGCGGAGACCGCACAGCGATAGGAGGCGTGAGCCGCGCCGAACCGTCCCTCGGGAAACGGACGGCCCCATAGCCCGCCGTCCCAAAGCACAACCAACACCTTCCGAAGAAGCCGGAAATGAGCTCGCGACTTCCGGTTTCCAGCTGAGCGGGCCTCTCTAAGGCCTCACCTCGTTGGTATTTCCGCCCGCGGGCCCTGCAAAATGGCGAAGGTGTGGGCTCAAGGGCTGTCTGAGGCTGCGCAAAGCTGCCTGGGAGCCCCTGCCTCCCCACTCCCAGCTGCCAGCAGCGAGCCACGCGCGGCAGCTGATGCTCCGTGCAGCGGCTGTGGGGCAAAGACAGGGAGGGACATCGATGTCTGGTGTTGTCCTCCTAGAGTAACGCCCGATTTTTTTTCCTAATCCCCAGGGAACAAGTGACCTTAAAAAACAAACACGGAGATAGCTCGGGGTGGAGAGCATACTACAGGGAGGAAGCTGGAAAAGAGCTGTTGCATTGTGGGGACTGCAGTAAATGTCATGAAACAAAATGTGTATGAACTGCTGTATGGAAAATGAATCTGCTCTGTCAACTTTCACCCAAATCACAAAACTAGAAAAAAAAAACACTCTCTTCAAGTCTACACCCACTCATAGCGATCTTACAGGACAGAGTAGAACTGCCCCAGAGGATTTCCAAATCTGTAAACTTTAGAGAAGCCTTATCTTCCTCCCAGAACAGCTGGGGGTTTCCAACCGCCCATCTTTTAGTTAACAGCCAACTGCCTTACTACTGCGCCACTAGAGCTCCTACTCCATTAAATGGCCCGCCATTCATTCACCCTCTTCTCCAAACCATAATCTGCCAATCTTAAAAGTTCCTGTTGAATATACTTAAAACCACTGATATGTAAAAAAGGAAAATTCACCTCTTCACCATTCATTCATTCATTCATTATTTATTCAATCGATCAATCAATCAATCAATCTAAAATTTCACATTATGGAGACATAATCACGGCCCACAAGGCTGAGAATGTACCCAAACCAGTAAAATTGAAACACTGAACAAAAGAAGTACAAATTCAACAAACATGGTTTTGAGGTATCCAAAGCAGCTAGAAAGTGCAGCATAGTCTCAGGTTTACAAAAATGTCTACTTATATCTTATCACCCTCCTCCCTTGACTCTTAATAGGAGGGATGTCACTACAATTTGTAGTGAGAAGCAGGCAGAAACTGGGGTGACAGTCATCTGGGTAACAGACCAACAGTTCTCCTGGTCTACAAACTACAAGATGCCTGTGCACACTTTCAAAGATAATCACTGTTGACTTGCTAAACAGTCAAAGCAAAAATACTTTGCTACTGAAATCCCACAGGGATAACATGTTTAATGAACAATTCAGAACAGTCTTCATTCATAGGAACTATGACCTGTTACACCTCCCCTTTGTACAGGTATGACGCAAGCTGGCAGATTACTTTGCGTAAACTCTGCAGTTTCCAATTCTGTGACATTGCATGCCGCAGTCATCAGAACATCGTCCCTTCACAGCATGGAAGCCCCGGAGTCAAAAGCTCAAAATGGCATTTGATGTGAAATGTCATGTTTAGTTGTGACTTCCTGAATTCCTGAGTTGGTCATTTTCAACATCAGGGGAGATATGAACAGATTATTGCCTATAAAAACAAAGCTCTAAACAAAACTTGAGTGGAACCCCTTTGAGAGTAACAACTAAATTCCTTAATTATAAAAATTATAAGATGTAATCTGATGACATCTGAATTCTATTTGAATAATGCTGTTTCATCATGATGACTGTTTCACAGACCCTGACATTCCAGCATCACATTAAGGACTCATCGGATACACACTTTCATCACCGTTTCAACAACAGAAAGCAAGAAATTTGTCTGAATCAGTTTCTTTGGCACAAAGCTTTCACTTTAAATAGTGTGTTAAAGTCCAAGCTGCAAACTATAGTTAACCAACTTGTTTAAAGCAATCAATCCTTGCATTTAGTTTTTCATCCTTGTATTAAATTTTATCCAGCATCTGTTAATAGCACCTAACTCAGTAGGTTAATAAATATATGATTAACAATCTTGTAGAAACTGTGTCCATCAAATGGCACTGTAAATAGAAGAGTGATAAAACCATCATCATAAAATTAACATGGCTCTCACTGGCTGACACAGCCTCGTCCTTCAACTCCCTGGGCTCAGAGCAGCTTGAATTACACCCAGCCAACGTGCTTAGGTGCAAGTGTACAAAAAGGCAACATCTGAAAATATTCCAACTTCACAGTATCTGATTTTGGGTTTTTTCCCATTTTTTTCTACACACCAATCATTAACAATGTTACACCAAAGAGCCATTGTGATTCCATCCACGTGTAAGATAAGCGTTTTTACAGAAATGCCATTTTTCTCATCTTGCTGAGTTTTTGCATAGCTCCCAAAATCTTGAGAAAGGGAATTTCAAAAAACAGAGAGGTGAACTGTAAAGAAAGCATCATCTGGAAATGTGAATGTCCGCTTTGAGGGATGGAATAGATTCACCGCATAAATTCTCAATTTCCCTATACGGCTTAGGGGCAAAGGATGACAAAAAGCTGCTGCTGGAGTCTATTCTGACCCACGGCGCCCCTAGAGGACAGAATGGAACTGCCCACAGGGTCTCCCAGGCTGTCAATCTTCACAGCAGCAAAGCCCAAACCACACCCACTGCGGTGCAGTCCATTCTGAGTTACAGCGCCCCTAGAGGACAGAGTAGAACATCCCCATAGGGTTTCCAAGGTTTAATCTTTACAGAAGCAGATTGCCACATCTTTTTCCAATGAAGTGGCTGGTGGGTTCAAACCACTGACCTTTTGGTTAGCAGCTGAGTGTGTAACCACTGCATCACCAGAGCACCTTTCACTCAACAATGGTTACCATTATTCAAAGCAAAACTCGTAATATGCTTCAGTAGAGATCTGGAGGCAAACCACCTTATGGGGGTCATTTTAGGGCAAAGCAGGCCCTTCTTCCCCTTCTAAGTACCTTTCACCTGATCCAAGCACCAGAAAAGGGCTGTCACAAGAATGGCAAAACACCTCCCAAACACCCGAATCACAACATGGTAAATTTCACGGACATTAACAGCCATCAAGACACTAATTCACCCATTTGGGAAATTTTTACAAGGAAATAAAAAAGAAAAAAAGCTTATGAAACTCTCCAGAAATGCACATATAAAACAGATATTACATTCACAGCTGTAGGAAAAAAAATATACAAAATTATTTACTTTCTTAGGTACAATATCTGCAGAATTGGCAAAATAAATAATTGTTCCCCTTTGTAATTTAAACACGTAAAAGAAGGAAAACAACAATAAGCTTCATTGTAATGAACACTGAATATAAAAAAAGTTCTTCCTTAGGATTATAAAAAGAGACTCTGAACTGTGACTGCATTAGAATTCTGCATTCACTCACTAGCTTTCTTCAGTCACAGAACAGAAATAAGAATTATGAAATATAAAAAATCCTGGCTAAATTGAGGTAGTGTTAACAATAAAATCACACAATACACAAGTGTAAAGTCTTAGCACACAAGGGCAACGGTTTCCCACTGAACAGACACTGAAAAGCACACGTTATGAAAACTGGTTATATTGACATAGTATTTTCCATATGGGCTTGTTATGATGAATGACATGCATATCCAACCTGAAGCATTTCCCACACCCAGCCCATCTCTTTAAAAGCTTCCTCTCCTGCATGGCTTTTCTGGTTGACACCAGCTCTGAATCCAAATTAAAATGCTGTGCATGTGTGTTGTGTTTAAGAGGCTTTTCCTCTGTATGAGCATTCTCATGGAAAATAAGGCTACAGAGATGATGAAAGGCTGCCTCGCGTTTGGGACATTTCAAGGGTTTAAATCTCAGGAACGACTACGTTTCCCCCATCATCTCTGTATTGTTCAGCCTCCTCTTCCTCCACTTCTTCCCCCTCCCTGGGGAGGGTAAGGTGAGGGCACTGCCCAAAGCTCTTCACACTCTCATTACATTGGTAGTGTGTTGCCAATGCATGGGTGTCCTCAAGGGAAGCAAGATTTGTTTTCTGACTAAAATACATATCACAGGCTTCTTCCGTAGTGTGGGTTCTCTGGTGCTGTTTCAATCCTGTGAGCCACATAAAACTTTTCCCACATATCCCACAGGTATGGAGTTTCTCTTTTAGGTGGACGTTCCTGTGCCGAGACAGATGCAAGTGTTGTCGGAAGCTGGTGCCGCACTCAGCACATTTATAAGGCTTTTCACCAGTATGGATTCTCCTGTGCGTCCTCAAGTTGGCTCTGTGATTGAAGATTTTCCCACAGTCACCACATCTAAACTTTTTTTCTTTTGAGTGAATCTTTGGCTGCAAAACGAGATATGAATCATCACTGAAGCTTTTTTGGTCGCCTTCAGGAGGCTTATGTACGTCTTTGGTTTCTTCCCAGGGAAATTCAAGAATTTCAGAAAGTCTTCTGACTCCTAGACATTGAGAAAGTTCGACTAATGGGGTATGGTTTTCAATGGTCACTAAAAGGCTTATGAATCTCTTCTTGCAAGTGGAAGTTCCACCCACTGTTTTCCCTTCAGGGCTTCCAACTTCATCTTCAGAGGATTTTTCTGGAGAATAGATAAGGGGCACAGCAATGGAGTACTTTTCTAGGGCAAGTTCTTCAAGTTCCACAGACTCCAGACTTAACTGCTGATTAATCTCAGTCTCACCTTCCTCTCCTGTTGGTAAAAAAAGAAAAAAAGCCATAGTCCACATCCTCCAGTGGTTCTGAGGAAACAACAAGCAAAGGCAGCTACACAGGGTACCAGGAAACCAAGGGTGAACTAACCTACAACCCAGATATTAATAACATACTAATTCAGGAGCCACTAGGCTCTTCTGTCCTCCCAAAGGACCCCGTTCTAAGTGACCCTGCACGGAGAGGGCGCAGAGAAGAATTATAACTCAGTCAGACTCCAACAGGATAGACACTAAGGAAAATCTTCCTGGCAGATACTGTCTGCAAGTGGTAGAGTCTTCCAGTTAGTCTAGTTAGGACTCAAGAATTTTTTAATCTTTTAAGCTATATCAAGTGACAGCTGAGTAGAAAAATATAACCCATAAACTAAGAGAAAAATCAGTCAATAGAAACAGATCCAGAAATGACACAAAAATAAAAGAACAACAACAAAAAAAAAAAAAAATTTACCATGGAGTTGATTCTGACTCACCGAGACCCTATATAGAGAACAGAGTAGAACTGGCCCATAGGGTTTTCTAAGGCAGCAAATCGTTATGGAAGCAGACTGCCGTATCTTTCTCCCACAGAGTGGCTGGTGGGTTTGAACCACTGTCCTTTTTGGTTAATTGCTGTGCCCTGAACATTAAAATTAGTAAAAAGGTATTAGAACACATATTATAAAAATACAATATGTTTAAGAAAGCAGAAAGAAAAATGAACATAATTAAAACAGAAATAGAGAATTTAAAATAGAAGTTATAGGATAGTTTAGATATTCCACCCTAGTTAGGGATAAAATATCCTCACACATTAGCATACTTTTGCATATAGTTTTTCTTAGGTGAGAAAAGCATAATACCACCTTAAGATTCAATCAATATTGCTCTGAGATGCTCTTTAAACCTTGAACCAAAACTATTCTAATATCACCTTTTAGCAAAGTGGCACACAAAATATATTACCCCTAAGAAAAGTGCTGTACTTAAAAAAAGGTCAATATTTACTCTAAAAGAAAAATGAGAAGGGACCAGACAAACTAGAACACTAGAAATGGAAAAACCAGAACTCAATTAAAAAGGATGTTGACACATTATGAAAAATGGACCTAATGTCACTGAACAATCTGTGTGGAAACTGTCAAATGAGAACCTAACTTGCTGTGTAAACTTTCACCAAAAACACAGTATTATTTACTGTGTCGTTGTTGTTATGTGCGTCGAGCCGAACCCGACTCATAGCGACCCCTCCTTGGGTTTCCAGGGCAGTTTCACTACAGAAGTAGGACTGCCCAACCTTCCACTCCTGGTTAGCAGACAAGTGCCTTAGCCACTATGCTACCAGAGCTCCCGTATTATTTACTACGCCCCAAAAAAAGATTAAATCAATTTCCAATTTTTAGCAAATGGCAGTAACCTATATTAATGAGGTTTCCCAAATAAAATTGTGAATGGACCATAACAAATATTCGGGAAGACTGCCAGGCTCTACTACGTCTAGACAGAATTGTTTTGTCAAGAATCATCTCATACTTTGAAACTTGCTGTCCCATGAAAGTTCTTATTACATACATCTAAATTATACAGGGATAGGCCCTACTTCCCCAAACCAACCCGCAGATAAGGTATAAATCCTAATCCTAGAGCTGACCAAAGTTCCAGAATGCAGGAAAAGATAACTGCCTTACCCAGTGAGGTCACAGGCTCACAATACTCCTTTGTGGCATCTCCGCTGAGCAACGGCTCGGCTGGGTACAGAGTCACACATTCCTCTTGAGAAAAATACACAGCCAGATCCTCAAACAGCACTGATCCCTGAAACAACACGACAGCCTCTCTTAGTACATGTGGCCTGAGGGCCAGGCCCCACTCCATATAGAAGGCCTGAGAAAAGCTAGAAATGTCAGATGTAAAGGAGAAAAGGGCTTGGGGTAAAAAGTTTCTGAGCACTGGAGATGGTGTACAAATGGGTCCTAAGGGATGGATGCTGGCAAAAAGAGAATGAAAATGGATGTAAAATGTGAAGGAGTGGTTAAAAAAAAAAAGAGAGAATAATCTCTGAATGGTAGAGAAGGGAGAGAAAAATTGAGAGAACAACTTCTTGGGAGGTGTGATAGTTTGAGCTGTGTGTCAACTTGGCTGGACCCCAGTTCTGTGTGGTTGTTCCCATGATGGGATCAAGATGACTGTGTTCTGAGTGGCCAATCTAACCAAGGGGAGTTTCCCTAGGGGTGTGGCCTGCTTCCAGGATATCCAGGGACATCCTGGGAAAAGAGACATTCTTGGAGGAATTGGGACCCTGGTGTGCTGACTACAACCTTCCGTGAGTGAGCAGCCCACCGCTCAGCCTGGAGATCTTGGATTCGTCTTTCGTTGGAGTCAACATCCAGTGTACTGCCCGCCAGCCTTGAACATCTCGGCCCCCTGCACTTGCCAAAGCTAAGGCTGTCGCCAGCCCGACGTTTCCTTCAGGGACTTTGGACTTGCCGGCTTCTATACGTTTGTTAGCCATTTTCCAAAGATAAATTTCTCTCTCTCTCTCTCTCTCTCTCTCTCTCTCTATATATATATATATATATGTACACTTTGCTGGTTTTTGTGTTTCTCTAGAGGACCCAATCTAACACAGGAGGTAAGAATGCTTAAAGGGAAAGAAAAGACTGAGCCCAAAGAAAACCAAACCTACTGGCATCGCGTGGATTCTGACTCCTAACAGCCCTACAGAACAGAGTAGAACTGCCCCATAGGGCTGCCAAGGCTGTAAATCTTAACCGAAGCAGACTGTCATCTTTCTCTCAAGGTGCAGCTGGTGGGTTCAACCCAGTGCACTCAAGCTCTTTAATCACTGTGTCACCAGGGCTCCTCAGACTGAGCAACCCAGGAAAAACAAGAAAGGGACAGGGCTTCCTGGCTTCCCTCAACATCCTGCCCTTTGCCGTTCCCTCTTTCTTCCCACAACACTCACTGCTAAGCCTCCCTTAGCATGTCATTGAGCCTACAAATCAACAGAAGTTCAATGTGCTTAAGAAACACCTGGGATATCTGGGTTTTGTTTTTGTTTTTTTTTAATTGTGATTTGGGTGAAGGTTTACAGAGCAAATTCATCTTCCATACAGCAGCTCACATACACTTTGTCTCATGACATTGACCACAGTTTCCCACAATGCAACAGCTCCCCTCCCACTTCCTGGCCATAGTTACCTCTCCCCTGTGTCCATCCCTCCATGCACTCCTGCCCCCTGAGCTGTCTCCCTGTGCATAAGCAGCCCTTCTTTCTCCCATGATTGTTCTCTCCAAGGAGTGTATCAACCTCAGGTAAATGTTCAACTCATATGCCTGTCTTTCGTTTGGCTGGAAGCCACAGGTGTGGGTTCAATTCCAGACCTGAAGGGCAGCTAGGGGCCATAGTCTCAGTGGTTCCACCAGGCTCTATCTGACCAGCAAACCTGGTCCTATCTGGGGTTTTTTGTTATTGTTTCTTTTTTAACTCAACAGGTGAAGCCCAAAACCTTGCAACTGTGAGAAGTGTTCCAGAAACTTTTTGACTCCTCCAAAGGGTCTTAATCCCATGTGGTCGTCTGAGAGATTCAGATAAACCACTTCTGCGTGCCTGGTCTAGAAGCAGAGACAGCTTCCATAGGTATGCTTGTTGTTGTTGTTGTGTGCCGTCGAGTCGGCCCAGACTCATAGCGACCCCTCCTTGGGTTTCCGAGGCAGTATCACTACGGAAGTAGATTGCCCAACCCTCCTTCCGAGGAGTGGCTGCTGGGTTTGAACCGCCAGCCTTCTGGTTAGCAGTCAAGTGCCTTAGGCACTATGCTACCAGAGCTCCTATAGGTATGCCTAGCCTTCCCCAAAGACGAGGAAGCAGGAACCAGAAAGAAGCCCCCAGAAGTTGGACGGGGGCAGGGACCTCGCCTCACCTGGGCCACGGTAGCAGAGAGCGTGGACGCCATCTGGAGGGTAGGGGGGTAGTAGTCTTCAAGTCGGGGTAGGGACTTCGGGACAAAGCTGGGAGGCGAGAGAACAGTCCTTAGACGAGCCAATCCGGCCCTAGAGCTCTCCACACGCCCCTACGCTCCCTGGCTGCCCCAAACCTCTTTAAGATCCGAACCAACGGCTCCTTTCCCCGGCCGCCCTCAGAAAAACGGAATCACCCGGCCAGCCGGCCCCCACTAACCGCTCCCGAACCTTAGAAAGCCTCGCCCTACCCGGGCACGAGCGCCAGAAAGCGACGCCCAACAGAGTTCAGAGAACTGGAGAAGCGCCCACCAAGAGCCTCCCAGACACCCATAGTGTCCCGTCCTGAAGCTGCCGGGTAAACCGCCGGAAGCTGCAAACCCCTCTGAAATATACCCAATCCTCCCCTGTGATTGGCCTGCGTGACCTCGCAGGAGGCAGTCCTTCTTCTTTGCTAACCAATCGAGCACCTTAATGGAGGACCAATAGTGCCCTGGGTTCTCTGGGAGTTGTAGTTTTTCCCTGAGTTTCTACAAGCATTTCCGGTTCCGCTAGCTGGGTCTCCCCGGTGAGCTCCATAGCTGCTGATCCCTCTGTAGTAGACCGTTAGGGTGACCACCCGAGGGGCGTAATGTTTCCGAGAGGAAAGAAATCCAGAATAGAGGAAGATTCTAGAACCTGAAAAAGAGTCTATGACGTAATGTGGGTTCTGTGGCAGTGCCCTGTTGTCCTGACACTTAGGTTGGACCGTGAAGAGAATGAGAAGCGCTGGTGGGGGCGGGGTGGACCCTGGCTTAGCCTTGGACTGGATCAGTGCACTGTGTCTTTGGTGGGTTGTCAGACCGTGGGGCATAAAGGAACGCTTCTCTGTTTTCACAGTTCATACCGCCATAGTTCTGTGTGCTAATCTCCGGCGCGAAATATTGTAGGGACCTTGTGCTCTGGTGGCCTGTGCCTAAGGCATTTGACTGCTAACCAGAAGGTTGGCGGTTCAAACCCACCAGTCACTCTCCAGAAGGAAGACTGAGTAGTTTGCTTCCATAAAGATTTACCACTTCGGAAACTCAAAAGGGGGTCACTATGAGTTGGGATCGCATGGATGGCAGTGAGGTTTCCTTTTTTTTTTTTTTTTTGGTTTTGTGCGTCCCAAGCGATCCATATGTGGCTCTGAGCCACAGCTGACCTCACGCAGGACTAGAGCCATCAATTTGCTTTGTGGGCATTTTAGTGCCTGTTCATCCCTCAGCGCACATATTTTCTGTTTGGTGCACAGTGTGGAGATTTGGAATTTGAAAATCGTGCTCCTAATAGCTATGCCATTGCCTGGCTGATCTTCGCCAATTGAAATCTTTGCTTTTTTTAGCTGCGAAGACCTCAGAAGGTCTCTCCTACCTTCCTCACTGGATATTTTCAGATTACAAGATAATGTAAGTGAAAGAAATTGTCACAAAGGTTATTATTTTTTTTTTTAAGGATGCCAGTACTTTAATAGAAAATTCTGAGTTACAAACTCAATATATGTTTTCTTATTCTAATGCTAGGCACGTGCCTGTACCTACAAGGCTGCCCAGTGAATGGTTGTATGGTTATGAAAATAGTTTCGTCAGAGTTGACAAGTGGTGGCATTTAGTAGATGTAACAATGGCAGAGGAGTGTCCTCTGACTTCCTTGAACTTCACGAGAGAGGAGGAAACTCAAGATCAACAGCCCAAGTCTGATTCCTATGAGGCAGAGGTTAGAAAGGCCTCCACTCTCCACCTTTTTACCAGTTCTGACACCAACGCACTCTACTCTGTTGGCTTCAATAATTCGTGCCTTGGCCACACAGAACTCACAATGCTTATGATTATGGGGCTTATAGGGAAGTAACAGGTTACAATTCAGGATCAGAAATGACTCAGGATACAGTTCTTTGATCCGGACAGCCTCTTCTCAGCATAGTCTGTAGATAGGCCTGTCTCTGGCCCTTAGCCCAAGGCCCTTGACCTCTGCCCTGCTCAGGCAAGTGTTACAAAGCTCTTACAACTCTGCTAATAAGTGCCTGGAGGCACCCCCGTCTGCCAGCGAGCCTCACCTGGAAGGTGCTCGGCTTTCTTGTTTTGTGGGCCCAGAAGCTCACCTTGCTAACTCCTGTTAGTCTCCTGCTTCTGCTGCCGCTGCTGCGACCATTTCTCCTCATCCCTGAAAGATGTGACAGCTCTCCTGGGTCACGGAGGTTCCCAGCGTGGGACTCCAGGATGCACTCTGCTCCCATCTCTTCCTCTTGATGACAGGTCCCTTCTTTTCGCCTCTGGGGTGGCTCATTTTAAGCCTGGCAGTATGGCAAAACTGATCAGTGCCCACGTTAGGGTTCCATACACCTTATTTTCATGGTCTCACCCTCACAAGGATATCATGCACCTTATATCCATTATTAGCAAGCTGTCGAATCCCCTTGATGGGCCACAAGCACCTCACATTTGCATAGTCCTACCCAGTCATTTGGTGGGAGTTACAAAGACTATGCCTAGAAGGGCCACATTAAGCAATTTACTGTACTGCAGTGGGTTATTAGATAGGATAGTTTCAGCTGTAACTTTATGTTTAAAGGATATTCAGAGGTAGAACAGCTATGGATTGGTTAATTCAGTGGCTGAATGACACCATTAAGGACCCACTGCTGTTGTATTTCTCCTCTGCCATCCTTAGCATGTTAGCCAAGGTGGCAACGAAGCCAGATAATGCGTGCAGACATCATGATGTCAACCTAAGAAGAGTGTTTTCTCCAAAGTTTATTAAGGAAGAAAACCTTTCCACACATCCTCACACAGAGGTCCCTGAGATTCCATTGTCCAGGATTGCATCACTGCCCATGCTAAACCAATTATTTTCATGAGTGAGAAAATGACCCTTAATTGGTTTCAGTCCACTGTGATTCACCCTGTGGCATAGGGAGGAGGGCCCAGCCTCCCCTGACCATCTTTGTGCACAAAACCAGAGCTCTGGAAGAAAGGACAATACACATGGCAGGTACTGAGCAGTATCTGCCACAAGTGATGTCTACGGACAGCTACTATGAGCAAGGCCTTGTGGGAATGGGGCACAAAACAGGTACGCCTAGAACATGGGGGTTCCAGGAGGAAGGGAGAGGTGCTGAAAGATAAGTGGATGGATGGTAATGGCAAACTTCCCTACAGGCCAGACCAGAGCAAGGCATGTGTATTGAGAAGAGCTCACAGCCTGCCACACGGAGCCTAAACCAAAGTCAGACTCATTATTGGAGCCTTGGTGCCACTCAAGGAACCATCTTCCCTTTGTCCTTCCTTCATGCTTGTATTTAATGCTGTCTTATTTCAGGGATATCACCTTTATGGCTCAGACTCTCCTGATCTAACTCTTACATGGCCCTTTTCTTTGAACCCAGTTCCATTATGACAAAGAGAGAAACAGTATCCAATGCCTGGAAATGGAGTTCATGGTATTAACTCAGTGGCTAACAAGGAGAGTTATCCCTGAAATGGGAGGGGAGACAAAATCTTCCCTAGACTGTCTAGGAGAAGCTAAATAAATAAATAAATAAGCTGATAGACCAAGAAAGAAAAAGCTTCATAATCATTAGCTATCACTCACTCAAAACACTCACTGCTATGGAGTCGATTGCAACTCATAGCGACCCCTCCCTGGGTTTCTGAAGCCGTATCACTATGGAAGTAGATTGCCCAACCTTCCTTCCAATGAGTGGCTAGTGGGTTTGAACCGACAGCCTTCTGGTTAGCAGTCAGATGTCATAGGCACTACGCCACCAGAGCTCCCCATTAGCCATCAGAGAGATACAAATTAAAACCACAGTGAGATACCATCTCACCCAGGCACTAATGGCAAAGTTCAACAAGACAGAAAATAACAAATGCTAGCAAGGATGTAGGAGCTCTGGTAGCATAGTGCCTAAGGCACTTGACTGCTAACCAGAAGGCTGGTGGTTCAAACTCACCAGCCACTCCTCGGAAGGAAGGTTGGGCAATCTACTTCTATAGTGATACTGCCTTGGCAACCCAAGGAGGGGTCGCTATGAGTCGGGTCCAACTAGACAGTACGTAACAACAACAACAGCAAGGATGTGGAGAGATTGGGACTCTCATACACTGCTGGTGGGACTGTAAAATGATATAACCATTGTGGAAAGCAATATGGGGATTTCTTAAAAAGCTGGAATTAGAAACACCATTTGACCCAGCAATCCCATTACTAGGTGTATATCCTAAAGAAATGAGAGCCAGGGCAAGAACAGACATATGCACACCCATGTTCATCACAGCACTATTTACAATAGCAGCAAGATGGAAACGACCTATGTGCCCATCAACAGAAGAATGGATAACCAAACTGTGGTACATACACACAATGGAATACTACGCCACACTAAAGAATAATGTAGAACCTGCAAAACACTGCATAACATGGATGAAATTGGAGGACATTATGCTGAGTGAATTAAGTCAATCACAGAAGGACAAATACAGTATTAGTTCATTACTGTAAAAAGTCAAAGAAAGGTTTATACCTGCGGGCTTGGGACCATAGTCACAGGGGACATCAAGCTCAATTGGCATAACATATTATACAAAATATTGTTCTACCTCCTACTCTGGCAAGTAGTGACTGGGAGCTTAAAAGCAAGCAAGTTGCCATCTAGAAGCAATGATGGGTCTCTCCTCGTCCAGAACAAAGAAGAATGAAGAAAACCAAAGTTCATGGAAACAATTAGTCCTAGCGACTGGTACACCGTCTGATCTGCAGCCTATATGACTATGAGACCAGAAGAACTAGATGGTTGCCCGGCTACCACTGTCATCCACTTGAAAGGGGATCTATGTAGGAGATCCTTGATAAAGAGGGAGAACAATGTGGAACAAAACTCAAAATCATTTGGAGGAAAAAAAGGGGGGGACCAGGTTTGCTCATCCAATAGATCCTGGTGGAACCACAGAGACTATGGCCCCTAACTGCCCTTTGGGTCTGGAATTGAACCCACACCTGTGTTTCCAGCCAAGCAAAGGACAGGCATATGAGTTGAACATTTACCTCAAGTAGATATACTCCTTGGAGAGAACAATCATGGGAGAAAGAAGGGCTGCTTATGCACAGGAAGACAGTTCAGGGGGCGATGGACACTGGGAAGAGGTAACTGTGGGGAGGAGGTGGGAGGGGAGCTGTTGCATTGTGGTAAACTGTGGTCAATGTCATGAGACAAAGTATATGTGAACTGCTGTATGGAAAGTGAATTTGCTTTGTAAATCTTCACCCAAATTACAATAAAAAAAAATGCCAATAAGTGCATTTGAAAGGAAGATTATTAAAATAAAATTTGAAAAAAAAAGTCAAAGAAAGGTTTATATATGGAAGAAAACTTTCTTTGTTGGTTTTTTTGTTGGGAGGAGAGAGGAGGAAACACTGAAAAAAAAAATGCATTGACCCATGTCACTTTAGTTTTGTGTCTTTCACTGTACATAAATTGTAATTGTAATAAAATGCATTTAAAAAAAAAGCAGCAGCAGGTAGACCAAAAGTGAAGAAAGAATAAGAGAATTATTGATAGGAGAGAAACATTGGAAATGACCTTACATCTAAGTATTTTCCCTCCTGTTCAGTATGAAATAGTATTGAATCCATTTAAGATATGTGTAAGGAGTTTTCAATAACATGGGGAAATGCTTCCATTGCAATGTAAATAGGACAAAAATGGTACATAAAATGCCATCTGATACACTAAAAGTGTATGGGAAAGATTAATAAGGAAACGTACTGACATTGAGTAATTGTCCTTGAGTGAGGAAACAAGGATAATTTTATTTCTCTTTATACATTTCTGTATTTTTCTTAGTTGTTACAGTAAATATGTATTACTTTCACAATTAGCAGAGTAACTAAGGGTTCTGGAGTTAGACTGCCTGGTTGAAACTGCTCCTAACGGTTTGACAGCTGTGACACTTTGAAGTTGTTTAGCCTCTCTACGTGTCAGTAATGATTGCAGCTACCTCCTGGAATTTGGGGGGATGATTAAATAAGAATATATGTTGAGCAGTACTTAGCTTACAGGCAGTGCTTAAAAAAGGGTAAAGTTATAGTTGAAAAGAGTGTTTAAATAGAATTACTATGTATCAGTGTTTTTGTAATCAGATACATCAGTGTAATTCTTGTATAAACTAAAACCAAACCAAACTCACTGTGGTGGAGTCGGATGCGACTCACAGTCACCAGCCTTCTGGTTAGCAGTCAAATGCCTTAGGCACTATGCCATCAGAGCTCCCAGTCCTTGTATAGGTTCTTATAGTGAGGTGTTTCCCAAGAATTGGTAAGAGGGAAATAAGGCTGTCTTCTGAGAATTAAGCTAGAAAAATGGAGATAAGGCCAAGCGTCTACAGAAACACAAAGTGAACTTAAAAGCAGCATGTGTTATTGGTCTGCACCAGAAAAGCGTAACGTGGAAAGTGAAGGGGGTCACGATTTATGCATCTAAAAAGGAATGAGTTTACAGAGAGGCCTAGTCTGGATGGAGCCAAGAAAAAGAAGAGTCAGTCCCAGAGTCCAGCAGTGCTCAGAAAGGACAAGGGGTTGTCTGACTGACAACTGACCCTGGACGAGAGCTGGCCGCTGTTCTGGTTCCCTGGTGCCACTCTGATGAAATACACCACAAACAGAATGGCTTGAACAAACAGGAGTTTATTCTCTTATAATTTGGAGGCTTTAAATCCAGGTTCAAAGTGCCGGGCTCTAGGGGCTGGGTGAAAGCCCCTTAACATTGGGCTTCAGCTCTGCCTCCTGCTCCCAGCCCATTGGAGCTAGAGGCTTTCTTCATTCAGACAGCTGCTGGCTGCTAAGACTGACAAGTCCAAGGTTGACAAGTGAAAAGGCACAGTCCCAATGTTACCAAACTGCACTGCAGGCCATTAATTCAAGTCCACTGAAAGTCCCGAGGCGGGCAGAGCATGGCAGGCTGCTGAACAAAGACACAGCTACATGCAGCATTCAAGTGTTCCATAAGCTAGAGACCATTCCCAAGGCTTCTCCTTATATACAGGAAGCAAACCACAGCCCTAAGGCAGCTACTCAGCTGCTCACAGTAGATTCCACCAAGGAGTTGATTACCAGTCTCATTATAGAGAATACTACATCTAGCTGCCCAGCCACTTGACCGGGCCCAGCCCTTAATACACAACCTTAACTACCACAGCCATGTATTATTACTACGTCCTGTGTGAAAAATCCCTTAAGACTCTCTGCCTCCCCTTCCTTTGATACCTTGCTCACCAGGAACGCAGGCATTTTGAAAGACACGTACTGGAGCAGGGAAGTCCAGTCACTGTAACTACAAACAACCACACACAAGTAACTACAAACCAGTAAGCTTTGGGGCTTAAGCATCAGTTCTTGTGGGTCTGACTGGTAAGCTGAGTCCCAGGGTACCCTGACAGTATTAGTGGAGAACCAGACCCTCCCAGTGTACTACTGCCTGACTCTCTGAAACCATGCTCAGTAGCCAGCCACATGGCTGTCCTCTACCACCTGTCTTGGTTCACATTGCAGCCAGCATTCTCATCCTTGGTGATCCGAATTATAGATGTACTTTTACCATCTGTGGTGGCACAGGGCTTAAAGCATTCAGCAGCTAACCAGAAAGTCTGTGTTTTGAACCCACTGGCCACTGTGCAGGAGAAAGATGAGGCAGTCTGCTTCCATAAAGATTGACAACCCTGGAAATCCTGTGGGGCAGTTCCACTCTGCCCTCTAGGGGCGCTGTGAGGCAGAGTAGACTTCGCAGCAGTGGGTTTGTTTGGCCTTTGCTTCCTTAAAGATTGACAGCCTTGGAAACCATATGGGGCAGTTCTACTCTGTCCTCTAGGGGCGCTGTGGGTCGGAACCGATGGCAGTGGGTTTGGTTTGGTTTGTCGTTCTACACCAAAGGAAAATCTCTTTGGAAGCAAAATATTCCCTGGTTGTACTGGCTTTGGGTCATGCAGATATGAATAAACCCTTCAGAAGTGTGAGTCCAAATAATCCGCTCCGCCTCTTGCCAGTCCCAGGAGCCTCTTTGCTCTCCCGGAAGTGCTCCCACTGGGGTTCCGAGTCTTCTGGAGCAGAGCAGACGCTGGTCAGTAAGCTGGCTGTGCACGGAGCCTGCCGCGAAGTGCCTTGCTCAGTATCTGTGTCTGAGACCCTGTGAGAAATGCTCTCAGAAGCTCAACTGTCCTCCCAAGTGAGTTGGAAACTTTGGGACCCAAGGGAAGGTGTCTTGGCTTGTGACGAGGACCCAGTTTGTCTGTTTCATGGCTTTCATACTTCCTGGTGGGCACCGGGGGCTGCCACTAGGGAGGGATGCTTTATGCTACATGCTATAAAGGCCTTGAGTGGCTATGTCATTGTCTATGAAACAGAGACAAACATCTTTCAGGGTTGTTGGGAAGTGAATGAGAAAACAATGGAAGGCCTACAGAACACAGTGTTCCGCACACAGCAGACACTTAGCACGTATCAGTTCACTCTCCTTCCATTCCACAAGTTCTGCGGCCTTTGGTACCTGCCTCTCTTGTCAATCTTACAAGACCGTCTTGTAATCACAGATCTCAAAGACAGGGACCGCATCCCCTCATCACTGGCACCCACAGCTCCTGGTCTAGGACCTTGTGCTCTTTAAGTGAAGGAAGAAAGGAGGGAAGGAACACAGTATCCCAGTTTGGCCACCGTCTCACATCCTTTTCCAACTCGCTTTTTATTCATGAAACGATCAGATAGATCGTTCATGTCGCTGTCTCTGAGCGGATACCAGGAAATGGGTGATAGTGGTTGCCTGGAGACCTCAGGGACTTAGTCAGAGGGACACTTACTTTTCACCATATAACCTTTGATTCTGCTTAATTGTTTTTTTAATTTTTATTGTGATTTGGGTGAAAGTTTACAGAGCAAATTCATTTTCCATACAGCAGTTCATACACCTTGTTTCATGACATTGACTGCAATTCCCCACAGTGTGACAGCTCTCTCCCCACTTTCTCCCTGTAGTGACCTCTTCCCAGTGTTCTTCTTTCCTATGTATTCCTGCCTCCTGAGCTGTCTCCCTGTACAAACACTGCCCTTCTGATCTCCCACGATTGATTATTCTAAGGAGTGTATCTACCTGATGTAAATGTTCACTCTATATGCAGGCTGTTGTTTGGCCGGAAGCTACAGGAGTGAGTGAGTTCAATTCCAGACTTGAAGGGTAATTAGGGGCCATAGTCTCAGGGGTCTCACCAGGCTCTATCAGAGGAGTAAACCTGTTTTTTTGTTTGTTTGTTTTTTAGGGTTTGAGTTTTGTTCCACATTGTTCTCCCACTCTATCCAGGATCTCCCTTTCCCAGTGGTTGACTATGGTAGCCAGGAACCATCTAGTTTTTCTGGTCTCACGGTCATGTAGGCTGAGGTTTGCACGGTCTGCTAGTCCCTTGGACTAATTATTTCCATGTGCTTTGGTTTTCTTCATTCTTCTTTGCTCTGTATGAGGAGAGACTCATTGTTGCATCTAGATGGCTGCTTGCAAGATTTTAAGACCCCAGTCACTACTCACAAAAATAGGATGTAGAATAACATTTTTGAGTAGCATGTTATGACAATTACTGCTTAAATTTTTTTTATAGTGGGCATGCATTACTGCTAAAAAATTTTTAATGTCCAAAAATCTCCCCAAGTTAAACCAAAAACAAAATGTCCATGTTGGACACATCTGTAAAAATTATGTAAAGGAGAAATATAAATTCTTAATAAAAATAGAAAAAATAATGTCCAAACTTACCAAGAAATACAAAGCAAAATGGTAAGATCCTTTCCACTCCAAGGGCAGGGGGGTAAAGAAGGGTAACCACCCGTGTTGCTGAACGTGTGGGAGAAAGGGGTTTTCTCACTCTGTTTTTGAACATTTTGTTGTGGTTTAGGTGAAAGTTCACAGAGAAAATTAGTTCTTCATTCAACAATTTATCCACATTTCATTTTGTGACACTGGTTGCATTCCGCTCAGTGTAACATCACTCTTTCCACTTCCTCCCTGAGTTCTCAGTTTCCATTTCTCCCCCTTCCCATCTGTGAGCTTTGTCCTGGGGCAAATGCTGCCCGTGACATCTGTATGGTAGACTGTCCTGAGGAGTATGTCCCTCATGGGTGTCACAGTTCCCTTTACAGGCCTGTCTACTAGTTTCTCTGAAAGGTAATCCCTCGGGGTGGCTTCACTTCCAGGTTTGAGGGGTGTCTCAGGGCCAAAGTCTCAGAGGTTCCATCAGCTGATACAGACCAGTAAGTGCAGTGCTTTTTTATGATTTTGAATTTTGCTCTACATTTTTCTCCCACTCTTTCTAAGCTTTTCTACTGTGATCTTGATCAGACAGCAGGCAGTGGTAGCTGGGCACCATCTAGTTCTTTTGGTCTCAGGATAATGGAGGATGTGTTTCACCTGGTCCATCAGTCCTTTGGATTACTTGTTTCCTTGAGTTTTTTATTTTCTGAGTTTTCTCACTCTTGCTATGAGAAGAAATTGGTCAAATCTTTCTGGGAGGCAAGCTAGGATTTGTTCCAAGATGTACAACTGAAATTAATGTTTTTGGTCATTATCAGCAGTGTTTAATTAATTAAATTAAAAGGCACTTGACTGCTAACCAGAAGCCTGGCGGTTCAAACCCACCAGCCACTCCTCGGAAGGAAGATTGGGCAATCTACTTCTGAAGCAATACCGCCCCAGAAACCCAAGGAGGGGTTGCTGTGAGTCAGATCCGACTTGATGATGGTGAGTTTGATTTTTTGTTTTTGTCAGAACAATGAACAAATCTGTCTTGCATTAAGCACAACCAGAATGCTCCTTAGAAGTGAGGATAGCCAGGCTCTGTCTTATGTACTTTGGACATGTTATTAGGCGGGACCAGTCCCTGGGGAAGGACATCATGCTTGACAAAGTAGAGGGTCAGTGAAGAAGAGGAAGGCCCTCAACAAGTTGGACTGACACAGTGGCTGCAACAGTGATCTCAAGCCCAGCCAAGATCGTGAGACTGGTGTAGGACCCGGCAGTGTTTCGTTCTATTGTACGTGGGGTCGCTATGAACTGGAACCAGCTCTGTGGCACTACCAAGAACAATAGACTACTCTTGATATATTTATGCTACTGATTACCTTTACATTCTCTGAGTTTTTAAGGTACTTTTTCCTTCTCAAAATGATTAAAGGATATGCTTTTGAGATTTCTAAGACAGTACTTTTTTTACTGTGATAAATTTCAACCATTTTGATATGCACAATTCAGTTCCATTAAGTACATTCACCATGTTGTGCAAACACCACCACTATTGTTTCCAGATTTTTCCATCACCCTTAATGGAAACTCAGTGCCACTTAAGGAGTGCCTTCCCCTTCCCCCCTCCCTTCTACCCCCAAGGACCACTAATACCAGGTAGTCTCCGTACATTTGCCGATGCTAGATATTTCATACAAGTGGGATCACACATTTGTCCTTTAGTGATTGACTTCTTTCACTCAGAATAATATTTTCAAGGTTCATTCTTGTGTATCAGAACTTCATTTCTCTTCCTGGATGATTACGATTCCATCGCACGCATATACCGAATTTTGTAAGATAGTGCTATTTTTCTGTGTATAAAAATGTTTTAATTTGCCGTAAGGTTGATTACTCTTGGATATGAATGAAATCCTTTTGTTGTTGTTAGGACTGGTTGGATCAAGTTGCCTCCTACTCATAGGGACGCCATGTGACAGAGTAGAAACGCCCCACAGAGTTTTCCTGGCTGTAATCTTTATGGAAGCAGATGGCCAGGTCTTCCTCCGTGGAGCAGCTGGGTGAGTTTGAACCAGCCAACCCTCCCTTGGGTTACCGGCCCAGCGCTTAATCTTTGCACCACCAACGACCCTGGGTCATTTTAAGGTTAATCATTTTAGTATTTGGCTGGAAGCAGATAGTTCTTATTCCCACTTTTCGGTTTTGTGGATCATCATGGTTATTCAAAAGCAAACAATGAATTCCTGCTTTCAAGTTTACTATCGAATTTCACTCAACAGGAGTTCCCTATTAACATTTGCCATACAGAACCTCCTGCAACTTGACAATGGACGCTTGCCTGTTTCCCACAATGGCAGCCCTCAACTGCCCTTCTGCCCGAATGGAACGGTCGCTGTGGGCTGAGGACGCCCAGCGCTGTCGCAGACTGGTGCCACCCGCCAGCCAGCCCGAGGTGGGGTCGCACAGCCAGCCATGCCCAGCTTGATCCAATCATGCTCACCGTGCGGCCGCAACAGGGCACTGTAGAAGTCCAAGTCCAAAATACAAACCAAGGAAACGTTAACCGACGACCGGATCACTTAGTCATTCTCATCTTTACGAGCCTTCCAAAACCAAAAAACCAAATGCACTGCCAGCGAGTCGACTCCAACACCTAACGACCCCCATAGGGTTTCCGAGATTGTAAATCTGCCCGGAAGCAGACCGCCTCACTTTCTTTCTCCCAGCGGCTGGTGGGTTCGAACCGCTAAGTTGGCGGTTAGCCGCCCAATGCCTCAACTACAACGCCACCAAAGCTCCTTTATGAGCCTTAGAAGACCCCAAAGAACGCCGACCAGGAAGGTCTCCTTGACCCCGGGAACAGCGCCCCCAAGACCTCGGCTCTGCTGGCTCGGCCCACGCGCACCAGGCTCGAGGACTTTTAGAGGTCTGTCCTGCTGCCTCTCAGCGCATCCACCCGCTCTTGGACCCTTGGGATCCCAGGCCTTATCCTCTGCGCCCCCACTTCCCCGCAGACCTGCTTCGTGCAAGGCCTGCCCGCCTCCAAGATGGCGGCAGCGGCCTCAGACCTGGCGGCGCCTCACGTGGGGGCCGGTGGCCAATGGGCCTCCGGTCTGCGCCACCGGCCCGGCGCGGGAGGCGGAAGTGCCGCGGGCCGCCGCCTCCGTCCCGGTTGCGGGCCCTGGAGGTTACGTAACTCGTCGCGGGCTCCGCGCGGCTTCACTCCGCGGCTCCCTGCGACTCCAGGATGCGCTGAACCCCACCACGCCTCCTCTGCCGCCGGCTCCCGCCCAAGGTGAGGCGGCGGGGCTCGGGCCTGCTGTGGGGCGGGCGGGGGTCACGAGGGGGCCGGGAGGGCCGGCGTGTGGGATGCGGGGAGGCGGCGGCTCGATGCAGGCCGGCGGCGGGGTAGTTGGGAGATTGGGCTGGTCGGGCACCTCTCTTCTGGGGGTGGGCTTGGGGGTCCAGAAGGCGCCGAGTGGGGATCCGGGGACGACCAGGGCCAGCCGAGGGAAGCCCGGGGTGCAGATCGTGTCGTCGCTGCGCCGCCCCGCGCCCCTCGGGAGTCCAGACCTCCCTGGAATTTGATTTCCGTGGCAGCCGGAAGGGGTGAGGAAGAGGTCAAGTGAGGGAGGGAGGGAGGGTTTTAAACATTGGGCTGTCTGACTGCACTCTTCTGACTGGGGGACGCCTCCATGCCAGACCCTAAGACAAGTGGTTGGAGAAATCGGAAACTCAGGGACACTGCTCATTGCTGTTCGCTGGGGTCTCGCTCCGATCACGGTTCGGGCCTTCGCCCTGCTTCCGCCTCGCGTGGCCCATCCCTCTCTTGGGGCTTGTCGCGCTGCCTGTAGTTACGGGCCGGCTTGTTTGAGGGCCAGTGGCTCTGTCTTGAGCGCCCTCACCTGTAAATTGACGGGCGGACCCCGCAGATCATACCGCAATTGGGACTTGTTGCATCTGCCCTCTTGAGCCTTTTCCACTTCTTCCAAACTAGTCACTCCTCGCAGGGAGTATAGGGAAGCCGCAGCTTCCGTGGTTTGGAAGAAGTTTGGGGAGACTGAACTCCCTCTGGACCAATCATAATAAACAAGCAGTACCAGGGTGACCTACAGGTGATGGAGCCCAGGCCTGGGGATCAGGCAAGCGGTAACTTTGCCGGAAACATGGACACGGGTGGCTTCGTTGATCTGTTTTCACTATGGCAAGCCCTTGACTTTGTGCTACTCATTTGTCATGCAGGAAGAGGGTGACAGCCCAACAGAGCAGCACCCCCGCTCAGGTGGCTGGAGCACCAGAGCTGGAGAGAACAGAGCCACTTATATTTTCCTTTTGCCACCACACTGGACGCATGAAATGTCTAGTTAATGTTTAACTGACCAAACAGGGATTCTTGGGTCACTCCGAATATCACCTATAGAAATATGGCAAGTTGTAACACTATTTTGTTGTTTTTTTCAATCGTGCTGAAAATATATATAACAAAATGTACACCAGTTCAGCAATTTCTTCAGGTACAATTCATTGACATTTATTATATTCTTCAAGTTGTACAACCATCTCCCTATCTTTTTCCAAATCATTCCACCACCATTCACACAAACTCACTGCCCCCTAAGCAATCACTCCCCAGTTCCTTCTCCCTCCCACCCCTGGCAAACCATTGATGACCATTCAGACACTGTAGCCACACTGTAGGACAGCAGAGAGCTGCCCCACAGCGTTCCCTTGGTGTGGTCTTCATGGGAGCAGATTGCTGGGTCTTTTCTCCTGCCAAGCCACTGGTGGGTTTAAACCACTGACTTTTCAGTGAGTGGCTGAGCCCTTAAACATTACACCATCAGGGTTCCTTCCCACCCCTGGTAGCCTGGTAGTCTTTGGTTTCTATATATTTGCACATTTCCTGTCAATGCGATCATATGGTATTTGTCGTTTGGTGATTGACTGACTTTGCTCAGCATTTCAAGGTTCATCTGTGTAAGGTGTACATCGGGACTTGGTTTCTCCTTATGGCCGAGGAGTAGTCCGCGGTGTCTGTAGACCACATTTTGTTTGTCCACTCATCTGTTGATGGACGTTTCTGTTGTTTCCACCTTTTGTGACATTGTTTTTGATGGTGAGGGAAGTTCTGTGGCTGCCAGGGAAGTCTGGAACATCACTGGATGAACATCACTGGATGAAAAGGGGTTTGATATCCCTGAATCGCTTTAATTGAAGATGGGATTAAAGACTGGAGGACACTCCCGGGTGGCCGGAATCAAAAGCCCAGTGGTCTTTCCAAATGGACGGATGACCTGGCAGAACACAGATCTCCATGGCCCTGTGGCACCCACCAGAGTTAACGTACAGATGGGCTTCTGAGGATGGAGTGGGACGAGCCCCTCCTCCGGGCTGTGGTTCACTGAACTACGTCTCGCTGAATGTCCAGATGCGCTGGGTTTCTATGAAGATAGTTAAGACCTGTTAAATGACAACCTCGAGGCGTGGTCTGCTGTCAAGTCGATTCAGACTCTCAGCGCTCCTGGAGGACGGAGGAGGGCTGCCCCATTGGGTCTCCAGGGCTGTCTTTACGGAAATAGGCTGCCACGTCACCTCCGGAGCTGCTGGTGGGTTTGAACCGCCCACCTCTGGTTAGCAGCCGACTGCTGCACCATTATGCCAGAATGGAAAAATAACATTTTAAGAAAAGGTCTTAGACCGTGAGTCCTACTGTGTGTGCGCTCTCGCATCCTACTATGAGCCTCAGCCAATTGTAACATGAAGTGACTTAGGCACTGCGTTTGTTTTAACCACACCCACTCACAGGCAATGTGGAGAGTATTTTTAACTGTGAGTTTTAGAAGTTGCTTAGCAACCACACGAATGGATGGACATTCCTGGGTGTTCGGAGTGTTGGGGGCTAAAGAAACACCTGAGCCGACTTCGGGGACTGAAGCGGGGGCTCCCGACCCAGCTAGTGTCCCGCCGTAGGCGCGTTTAGCAGCACTGTACCCTGCGATGGTTTGAGATGTGTTTAGACGGGGCGGACGCAGGATCGGTTCGGGGCGTGGGAAGCAATGCGGAGAAGCGTCTCAGCCCCTGGGGTTCAGGGCGCTGAAGCCGGGGGCTAAGCGGGCAGCATGTTTTCTGAAACGGTGTCTACATAGCTGCAGCTCCTCTGCAAGGTACTCCCCGGTCCCCCCTAGTTCCCACCCCTCAGGGCCCCATAGGCTGAAACCAGGGCCGGGAACGGAAGCGGAAGCGAGCTCTGCTTCCGGCCTGTGGTGTAAGTGCTCCCGCGTCAAATGCTGACTGCAGAAGGAAGCTGGAAGTTCGGGGCCGCCTCTGGCTGATTTGCAATGCTGGAATCGACCCAGCAGATGTGTTCGAGGCCTTTGATGACTCTAAAGTCAGGCCTCCGTCCCTCAGGAACGTTGTTTTTTGCGTGACCTCTGGTCAGCGCCGGCTGACAGGACGGTGCAGGGTTACTTGAAGCACAAGGTTCTCATACTGCTGATTTGAGAGACCGATATGTTGGAAGGGAAGGCGCTCTGGTGGTGTAGTGGTTAAAGCATTTGGCTGCTAACCAGCAGATCGGTGGTTCGAACCCAGCTAGTGCTCCACGGAAGAAAGATGAGGCAGGCTGCTTCCATAGAGATTTACAGGCTTGGAAACGCAGTGGGGGTCAGTGTGAGTCAAATTCCACTGGATGGCATTGAGTTTGGTTTTGGTTTGGTGTACGTTTGAAGTAGGAGGCCTAGTGGCATACTGCCATACTGCTTGACTGCTAACCAGAAGGCTGGCGGTTCAAACCCACCAGCCACTCCTCGGAAGGAAGATGGGGCAATCTACTTCCGCAGTGATACTGCCTCGGCAACCCAAGGAGGGGTCGCTGTGAGTCGGGTCTGACTCATCGGCACACAACAACAACAACAACAACAGCCCCTCCCTCGGAAAAGGATGTGGCAGTCGGCTCTTGTAAAGATTGAAAGTCTTGGAAACCCTCTACTGTGTCCCATGGGATCCCTGTGAGTTGGGGTGGACTCAACCACAACGGGTTATCCTTTGACTAAGAAGCCCTGGTGGCTCGGTGTTGAACCACTCAGTCAGTAGTTCAAACCCACCAGCTGCTCTGCAGGAGAAAAGGACTGTTCTGTAAAGATGACAACCTTGGAAGCCCTGTGAGCAATTCTGCTCTGTCATACAGGGTCACTTTGAGGCAAAATCGACTCCATGGCAGTGGGTTATACGTTTGAAAACCATGTGAGCGTGTGGTAGGACGGATTGCTGAGTGCTCGTGGCGGGGCAGGAAGGGGGTTCTTGAACAGGGCGTCAGGGCTCTGGGCAGGAAGTGGTTTTGGGATTCACGGTGGCATCTGAACTAGTGTGTGATGGGTGTGGCCCACTGCCACGGCTGGCAGAGACGTAGCTGTCACCCCGAGGTGGCTGCAGCGTGGGGAACCGGCAAATGAGGCTCAGCCGGTCCTCCCTTTGGAGGAGTCCTGTGGGCATCTCAGGGTTCTCTTCTCTTCCCCTCAGACCTGACACTCAGGCAGGGCCCATGTGGTGGGGAGGGGCGACACTCCCAACAGTGGGAGCTTGACAACTTGGAGATTCTTAAGTCTCTTCAAACTGTAAGTAGACTTATTACCTGTTTGCCCCAAAATAGACTCTCTAAGCACTGACTTTTAAGCCCCACACCCTTGGACTAGCACAGCACTCTGTGAACTGACGCCAGAAATAAACCTTGTGAGCACAGATTCAAAGTGGTGATGAGGCAAAGACGAGGTGGCTGTGGGCAGAGGCACGGACACACGTTAGCAAGGCTTTGCTTCCGGACGGAGGCTGGGGAGTTGGGCACATTCAGGAGACCTCACTAGAACCTCCTTCCGGTTCTGTTTCTTGCTGCAGAGTTGTGGCTTAAAATCAAATTGTCTTCCTCTCTTTTGTTTCCTGTGTTCAAGGTACAGAAATTTCAGCCCATCGTGAAAGTAACTGTTAGAGGGAAGCTTTTGGGTTTGACGGACTAGTCCCTGGGTGATTTTTCCCCCGGGCCCTGGAAAGAATTGGTCTCTGGAGACTGAGCATTTCCGTCCTTCTCACGGCATGCACGGAAGTCCTGGAATCCTGCGCTCCCCGCGGGTTCGTTTTTGGGAGCTGGCGCCCTGGCTCTCGTCGTGAATGGTGGGGAGCTTGGTCTTTCTGTCTCGGTTGGGTTGGGAGTGTCTGCGTAGTCAGACGCTTGGCAGCTCCTCTCCTCCCTTTGCCCTAAATCACTTGGCTTCCTCTCTGTTGCTGTTGGATGCCGACTCACAGCGACCCTGGGTAACGGGCTAGAACGGGCCCCTCAGGTTTACAGTGTAGACTACGCTCTAGGCTGTCGCCTTTATGGGGATCACCAGCTCTTTCTCCTGCAGAGCTGGTGGGTAGGTTCAAACCTCCAACCTTTGGGTACATTTTCCATCTTTTTATTGGAATCTTCATGTGGAAAAATACACTGCTGGATGCACCATCAGTGCGTGAGTACACCAGTTCACCTCCCACCCCAGCAGCTTTGCCTGCCTCTCACCAGGCAGAAACAAACAGGCAGACACCTGTTCCCAACAAGTTGCTTCTGGGTCGTGGTGACACCACGTGAGACAGAGAACAGCTGCCTGTAGGGTTTCCTTGGCTGCGGTCTTCATGGAAGCAGTTTGCCAGCCCTTTCTTCCGTGGAGATGCTGGGGGGGTTTGAACCGCCAACCTTTGAGTTAATGGCTTGATGACAACGGTCTCTGCTGCTCAGGGACCTCTGAGGTGAATGGTAGGAGATTCTGATTTTTGCTTTACATCATCTGTGATTTTTTATTTTCCTGTGAGCATGTGTTTTTTTACAGTTTGAAAGCACAACACAAATAGGTTTAAAAATAGCATTCCCTTCTGCCAAGAAAGCAATATTCTGTCTTAAAACTTCTAAAGACTTTTGAAAATTGAATTTTATATTGGCACTTACAGTGTCTCCTGATGGTTAGACCAAACCAAAAACCAAACTCACTGTCATCGAGTCGGATCTGACTCATAGCGACCCCTCCTTGGGTTTCTGAGGCGGTATCACTACAGAAGTAGATTGTCCAACCTTCCTTCCAAGGAGTGGCTGGTGGGTTTGAACTGCCAGCCTTCTGGTTAGCAGTCACATCCCATAGGCAGTACACCACCAGAGCTCCCGATGGTCAGACAGGAACCTTTAAAACGTTGTGCAGGGCTGTCTTGTGTCCTGTCCACAGCCACCTTCCCTTGGCTTCATTATTCCCTTGAATCTACGTTCACAGCATTTGTTTCAGGCACCAACACACAAAATGCCAGGCTCTTCCAAGGCCTGGGATTGAAAAGTTGGTGCTTGGAGGTGTCTCTTTGTGGGTCAGTGGGTAAAAAGTCTACTGATAATTTGAAGAGAGGTTGTAAAAGCCCCATGTTGCTACTCATTTCAAACAGCCTGAGATTTTTTTGACATAAAAATGTGTTCGTAATTTTCATGGACCAGTGAGAAGTCTTTTTTTTTTTTTTTTTTTTTATTTTTGATTTGGGTGAAGATTTACAGAGTAAATTCACTTTTCATGCAGCAGTTCACATATACTTTGTCTCATGTCATTGACCAACATTTACAATGCAGCAGCTCCCCTCCCACTTCCTCCCCATAGTTACCTCCTCCCAGTGTCCATCCCTTCATACTCTTCTGCACCCTGAGCTATCTCCCTGTGCATAAGCAGCCCTTCCTTCTCCCATGATTGTTCTCTCCAGGGCGTGTGTCTACTTGAGGTAAATGTTTAACTCACATGCCTATACTTTGTTTGGCTGGAAACCACAGGTGTGGGTTCAATTCCAGACCTGAAGGGCAGCTAGGGGCCATAGTCTCAGTGGTTCCACCAGTCTCTAATGGACCAGCAAACCTGGTTCCCACCTTCTTTTTTTTTCTTTTTTTTTGCCTCCAAATGATTTTGAGTTTTGTTCCACATTGTTCTCCCTCTTTATGCAGGATCTCCTACATCCTTTCCAAGTGGATGGCAGTGGTAGCTGGGCACCATCTAGTTCTTCTGGTCTCATAGTTGTATAGGTTGCAGATCGGATGGTGTACCAGTCGCTAGGACTGATTCCATTAATTTTGGTTTTCTTCTTTCTTCTTGACGAGGAGAGACCCGTTGTTGCATCTAGATGACAGCTTGCTAGCTTTTAAGATCCCAGTTGCTACTTGCCAAAGTAGTAGGTGGAACAATGTTTTGTATAGTATGTTATGCCAATTGAGCTTGATGTCCCCTGCGACTATGGTCCCAAGCCCGCAGGATCAACTACTCGGTCCCTCTGGGTAGCTGGCTGTGACCAAGCAATGACCATAACCTTGCCCCTTGTCAGCTCTACTATACGCCTGGGAATTCTGATCATTCACATGAACTTATAGGCCCATTGTCTGCCAACCCTATATATGATCTTGGATATACTCCCCATTTAGACATACCTAATTGTTTAGCTTGTTCACCCATCTATCCGTCCATATACCCATGCTTGCTTTCACTGACAACTCAGTACTGTATATGCAAAAGGGTTCATATTTGTTGTCTGTACTGCCCACGTACCTCTCTATGTCTTTCTCATCCTCAGTGCTGCCATATTGGTCACTCACATTTGGTACATTGCCCACGAGAAGTCTTTATGATTCTAAAAGTGACCCGAGCTCGTTGCTACAAAACACCAACAGTACGGACCTGCATGAGGGAGAAGCAGACTGCCTGCGATTGCGGAGGCTGACGGGAGGCAAAGTTCATGTTTGGTTTCTGTGCTTTTGATCATGATCAATACGTATGTGAGAGGACACTGGCCGTATCAGCGGTCGTCAGGCATACGGTTGGTTCAGTGACGCTGTGTGTGTCGTGTTGCTCAGCCCCGCTCTGAGTGGTGGTTCTGAGCAGTGCACCTTTTGGTGTTACTGTCCATCTTCTAGACCTGGCTGTCGTTGGGGTACAAGTGGAAACCTGGCATAGGTTCAGTGCCATGCCTGCAGGGGGCTTCGCCAGTCTCTGTCAGACCAGTAAGCCTGGTCTTTTTTGTGATTCTGAGTTTTGTTCACTGTTCTCCACATCTAGCCAGGACCTGCTAGTGTGACCCCTTTCAGTGGCCAGCAGTAGTAGCCAGGCCCCATCTAGTTCTGGTCTCAGGGTCATGGAGGCTGGGTTTGCATGGTCCACTGGTCCTTGGACCTTTTTTTTTCCTCGCATCGTTGATTTTCTTCACTCTTCTTTGCTCCGAAGGGGGAGAGACAAACAGTTGCCCCTTAGATGGCCACTCACAAGCTTTTAAGACCCAAGTTGCTGCTCATCAGAGTAGGATGTGGAACCTTGTCGTTGTGGGCTATCCTGTGTCAGCTGACCTTAGTGTCCCGAGACCACGGTCCTGCGCTCCCAGGCCCCACAGCTCTTTTTTGCTTTTTTCTTCAGTATTTTATTGAGGTTTTGGTGAAAGTTTACCCAGCAGATCAGGTTCCCGTGGAGCAGTTTCTGTGCAAGTCGCCCGGGGACACCGCTGAGCTGTCCGCACTTGGTCAGCGTTCCCCTGGGTGTTGCCCTGTGGTGGCTCTGCTGCCGTGACTCCAGCTTCCCCGCCCCCGCCCCCCAGGCTGTGCCTTAGGCTGAATGTTGACCGTCTGGACTCACATAGATGATTTCTTGTTTGGACCCACTCGTGTTTCACATGTTCTGATTCTGAAGGAGGTTAAATGCAAACTTGGTGGGGAGGGGTGAGGGTGGGACCCCACAAGCCGAGCGAAGCCAGGTGGAAAGGGAAGGAAGGGGGAAGGCGGGTTCACAGAACCTTCCGGCGGTGACTGAAACTGATCCTCCTTTTAAACGGAGGCACAACCGTTTTGCATTTCGTGTACTGGCCGCTGGACGAGCTGGGGCTTTCCTGCAGCCTTTGAAGGGCCCTGCCCAGGACCAGAGCAGCCCTCGGCTGGGTGTGCATCTCACGCAGCGTCCAGGCCTGCGTGTCAGTCAGAGATGCTGCTTAAATACATTTTGCTACTCTGATTCCTGAAAGACACTGGGTGCTATTTTCTGTTGCTTGCTTGTTTGTTTTTGAACGAAACTAGCAGACCCTCTTACTCAGTCTGATTAGGAATTACATTCTGGATACTGCTCTGTCGGCAAGGACCCCTGGTGCACAGTGGCCAAGCACTCGGCTGCTAACCTAAAGGTTGGTGGTTTGAACCCACCAGCTACTCTGCGAGAGGAAGATGAGGCCGTCAGCTTCGTAAGGATTCCAGCCTTGGAGACCCTGTGGGCAGTTCCACTCTGTCCTCTAGGGGCGCTGTGGGTCAGGATAGACTCCATGGCCGTGGGTATGGTTTGGACTTTGCTTCTGTAAAGATTGACAGCCTTGGAGACCCTGTGGGCAGTTCCACTCTGTTCTAGGGGCGCTGGGGGTCGGAATGCACTCCCCGGCAGTGGGTGTGGTTTGG
>NW_006921648.1:2253609-2278119 GCF_000298275.1 Orycteropus afer afer
ACCCTGTGGGCAGTTCCACTCTGTTCTAGGGGCGCTGTGAGTCGGAATGAACTCCACAGCAGTGGGTGTGGTTCGGGCTTTGCTTCCATAAAGATTTGCAGCCTTGGAAACTCTGTGAGGTTCTGCCTGCCTTGCAGGGTCACTGTGAGTCACAACGCCACAGCAATAGGCTTGGGGCTCTGTCGGTGGCATTCTCCCAGTACCAAGGTTAACTTGTGAAATGGCAGGGACTAAAGTACTTCTTCCCAGGCTGCTGTCTGGACCCTGTCGAGGCTACGCCTCACTGGCTGTCATTGGCACGTGAGCGCCAGAGGCCCCCGGTCAGCTCGTCCTCTGCCCTCACTCTGCCTCCCAGCGAGGCTCGTCCGAAGCTCTCAGGCCAAGTGACTGTGAGGGTCTTGCTGTTCTCCTAGGTCGGTCGTTCCCTTTCTTCCTCTCGGTCCTCCTCTCTCCCCAGACCTGGGCTGGCATTTCCAAACCACGTGGGACCTCAGGAGGCAAAGCAGCCCTTCCGACTTCCTGCCCACAGTCTGGCCACTCTCCTTGTAGAAACTCACCAGCTCTAAACTGCTGGGTGGTGAGAACAGTTAACATGCTCAGCTGCTGCTGACCAAAGGGTTGGGCGTTCGAGTCCACACACAGGTGCCTCGGAAGAACGCCCTGGCCCCTTGCTTCCACAAACTCAGCTATCGAAAACCCGTGGAGCGCAGTTCCAATCTGACCCACACGAGAGTGCCGTAGTCAGGGGCGACTCCACAGCCATCGGTGACCGTCCGCTGCTCAGGTGTAAATTCTTTGGGTGTGCAAGGGTGGCTGGTGCCTTCAGAGGCACTTTGTCCCTGGGCCAGGCCGTGCAGGTGGCACACACACGCACAGTGGCCCAGAGTGGGCCCTTCACGTCTGGTCAGTGAACATGAGAGCAATGGGCAGAATGGAAAATAACATGGAGCTCTGGTGGCGCAGTGCCTACGGTGTCTGACTGCTGACCAGGAGGCTGGCGGTTCAAACCTACCAGCCACTCCTCAGAAGGAAGACTGGGCAGTCTACTTCCGTAGTGATACCTCAGAAACCCAAGGAGGGGCCGCTGTGCGTCGGGACCAACTCCACGGCAGTGAGTTTGGTTTGGTTTAGGTTGGGTTGGTTCGGTTCAGTTCGGTTCGGTAGGACAAACCTGCCCTTTCTCCCCTGGAGACACGGGACGAGCTGAGGACCCAAGCACCCGAGCACGTGCAGGATGGCCGTTCCCGGACGACACCTGTCCGTGGGCTGTGCTGGAGTGCGGGCCTCGGGAGTTTGGAGAGGGGCCAGCCTTCTAGTGCAAGTTCCCGGGCCCTGGCAGCAGTAACTCCCGTTTGCCGAGGGCCGGGTTCAGCCCTCACACTCCTCCTAGGAGGAACGTTTGATCCCCACTTTGTAGCCCAGATCTGTGCAGCCTCCCAGCCCTGCCTCCCCCCAATTCTGCAGGCCCTAGAGCACACTGTCAGTAAATGGTCCTTCTCACGCCTATGTGGGGACGCGCAACCTGATTTCCATGGACCGTTTGCACCCCTCTTCCTTCCACCCCCAGAAGAACACTGATCTGGGAGCGCCTACCAGGTGCTGGGCCAAAGCCTTTTCCTGGTCTGTACTTGGGTGGGGCCCCGGGACCAGGAGCCACTTGTCAAACCCCTGCCCTGACGGTGCTCCAGGCCTTGACTCCGACATCCCACTCCAGCTACGCAGAGTTTGGGGTCACACTGAGTTGGGATGGGGTCCAGCAGCCCCCTGGGGGGCGTAGCAGGGTCCACACTGGGCCCAGTACCCTGAAGCCCTCCTGCCCCAGAGCCTGGGTGTGCAAGGGTCCCACTGGCACAGCTCTCGGGGGGCCATACCGTCCACACTCGGCTCCCAGCAGAGACCCGACCCCCAGCTGACCTTCAGAGTGCAGCCCTGACATTGAGCCTGTGTGCCTGACCTCTCGCTTGGAGAGGACGGGCGGCTTTCTTCCACGTTGGCGTTTTCGGTGGTGAGCCCGTGACGAGAGGGCGAAAGTTGTCCGAATTCAGCCCCCTTCCTGCTCTCGGGGCCAGTGCGTCTCGGGCAGGTTTTGGGGAGCATGGCGGGGGTGGGTCCACTGCCTCTTTCTTGCCCCTGGGTAGGGGGGATGTCTCCGTTGTCTCATTGGCCCCTGTGCCCAACCAGATGCCGTTGACTGCACTTGTTCTCGTGCTGTGGACGTGCTGTGTGCCCTGGAATTCCTCTCAAGGGAAGGTGGTGGTGACTGTGAGTTACACAGAAGTGCTCACACCTTGCACCCCACGATGCCACCCCCAGTGATCCCTCCAGTTGGGGCGTGCGCCGCCACCCCTGCACAGTCACGGCTTCCTGCCTCTGCTCGTTGCTGTGACCCCAGGGCTGAAGCAGGGCCTAGTCTTTCCGTAACTTTTTGATAAATGAATGGCTGAGTGGATTCCCAGTTGGAGGGCAGGGATGCCAAAGTGTTTGGCGCAACGGCAAGAGTGGGTCTGGACTTGGGTCCTTGCCAGGACCACCTGTTGGTCTTGTATTTTGTCTGTCTGTTTCAATTCAGGTACGATTACCCTTCCACACCCATGGAAGCAACAGGCAAGAAACCAAATGACATATGGCACTGGGCAACTCTGCAAAAGGCTACTTTAAACTGTTAAAAAGCAAAGTTATCATTTTGAGGACTGAGGTACACCTGACCCAACCCCTGGTATTTTCAGTTGCCTCTCTGGTAGCATAGTGCCTAAGGTACTTGACTGCTAACCAGAAGGCTGGCGGTTCAAACCCACCAGCCACTCCTCGGAAGGAACATGGGGCAATCTACTTCCATAGAGATACTGCCTCAGAGACCCAACGAGGGGTCGCTATGAGTTGGGTCCGCCTCCACGGCACACAACAACAACAACATGCATATGAAAGCTGGACAGTGAAGAAGGAAGACTGAAGAAGAAATGATGCCTTTGAATTACGGTTTGGCAAAGAATATTGAAAATGCCGTGGAAGAATGAATAAACTTGTCTTAGAATTACAGCCAGAATGCTCCTTAGAAGCAAGGGCGGTGGGGCAAGTCGCCAGAGAAGGACATCGTGGTTGTGGAGTGGAGGGTCAGTGAGAAAGGGAGACCGTGAACAGGCTGGACGGACACAGTGGCCGCAGCAGGGGGCTCAGGCGTGGCCGCAGCCGTGTGAGGATGGTGAGGACCGGGCACTGTTCCGTCTGTTGGGCACGTGGTTGCTATGAGTTGGGGCTGACTTGGCACATCGAACAACAGATAACGGTGCAGTTAACAGTTAGTGCTCATGTCTGAGGTGTTCTGATCCATACTCTGACAACTACCCCAACGAGGCCATCTCAGAATGTGGTGGTGTGTCCCTCTCCAGTCTCCCTTCCTCACGCTGGTCTTCCTCTCTGCAGACGCCCTTGGTCAGTTTCAGTGTTCCCTGCACGTGGAACCCTCGGGCTTTCCCGATTCATGTTTGCAGAGTTGCAGCTAAACTGCAGGTGGCCCGTACACAGGCTCCCATGAGCACGATGTCGGGGACCAGTGTGGTGCGTGGGTGGCTGTTGTCTGTCCCCTTGGCCTCCGTGGGGACAGCTGCTGGCCGTCGGTGCCGCTCATCGGAGCAGGGAGCTGTGACCAGGCTCTCGCTTCCCTCGGCCCCCGCCCTGCAGCCCATTTTGCCGGTGACGGTGTCCTGCACCCCCACGGTTTATCCTTCGCTCCTCCCCGTCTTTCCTAAGGGTAAGAGCTCGGGGCTCATGACTGCTGGGTTTTCCGGGCCCAGCCAGCCCTGCATCTGCAGAAGTTCATGCCCCAAGGGGCTTCACGGTCTCTGGGTTGCGGCCCAGCCACTTCTGGAGCCGGCTTCCCCACACTGCCCGGTTTGTAGCCCAGCCTCTGCACCACCCCTTCCTTCCTTATTGGGGCGCATGGTGCTCTCTAATCGGCCATGCTTCTCCCGTGGTTAGACGTACCAGGCTTCTGTTTGCCTGAAGAGCCATACGGACAGCTGACCATTGGAAACGTGGAGGTTTGTGTTGTTTGTGACTGTGATTTGGGTGAACGTTTAGAGAGAAATTCATTTTCCATCCAGCAGTTCGTATGCATTGTATCTCATGACGTTGACTGCCAGTTCCCCACCATGTAATAGCTCTCTTCCCACTTCCTCCCTGTAGTTACCTCTTCCGTGTCCTCCCCTCCATGTACTCTGCCCCCCGAGCCGTCTCCCTGTGCACACACAGCCCTTCTATTCTCCCGTGATTGATCTCTCCAAGGAGATACCTGATGTAAATGTTTACCCCATAGGCCTGTCTTTTGTTTGGCTGGAAGCCGTAGCAGTGAGTTCTCTTCCAGACCTGAAGGGCAGCTAGGAGACATGGTCTCGGGGGTCTCACCAGGCTTTATCAGAACACTCGGACATTCTTACAACACATACAAATACGCGTGTAAAAACATTGCTTGCTAACCCTCTACTTGGCCATGGACACACTCCCCCTGCTTAGACCTACCTGATCATTCAGCCTGTCTGCCCATCTATCCACCCGTGTACCCATGTTTGCCTTCACTGACAGTGTAGTACTGTATGTGCACAAGGGTTCATCTTTGTTGTCTGTACCTCCCATGCACCTCTTTCTGGTTCCTCTTCCTCAGTGCCACTGTGCTGATCACTCACACTTGGTACCTTGCCTTTCTCTTCACCCAAATCAATACTTGTCTCTACCTATCTAGCAGGGTCCCTTCCCATCCTTGGTAACCAACAAATAAAGTTTCTTTCCATAGATGAACCTTTCCTCGACTTTTACAATAGTGAACTAATACAATAGCTGTCCTTCTGTGATTGATGTATTTCACTCAGCATAAGGCCCCACATGGAAATGTTCTGAGAATCCACCAAGAGCTTTTCATGTCGGACCCTCGAGTTCTTTAGAGTCAGACAAGGACCAAATCCTGCCCCTTTGCTTAAGAGCCTGGTTCCAAAGATCAACAAAACCCAAACAAACCTGTTGATGTCAAGTCGATTCCAACTCCTAGTGACCCTGTAGGGTGTCCAAGGCTTTACAGAAGCAGGCTGCCACATCTTCCTCTCATGGAGTGGCTAGTGGGTTCAAACCACAACCTACTGTTTAGCAGCCTAGTGCTTTAACCTCTGCACCACCAGGGCTCCTGGTTCCCAGGATATTGGGAAGATGTATAAATCCCAGCTCAGCGGAGAGATCAGTTTACTTTCAGTTACTCTCTCTGCCTTTGCATGACGCTTCTTTTAAAGTCAAGTTCATTCATACACTGCCCCAGGCCACCACTGAGAGTCAAGGCCATGCTTGTTAGCTCTTCCTCTCCCCAAGGATCTCCCACTCTCTTCGGGAGCCCAGGCCTCCCTGTGGGCCTTCAGACCCCGCTCCGCAGGCTGGTTTGGGCACCCCTGCCTCATCCTCCCAGCCCTGGTGGGGAACCAGCTTGTGGACCCTGGTGTGAGCGCCACCTCGTGGCCTGAGCCCCTAAGAGCGGATCTGCTGTTGATTCAGGAAACGTCGGGGTTTGCTCCTCCCTACAACGGCACACGACAACAACAACAACATTCAGTGCATCGCTCAGGAACTTTGATCCCCACAGTGTCGCTTTCCTCCAGCCGCGTTCACAGCACCTTCAGCCGTAGCTTGAAGATGTTTCGTTTTGTGGGTGTTGCCAGATAATGACTCTTTATAGTGTCTGAGGGGTTCAGACCTGGAACTAAACTCCCCCTGGGGCTCAGCTGTCAGCCAAGGTGGACAGTACCACCACGGAGGGATGCACTCCTTACCACGGTCAGCCACTCAAGATCCAGAGGGCAGCGTCTGCCAGGGATAAAGCTCAGAACGCAGGAAGGGGTAGGGAAGGACGGATGGAGACGGGAAACAGGAGTGGGCTGAGTGGCGTTGCTCGGGACCGCAGGCAGTGGTGCAGGGCATCTCTGCCACCACCTCCCATCTGTCCGCGGAGTCGCATGTGTGCCTGTGACACGGAACGGTCTTCGCGGAGCTTCCAGGCTCAGCCTGAGGAAACCCTACGGAGCACAGCGCCCTGGGACGGCGGGTGGCGCAGGACCCGGCTGCACCCCGTTCTGTGAGTGGGGTCATCGGGGCCGATGGCAGCTGACTGCAGCAGCAGAGAAGAGGCCCTCGTGTCCTGAAACCCCGAGGAGAGGGACGAGGCAGGCACACCCCCCCTCGGAGGGGCAGCTGCTCTTGGGGGTGTAGCCCCTGAGCCCTCGTGATCCAGTCCCTGGGGTAACAGTCACTGCTCTCCGCCAGGCTGACGGGTGGGTCTGGAGACTTCCGGGCTGTACTCGGGAGGCGTGACTCACAGAGTGAGCTTCATGGCGTGGCCTCCAGCTCTGCAGGCCTCTCCTGGGCGGGTGCGGTGTCCGCTGGCCGAGCCCTAGCTAAGTCTAGGCAAGTTCGTGACAGCCTTTTCAGGATACTCCCTGCCCACCCCGAAACTTCTTCCGAAACTTCTCAAACACACTCGAAAGCTGAGCACGTGGGACGATTGGTCCCTGTGTTGGACCTGCCACCCTCTCGATTCACGCTAATAGCATTCTGTCGTATTTGCTTCACGTGTGGTGAGTGGATCTCTTTTCTTTGTTTTTTGGCTGCACCATTTAGTTCATTGCACGTGTCATCATGCTTCCATGTGCGTCTCTGAGAATGGCTTCCTCCTCCCTAGCCACTCGACCTTGTCACCTGAGAACATCAGGAACAGCTGCTTCATCTCATCTACTCTCCAGCCCACCTGAAATGTCCCCAAAATGTTTTTTTTTTTTTTTTTTTTTTTTAACTTCAACTGTGATTTGGATGAAGGCTTACAGAGCAAATTCACTTTCCATACAGCAGCTCATATATACTTTCCATACAGCAGCTCATGACTTTGACTATGATTTCCCACAATGCAACAGCTCCCCTCCCACTTCCTCCCCCTAGTTACCTCTTCCCTGTGTCCTTCCCTCCATGCACCCCTGGGCCCTGAGCTGTCTCCCTGTGCACACACAGCCCTTCTGTTCTCCCACAGTTGTTCTCTCCAAGGAGTGAATCTACCTATGTAAATGTTCAGCTCATATGTCTGTCCTTTGTTTGGCTGGGCGCCACAGGAGTGGGTTCAATACCAGACCTGAAGGGCAGCTAGGGGCCGTAGTCTCTCAGTGGTTCCATCAGGCTCTAGCAGACCAGCAAACCTGGTCCCTCCCAAAATGTTCTTTTGACTTTTTATTTCTCCTAGTAGGGCTTCCAGGAGCCCTGGTGGCACCACGGTTGAGACTTAGCAGCTAACCAGAAGGTTGGTGGTTCAAACCCACCCAGTGGTTCCGAGAGAGAAAGATCTGATAATCTGCCCCTGTAAAGATGACACCCTAGCGCACCCTACAGGGCAGTCCTGCTGTCACACAGGGTCGTGTGAGTTGGAATTGACTCAACGGCACCCACACTACTGCCACCAGTTAGGTTTGTGTACCCCATTTGGCTGAAGGTCTCCTTTAACGGGTTACGGTTCCTCCCACCCTTTTTTTTAAATGACACTGACATCTTGACAAGACCAAGCCAGTTGTACAGTGTCACACATCCCGTGTCTGTCGCACACCCCGTGTCTGTCGGATGTCACGGGTCACTTTAACTCCTTCCTGTCCGTCAGGTATTTTCTGCACACGTGAAGTTAGGACTGACGGCTCCGCTGGAGTCGGGCCTACGTTTTAGGCAGGGACCTTCCACGGATGGGATGTTTGTGGCTGCGGGAGGGCCCTGAGGTCGGTAGGAGGTAGAATTCGGTCACTCTGAGGGAAAGAGCAGGGGTGTCCTTCACGATCAGTAGGTTCTCGGGGTACTTCCTTGTCCCCCTGCCTGCCTGGCCCCAGCTCCCAGTAACTTTCATGGACCCCGTGGACCCCGTTCTTTCTGTCCGTGGCTCCGGAACAGTAATTTCCAGGCCTGTCATCATTTCTGCTGTTGGCAGCAACTGCTCGCCTGTAAAGGACAATTCGCCTGGGCCCCTGGGGGTGAACTGCACACATTCTTGCCTTTTATTTTCCGTAGTTTATTTGTTGTCGAGTGTGCACAGCGGAGCGTACACCAACGCAGCCGTTTCTGCATGGAGAATTCAGTGATGTGGATGACATCCTAAACTGCAACCATCCTCACCCGCCTTCCCAGTTGTCCTCCCCTACTCCCCAAGTGTCCCATCTAATCACTTCTTCCTTTGGGTGACCAGTTTTCAACATGAAGGAAAGAAAGCTTTTGTTTTCTCGTGGTCAGAGCCCAGCGTTTGACTTTCCTCCTTCCTCTTCCGTTTCCTCCCCCCTCCCTCCTCCCTCCCCCTTTCCCTCTTGCCACCCACCTTTCCTTCCTTCTTTTAGTGACGGGACAACAGCTCCATCAGCAAACTTGGGGCCAGGTGTATTTTCCTGACTTCGAGTCTCTGGTGCCTTGTGACCCCCCGGTTGGCACTTTCCTGTCTGTGAACGTACTTTTTTCTGCCATGTGTCTGCATGTGCCGGGTTGGGGAAGACTCTGGTGTGCCAGCCGTCGTGACAGTGCCAACCTGCTCCCTGGCCCCTCAGGCTGCTCCGGGGTTGCCGGCCGATACTGAGCTCCCTGCCATGGGGCAACTACCGATGTGTGTGAGGACGGCCAGGGAGAAGCGGGGCTATTTATTGTAGGGGCGGGAGGAGGAGAGAGAACCAGCCCAGAGGCCGCCCACCCCTTGGCCAGGGATGGTGATCGCCCTGTGAGCCTGGGAGCGGGAGGAGAGCCAGCCCCGCTGCCCCTTCTCCTGAGCCCCGGCTTCCTCTTTCACACGGTGGGGGGTGGGGTCGGGTCGCCTGTGACACTTGTGCTTGGGATCACTGGGGGGGGGGGTGGGCGGGGTCGCCTCCAGGGGCGGAGCTTCTCCTCACCTAGCCTATCCTCCGAGGGGAGTCTGGGAGGGGAATGAAGGGTGGCCGCCCCCTGACGCTGCGCCCTCCCCGCAGGCGTGAATGACAGAGGTGGTGCCGTCCAGCGCCCTGAGCGAGGTCAGCCTGCGCCTCCTGTGTCACGATGACATAGACACCGTGAAGCACCTCTGCAGCGACTGGTTCCCCATTGAGTAAGTGCACGGCGCCGCCAGCCAGAGGGGCGGGGGCGGGGCGGATGAGAGGGGCGGGGCCAGGATGGGGCGGGGCCACGGGGCACCAATGATCTCTGCTTCTTGGGCGGTGTTGTCAAACTGTGCAGCCCAAGGAGGGCGAGCCCAGGGAAGCATGGGCCGAGACTCCTCACTTGTCAGCGGACCCCAGCCTGCTCCCTGGCTGCTGTGGGGCACTCTTCCCCAGCACGTGCCTTTCATGAAAAGTTCCCCCGAAAGACTTTGCTAAGAAGATGTTTGGGAGCTCTGGTAGCATAGTGGCTAAGACGCTTGCCTGCTAACCAGACGGCTGGCGGTTCAAACCCACCAGCCACTCCTCGGAAGGAAGGTTGGGCAATCCTACTTCCGTAGTGATACTGCCTCAGAAACCCAAGGAGGGGTCGCTATGAGTCCGGGCCGACTCGACGGCACATAACAACAACAACAACAACAAGTAGAAGATTTTTGGTGTGGCACTGTTTATAATTTGCTGAGTCCAGAACCGAAGTGTCTTAACAGGCTAGTACATTACGGGGTAGACGTACAGGGCCGTCCCAGCCAGCCAGGGTGAAAAACGCCTGGGAAGAGGTGTCTGTTGACAAGAAGCATTTTCTATGAGGCGTTGTTGTTGTTGTTGTTATGTGCCGTCGAGTCGGCCCCGACTCACAGCGACCCCTCCTTGGGTTTCCGAGGCAGTATCACTACGGAAGTAGGATTGCCCAACCTTCCTTCCGAGGAGTGGCTGGTGGGTTTGAACCGCCAGCCGTCTGGTTAGCAGGCAAGTGTCTTAGCCACTATGCTACCAGAGCTCCTTGAGGCGTTAGATACTGTCTATCAAACACTATGCACCATGATCCCATTTTTATTCACACTCGTGCCTGTACATGAACGTGTCCGAGGCTCCATACTACGCAGCTGAGGGGTGGGAGATTCTCAGCATCGGCAAGTTTGCGCTTTGACCTGTCTGTCTTGGCCCTTTTCGGTAATACACGTACTGCTTTGGCCATGAGAAAATTGGGAGCAAACTTTAAAAATCCAAATCAACGAGATGTGAAGCCGTTCTGCTCTGCACACGCGGGTCGGGGAGTCGGTGCCAAGGTGAAGGCCAACAACAGCACAGGCGTGTGAAATGCACACCATGGCAAGGGAGACAAAGGAGAACTGATGTCCTTGAGCTGTGGTGTTGGCATCAAGAGTGAATGTACCACAACTGCCTGGAGAATGAACAAGTTGCTCTTAAAAGAAGTGCCACCAGAATGCTCCTTAGACGCGAGGAGGGCCAGACTTTGGCTCCCTTACCCTGGACAGTCCTAGAAAAGGACTTTGTGTTTGGTGGAGTGGGGGGTCAGCAGAAATGGGGGAGTGTTTGGTGGAGTAGGGGGTCAGCAGAAATGGGGGAACCCCCTGTTCTGGTCAGCTAGTGCCGCTCTGACAGGAACGTACCACAAATGGGTGACTTTAAGAAACAGGAGTTTATTCTCTTATAGTTTTGGACGCTAGAAGTCTGAGGTCAAAGTGCGAGGCTCTAAGGGCTGGGTGCAAAGCCCCTTGACCTTGGGCTTCAGCTCTGCTTCTTGCCCCCAGCCCACTGAAGCTGGAGGCTTTTTTTCATTCAAGCAGCTGCTGGGTGCTGAGGCTGACAAACCCAAGGTCAACAAGTGAAAAGACACAGTCCCAATGTTGCCAAACAACATGGCAGGCCACTAATTCAAGTTCACTGAAAGTCCCAAGATCGGCAGATAGCATGGCAGGCTGCTGAACAACAACATGGCTACATGAGGATTCGAGCGTGCCGAAAGCTGGAGACCTTCCTCCAAGTGGCTTCTTCCGTGCTGGAGGCAGACCACGTCCCTAAGGCAGCTACTCAGCTTCTCCAGTAGAGTCCACCGTGGAGCTGATTGCCGGTCTCATCACAGGGATCCCGCTGCCCAGCTACTTGACCGGGCCCAGCCAAGCTGACACACAACCTTAAGTACTACAGCCCCGATGAGGTGGACTGACACCGTGGCCACGGCAACAGCAGAAGCAAACAAGCAAATAAGATCCGGCCACCCACGAACCTGACCTCCGGTTGTTGTCTCAGCTGCCTGCAGACCTTGGGCACGGGGTGCTCTGGCACATTGTTGACGGAGGTGAGAGTTGTTAGAGCCTTTCAGGGATGTTAAAATCACCAACATGAACTGTCCAGTCCACCAGCTCTGCTCCAGAAGATTAATCCAGAGAAGTAAAAACACCAGTAAGGGCGCAGGTAAGACCTCGCCGAGACGTACTGGGGACCGAGTAGAGCCGAGCTGGGTGAGGGCCTCCCCGCCCCACTACACTGTCCTCACTGCTCCCTGGACCTGAGACTTCCGCTTCCTGAGAAGCCTAGGGAGCGCACCATGACCCCAGCTGATCCATCCTGACTGCAGGGCCACCCAGCTGCACCCTCTCCAGGGCTCACGGTTTGCCCCTGGAGTCAGACGATGGGAACCGTGAGGCAGATCAGGGCAGCTGGGAGAAGAACCTTCCAGAGGGTGGTCAGCGGCCTCTGCAGAGCAGACGGCTCAGTGCCGTGTCCCAGGCGTGTGTGACACCCCCCTCTGGAAGGGCACCCAGGGCAGGCCTGTCGGTCTGCTCCAGGTTTAAGAAAACCCCCCACACGTGAAGGCCCCAGCTCCCCTGCCTTCTGGCTGTGGCCCAGTTCTGCCTTCCCATGACTGCATCCTTTGGGTTCGAGCTCAATATTCTCTTCCCCGCATCCCTCTGAGGGTCGGGTCCTGGGTGGCAATGAGCTCCTCTTCCTCGTGACTGTCCAGAAGGTTCCATAGACTCAGATGCCGCTCAGCTGTGGACTGAGTGTTCTACAGACTGCCACCCTGCCTTCTGGGTCAAAAACACACCTCACAGGATTTGTGTAAGGAAGTCTTCCAGTGTCCATGGGCAGCCAAGGGCCCTGAAACCTTAACTCACCCACCAAGGAACAAGCTTTCTCTTGCTGCCTGACTGGCCCTCCAGGCACTGTCCTCATGGGGACAAGGCCATTGGAAGTTTCTTCTTCTTGTAGCTTGTGTTTTGTGAAATCCTCTTGCCCTTCAGAAGTCCCTGGTCCTATCTGGATAGAGAGCCCCTGGGTGGTGCAGGTGGTTAAGTGCTCAGCTCCTAACCAAAAAGTCAGTAGTTTGAACGCACCAATCCGCCTGTAGGACAAGAGACCTGGTGATCTGCTCACGTAAAGATTACAGCCTGGGAATCCCTACGGGGCAGTTTTACTCTGTCATATGGGCTCATTACATGTCAGAGTGAACTCGACAGCACACGTGAACAGCAACATCTAGACTAGGGTGTCCCTGGGTGGGACAAATGGTTACGCACTCAGCACCAACTCAAAGGTTGAAGGTTCAAGTCTACACAGAGACCTCCCAGAAAAGAGGCCTAGCAGTTTTCCAGAAACTCAGCCACTGGAGCCTTTGTCGAGCACAGTTCTGGGCTGGCATGCGTAGGGTCACCACACGTTGGAGTCGACGCCACGTCAGCTGGTTTCATCTGGACAGTTTAGATGTGACAGCTTGGAGGAGACAGCCGCTGACGGTTGGGTAGAGACCGTGTGATGGGCGGACACCTTCCCTGCATCGGTGCAGTGGATGGGAGCAGCGTGGAGCACTCTTGGTTCTAATGGCTGGAGCACCGACCTTAGCTGGACTTGATCTTGGGCGGGCTTCACTTGAGTGTGTTCTCCTTCTCAGGTACCCAGACTCATGGTATCGTGACATCACGTCCAACAAGAAGTTCTTTTCCCTTGCTGCAACCTATAGGGGGGCCATCGTGGGAATGCTAGTAGCTGAGATTAAAAGCAGGACCAAGATACACAAAGAGGTAAGTCTGGATCCGGCCTGGGGTGCTGGGGGAGCCCCTGCATCAGCTGCTTGAAACCTTGAAACCAAAAATGAGCCCTGACGTCACCTTTACAGTAACCAACAGTTTAGCTCAACGAGTGAAGAGCGTTTGCCCTGAGCAGTGTGCTTTGTGGAGAACAGCAGTGTGAGGGCAGACTGACAGCAGGAGCTAGCATGCAAGAGAGCTCAGGGCACAGAACGGCTTCAGCTCGTTGAGGTGGTGACACAGTATGGGTAGAGATGGCGAGAACGGTGACAAAATGCAAGCGTGTCACCAGCGTCAATGAGCTGCAAATGTAGATGTTGAACAGATGTCTGTTTTATGTGCATGTTTTTGCAGAAACAAAAAGAAGGGGTTAAGTGTGTGGAGATGACTTGGGAGACAGGCTGAGGGGGGCTTGGGACACAGTCCCACTCCCTGCCCTTTGGCCCTGGTGGGTTTCTTTCTGGGTACCTTCGTCCATCCTCACCTCCTAAGCTGCTTTCCTGCCATTGTTTCAATGCTGAGATACAGCCCTCTACCCCCTCAAAAAAGAGGAAACATTGAGGTCTCCTGGAAGTGTCCGTGTCCACGTCCTGTCCGGAAGTATCCATGTTCTCTCCAGAAGTATCCACATCCTCTTGATCTTTCTCTGACGTGGAACAGACAGTAATCCCACTTGCTCTCTAATCCTCCCCTCTCTTCTGTGACTAGTGCTTGGATTCACAACACTCCCAGCCCACCACTCCGTCTCTGGAACCAAGAAATATGGGCAGGCAGAGGGTGGTAGCTGGGCCTGCAAACCTCACTGCTTCCTTGAGACCACCTTAATGAAACCCTGTAAAGCTGTCACACGGACAAAGAGCCCCTTGCGTCTAAACGTGTTCTTTGTACTTGCCTTGCTGTACCCCATCCTGGCTTCAAAGTACCCTTCTGACCCGTCCCTGTCTGCCCCACCCCTGTCTGCCCCGTCCATCTGTCCTGCTCCTGTCTGTCCCGCCCCTGTCTGTCCCGCCCCTGTCTGTCCCGCCCCTGTCTGTTCCACCACCATCTCCTAGAGAAGCCCCCTTTCTGTGTGTGTGCGGATTGTAAACTTTTTTACCCAAACAACCAAATGCTCTCATTTCCATGGGGGGATGGGGGTGACTCTCCACCTTCCTCTTCATTCTGTCCCCTCCCCTCCCACTGTCCCTCCAGGCATGTGCCCAGGGGAGTTGCATCCTGTTCCCAGTAGCATAGACCCAGCAGGAGACCATGGACCACTGGTGTTAACCCAACTTCATTCTTCAACTTTTTCTTTAGGATGGAGATATTTTAGCCTCCAACTTCTCTGTTGACACCCAGGTTGCGTACATCCTAAGTCTGGGAGTAGTGAAAGAATTCCGGAAGCACGGCATAGGTAAGGGGTGACCGAGATTGGAGTGTCTCTACCTGGTGATGCAGGCTCTTCTCCATCTCTCTGGTCTGTCCCTTCACTCTCATCTCTCCATCTCAGCTCAGACCTTTTCCATTCCCTGCAGCCCGCCCTCTTTCCGTGAGCCACCCTGTCTTCCTGTAGTAGCCAGGTTCCCAGATCTGACCTGACGAGATTCGTAACAGCCCAGCCCGTCCCACTTCTGCCACCACACACACCGCTTCCGTCAGCTCACAAAGGTGTTCTCGACACAGTGTGGAAACCACCACTTCCAAAGCAGCCGTAGCCCCAGCTTGTGGATGGCCTGACGTGTGCCCAGCACCATGCTGCATGCGTGTCATCAGTTCCCATCCCGCTTGGGCCATGTGGCCAATTAGCCATAGAGTCTGATTTCTCCCCCAGGCCGGGCCAGTCCATTTCCTGGGATCAGGTTCATCCTTGTTACTGTCTGAACAGTCAGTCTAGTCTCCATGGTGGTTCTAGCCCGTGGGAGGTGACCACCAGGCCCTCTGTGGTCCCACCCCGTGGTCTGTAAGCAGCAGGCCAGCTCTGCATATGGGATTTCGGGGACTATGACGGCGGATGGTTCTGGAAGCTCGGCTTTGGGTATGACGGGCAGCGCGAGCTCTGGGAGATTTCTGCAAAGGCCACGTCCTTGTCCGTGTTGGCCTCTTTTCAGCCTCCCTGCTGAGCAGCACCTTCACTTCTTCTGTCCCAGGTTCCCTTTTACTTGAAAGTTTGAAAGATCACATATCCACCACCGCCCAGGACCACTGCAAAGCCATCTACCTGCACGTCCTCACCACCAACAACACAGCAATAAACTTCTACGAGAACAGAGACTTTAAGCAGCACCACTACCTGCCCTACTACTACTCCATCCGGGGGGTCCTCAAAGATGGCTTCACCTATGTGCTGTACATCAATGGGGGCCACCCCCCATGGACAATCTTATATCCTTTACCTCGGGGTCGGGGGCTGCGGCTCCCAGACGCACAGGGCGGGGTCTCTCAGTGGAGTCAGTGAGCGGCTTCGGTGCTCTGGTCTCCTTCAGGTGACTTTCAGGCAGCTACACGTATGAGGTGCAGTGTGTTGACCATTCCTCCCAGACCAAGTCATGTTGCAGATGGTCTGGTGCACGTACCGGAGGGGCGAGTCCCCTATGGCACCAGCACCCCACCCCCAAGATGCTGGGTGGGAGGGAGGGATTTCAACCCTGCTGGGCTAAGATCTGTTTGTCTGTCCATTCATCCTTCCATCTGTCCACCCACCCACCCAGACACACACTTATCCTTCCATCCATCCATCAACCCACCCAACCACACACACACACATACCCGTCCTTCCGGCCATCCACGCATCCACCCTTCCATCTGTTGACCCTTCCACACACCCATCCATCCATCTACCCACCCATTCGTCCATCCATCCTTCCTCCCATCCGTCCATCCACTCAGCACATATTTATTGAGAGCCAGCTGTTCTAGGTGCTGGAGGTACCCCATGAACAAAACAGACAGAAGCCCCCTGCTCCCCATGAACCTCATGAGTAGGGAGGAAACAGGCGAGTGGGATGAAAAAGCTCTTTACATTTTGAACATTAGGGTTCCTTCCTTGGGGAGACACAGGGCCCAGTAATACTGTGTCCCTTGCCCTACGGCCTCTTGAAGTCTCGGGCCTTGGCAGGTAGGACAGACGGCAGGAGACGTCTTTTTTACTCCATTTTCTTTTATACCCCATTTTCTTTTTTAATTGTAAAAGTGCAGCACAGCATTTGCTGGATCAGCATTTCTCAGGTGTACAGCTCAGTGAGAGCAGGGACTTGCGTCATGCCGTGCAGCCGTTGCCCTGGATGCCAGGCTCCCCCTGGAGACTTACACGGTTGTGACGGGTGGCCCAGAACCCACTGTGCGTGAGTGTGCGCGCAAGAGACGTGTGCGTGTTCCCTCAAACGGAAGAGTTGAGGCTTTAGTCCTCTCACCGGGAAGTACAGCAGGCATACCTCAGAGATGTGGGTTCCGTTCCAGACACCGCAGTACAGTGGGTGGCCATCACGTGGCTCACACACATGTTGTGGTTTCCCAGTCACGCTTATAAGTCATGTTGATGCTCTGCTGTAGTCTATTCAGTGTGCAGTCGTGTGATGAGAACGTTTGGAATACTGTGAGAACGACCAATGTGGGACACAGACGTGGAACAAGCACACGCTATCGGAAAAACGGCACCAATAGACTTGCTCGGCACAGGGTTGCCACAAACCTTCCGTTTCTAAAAAACTCAGCATCTGCAAGGCACAAGAAAGCAAAGCGCAACAACATGAGATCTGCCTATAAACAAGGCAGAGAAAGGTGCCCCTGAGCCCCGGGGGTGTCTGAGAGAGCGCTGTTGGCCCCGCCCTCGTCACAGGAGCAAGGCCTCTGGCCGCCGTGCTGCCTGAGGTCTGGCTTATTGGGGGGTGGAACTAGGACAGTTGCTTGTTCACTGGGCCCCTCGCCCAAGTCCCGGAGGGACGGGTGCCTGCGGCCTTACTGCCCTTTGCCATCTGTCCACGGCAGAGGCCGCCTGTCCACTGAGCCTCTGGGTCTTGGCCCTGCGGGAGCCTCTCATGCTACCTGCGCACTTTCCTGGGGGTCGTCACCTGTGCCCCACAGGGGCAGGCAAGGGCTGCTTGGAATATTCCTTAACAGAGCTTCACGGACTACATCCAGCACCTGGGCTCGGCGCTAGCCAACCTGAGCCCCTGCTCCATCCCGCAGAGGCTCTATCGCCAGGCCCACAGCCTGCTCTGCAGCTTCCTGCCCTGGTCCAGCATCTCTGCCAAGGGCGGCATCGAATACAGCCGGACCATGTGAGGCCAGCCGGGCTGGCGCCACTGTCCCTCACCCCTCAGCACCCTGCCGAGCCCAGCTTCCTGTCCATCTGACTCCGAGGTCCTGTGGGAAGCAGCCAGCGGCCACCTGCCGGGCCCATCGGCCTGCTCCAGCTGCAGGCCCGGTGCTCCTCGGGCTCGGGAGCGGCGCTGGGTACGGCCGGAGCGCGTGGCCCGACAGGTGCGCCGGCGCAGGTGGCGGGGAAGGGGGCAGAGCTGGGCTGCCCTGGGCCCTCGGGCTGCTCTTCAGAGGCAGGTCACCAGATTTATCTCCCACGGCACTCCTGAGGGGGCCCCAGCTGCCTGTGCTCAGCAGCCGGACACGCTCACCAGTTACGCTGCCCAGGGCCCGAGGAAGATGCTGGCACCCAGGAATCAAGGGCCAGGGCTGTCGAGGAACCCAAAGGCCCAGGCAGTGGCCGCTGAGTGGCCGCTGGAGGGCGGGGCTGGCCCCCACCCGACGCCCCGAAACCTCACGAAAGAAAGCAGGTGACCAGGGAGCCTTGAGGCCTGGCCAGAACCTTAGATTTCTTAAAGCTTTCTTTAACACATTCACATGGTCCAAAATGGAAAAGCTTCCGAAAGGTCAAGTCCCTCCTATCCCTACCCCCACTCCTATCGGTCAGCTCCCACTTCCCAGAGGCCCGATGCCCTGTTGCAGGAGGCCCTTTTTCTTTGTCACTTTCAAAGCCAGCGCCTCTTCATGGAGCATTCTTAACCCTTTCAAGACTGACTTTTTTTCTCCTTTGAATTTTTGTTGGAACCATCTCTTTACAGTAATAGAAGGTATTATGAATGAAATCGGGTTTTTTTTTTTTTTTTTTGAGGTAATAACAGACTTTTATTTGATTAATGGGACACATATGTCCCAAGGGGTCTCTAGTTCTGTAGTTGGTGGGTTGAGGCCTGTTTCTTCAGATTCACACAGTTATACAGGCCCTCACCAGATGGCAGCACATATTGAGAGTGGGATAGAAGCTTCCCACTAAATCCCAGAGGCAGAAAATGTAAGTAGTCACCATCTGTACCTTGGGTCACAGAAAGGGTTACAGTGCAGCTCCCTGGTGGCTTGTGTTGGGGGGAGCTGCACCTTGTAGACAAGGTTTCTGTGCACACACAGCCTTTTCCAAGCAACTAGGAGTGCCGCTAGGTAGATGAGTCTCAGGTGGCAGCAAACGTCGGGCTGAGGGGGATGGTTATATAGCAGCTTGAGGGCTCCAGCGTCGCTCCAGTCAGCCTCCATTGTCACACGTCTGTCTTCCCTCTGTCTCTGTCTCTCCTTTTGTAAGACCACCTCTGAGATGGGGTTGGTGCCCACCCTACTCCAGGAGCTCCTCACACTAGCAAATGCATCTGCAAAGGCCCAATTGCCAAATAAGTCACGGCCACAGGGACCGGGGTTAGGACATCGACATGCTTCTTCGGGGGATACAGTTCAGCCCCTGATGGGGATTGTAGAAGCTCCAGGGCCCGCCTGGTGGTTCACACAGACGCAGCCTGGCGGGGTTTGCTGGTGTGGACCACAGCCTTTAGGGAGCAATGCCTTGATTTTGGAGAACTGAATGGTCACAGAAGTGACTTGGCCTGGGAAAGGGCTCAAGCTTTGGGGTACCCCTGGCTCCTGCCATGTGAGGTTTAGCTGCTGACTCCTGGGCTGCTCTGGGTGGGTGGCTGGGCCCGGGCCGCGGTGGGCAGGGCAGCGCCTTTCTGCCGATGCCCTCACCCCTCCCCTCCCCTCCCCGCATTCTCTCCCACAGGCTCCTGCTGCCGTGGAAGCCTGTGTCCTGGCTTGGTGCCTGCTGCGTCTTCCACACACACTCGTTGCTCCCGTGGACTGGCTGGGACGCGCCTGTCTCCACCACAGTCCGTCTTTCCCCCCGCCCATCCCTGGAGCAAGAGGACAGAAAGGGGCCTCCCTCCCTCCCTGCGCCCCACCTCTTCCATTTTCCCTCTGGTCCCTGTGGGTTCCAGCCCCCAAAGCCAGCGAAAGTGTTATGGACCCTAAAGATGGGAGCCACGTCTCAGAACAGTGCAGCGCAGAGTGAAGGGGATGCCGAGCCTCATCTGGAGCCAGCCTGGAGGAGCTCGGGGTGGAGGCAGCCCTGCACCCCACCAACGGCTGCCCAGTGAGGGCCAGAGTGCCGACGGGCCGGGCTTGCAGTCACTTCTGGCTCCTCAACGGGCAGCGGATTCCTGCTGCCACCCCTGCAGCTTCTCGCCTCTCCGAGGGATCAGAGCTGCTCGTTAGGTCCTAGAGACTGTTGGCTGGGCTTCCCCAGGGTGCCAGGGCGCTGGCCCGGTGCCCCAGCAAGCACGCGGCATGCAGCGTGTCTTCGTGTGCTTCCACATCATCTGGCCACCTTGCCCACGAGGCCCCTGGCTGCCTCCCCCGTCCCCAGGGCAACGGAGGTGTGGGGGCAGAGCCCCTTCCAGAGTTTTCCTGGAGCCATGAGCCGCCACCATGGGGGTCCTAGGGAGGAGGAGGAAGGGACACCCGAGCCGTTGTGGCCTCGTGACTGGAACCCCTCCCTCCCTCGGAAGGCCCCGGCTCGGGGTGCTGGGGTGACTGCTTGCCCTGCACCCACTCAGCCGCTACCACACTGACTACTCCCAGCCTCCGTGCTGATGTCAGCTGGCCGCGCCAAGGCCCAGCTCCGTGTTCTCTCCGAACTGAATCAACGGTGACTTTGATTTTTGTGTCTGCCCCCTGGGGGCAGGGAAGAGTGTTCCCGAAGGTTCTGCCTTGGACCTTCCTCGTCGGGCTCAGACACCCTGCCCTCCCCTGCCCCGTAATCACTGCAGTGTCCGGCCAGCGTGGAACAGATTGTAGTGTTTTGTCTCACAACAAACAAATAAATAGACTTTAATCACCACACTGGGGCCCAGCTCACTGCCCTTTGGGCCCTGGCCCCGCTGGGCTCTGGAGCGGCTTGTCCACTGCAGAGCCCTAGGGAGCCTCCAGCAGGTGGACTGAGGGCTCTGGGGGTCGCCCACGTCCTGTTGTGGGCCGTCCAGATCAGACTCACAGCACCCCTAGAGGACAGAGTGGAAGTGCCCCACAGGGTCTCCAAGGGTGTCTTCACAGAGGTAGACTGCCTCTTTGTCCTGGGTTCAGACGACCAGCCTTTCGGGTACAAGCCGAGTGTGCCTAACCACTGCACCACCAGGGCCCCAACATCCTGTCCCCGACATCCTGTCCCCAACATCCTGTCCCCGCCAGGGAATGCCACCTGGGGGTGGGGGAGGTGGAGGCTGAGGGGAAAAGGACAAGTGAGGTGTTTTTGAGACATCCCAAGGGCCCCGAAGCTGCCTGTTCAGGCCGCCTCTCAGCCTTGACCTGGAACCAGCCCAGTGGGCCGCCGCTCGGCTCCCCAGCCCACCGCTGGAGCACGCCCTTGCTACAGAAGGCCCTGCAAGTGACTCGGGCGTATCCTGCAGCCTGAGGAGACCCAGGGCGAGGCACCCCACCTTGGGAGCCTGAGGGAGGTGCCTGCATGTTCGGCCCCTGGCTGGGCTAAGTGCGGGCCCCGGTGCTTTCTACAGTCTCTGAAATGTCTGGCCTGGTGGGGAGGGGTTTGTTGGTTCTGCTCAGGCAGTTACCGCAGAGCCACCAGCTCGTGAAGGCAGGACCGGGATTCCCACCCGTGTCTGGACGTGTGTCCCCGCTCTGTTCTCACTCCTGCAGCCTTAACCACTGCCCCCACTCCCTCAGAGAGAGCTCCTGCCTGCACACCCAGGCCTGGGTGAGTGTGAGGGGTGGGGCAGCGCCTGGCATCACCACACAGAGCAAGGCCACCTGACGGGTCCAGGGAGCAGCCGGGACCTGCCCAGAGGCATCTGAGGCCAGCAGTGTGTCAAAGCCTCGGATCCCCACGTCTAGAAGGTGCAGGGTGAGTGCCGCCAGGTTGGCCCCTGCGGAAGCCATGCTGCTGAGTCACGGCCGGTTAGATCGGGTGACTCAGGCTCCGGGTCAATGATGTGACCACGCATCAGCTTGCCGGATTGAGGCTCCGGCTGGGCCTGGCCCTGGGTGGCGTGGCTAGGTGAGGATGACAGCGCTGAGGACACTGTCGGGTCCCGCGGCTGCAGCCCGCGCCCCACCCAGCTCAGACTGCAGATCCTGGGCAGCCAGCGCGTCCCAGCCCTGCAGCTGGGGGAGAACGAGGGTGTAGGGTGCCAGCGGGCCAGTCCAGGGCCAAGTGGGTGCTCATAACAGCCACCCCCACAAGATGGAAGACGGAGCTAAGCCCTGCAGGGACCCAGCTCTCCGCTCCAACTCACGTTGGGCCCTGTGCTGGGATGGAGCGGAGGGAGGATGTTTGCAAGAACCTGGGACGCCTGTGGGTCTCCTTGGGAGACAGTGGGCTGGAGAACTTGGGAACAGTCCATGCTAGGGGCCTTCTCACTCTGGTACTGGCTCCCCAAGGGCTGGGGCTGACTCCTCTGCTTGGTTCAAGCTGACGGAGCGTTCGGGACTCGGGAAGAGGGTAGGGCCCGGTCTTCGATGGGCTGAGGGGGGCTCCTCCTCCTTGGCTCCCTGCCCCCGGCACAACTCAAGTCACTGCTGCTTCTCAGCCTGTTCAGGGCCTCTGGGGAAGCCCGGGACGTCCTGAGGAAGAACTGTTGAGAGGCTGGTTTGCAGCCAGTCTTCTGCGGGGTGACATGAGGGAGAGGTGACATGTCTCCAAGGGAAGGGGCCTGGACTGTGGTTTACCTGTGGATGTGTGACAGATGACCCCACACCTACTTAGGCCGTAGTCAACCAGCTTTTCCCTGCGATTGGGGCCGGGATCTGTGGGGACCGGAGCACCCATTCCAAGGGGGCTCTGGGGTGGGTGCTCACTGTGGCTGTGACCTCTCCGGAGCAGGGCTGGTTTCCTGTATTATGGTGGTCTCAGGACATCTGACTGTGACCACTGACGCCCCCCAGCACACACTTTGGAAGGTTCCAGCCTTCTCAAGCCGCAGAATAGGCACCCAGTCACGTTGGTTAAGAGTAAGACCCAGAGCCAGTCCCCAAGCGAGGGGAGGAGCTTCCCGTGGCTAGAATACAGGGACACGTGGTGCCACCAAAGTGGCCACCAGACAGCCTGGGTGTCCCGGGATGTGGACACTGGAGCAGTCTGTGGTCCTCCCTGAGCCTCAGATATTTGTCCAGGATTGAGGGGATCGGGTCCCTATGCTCTCCAAGGGCCATTCCGTTCAAACCCACACCATTGTTCTCTGCATGACCTGGCTTCTAGTGAGGTGTCACTTCACCTGTGTCCTCGGGCAGCAGTTCCACCCTCTAGTCCCCTTTATTTTCCCTGCCTTGACGTGAGGTTGCCCTTCAGGTCCAGTGGGGGGGGTGTCACAGGAGGAAAAGGCAGCGGCTGCCCTTTCTGTCACTCGCTGTGACTCACCTGGTGGACCAACTGGGCGGCCTCATCGTCCACCGCACACACCTGGCCCAGGCCCAGCCCTTCTCCGTGTTCCGGTGAACACCTGAATGCTCATCACTGCTTCTGGGGGCTGTTCTCTGGCTGGTACAAGCTCAGCTCCTGCTGTCCAAGTTCCCAGGACCGGCTGTCCCGCTGTGAACTGTCACGGGGGGATGGAGGAGGCCTAAGGGAGTGTCCATTTCCACTGGAACCTGGCTGTCCTGTGTCCAGAGGTGTCCTCGACACCATCACCTGTGGTCTCGGCCCACCTGACCAGGGCTAAGGGGCAGAAGGTCAGCCAGACAGACAAGGGCTTCTGTGGCCAGCCCAGCTCTCTCTCCTATCCTGGCTTCAGGGGGTGAGGGGTGAGGGGAGGGGGGCCCAGGGCAGCACATCTCCCCAGGTTTGGAATTTTTTTTTCCTTCCTAAACCTGGCCCTTTTCTTTGTCCTTTTGGCACCACTGCCAGGACCAACATGCCTTGTGCTTGGGGTTGCTGTGACCCTGCCAATTCTTTAGAGCTGAGCTCCAAAGCACCTCCTCCAGGAAGTCTTCCTGGAGTCCCTCCTCTTCAATGCTCCACCTGCATCCAGGTGCCCCACTGCTTGGGTTCTGACTCTCGGCTTTGCCCCTGTGCCCACGGTCAAGGGCAAGGAATGCCACAGACCCTTCCCCAGATCGGACACTGAACCAGGCTCCCAGAAAGCAGAGGCCAAGGGGCTGTTTAACTGAATTGATCAAATGGCAGACAGACAGATGGATGAGGAGCTGCAGGCCATGGCTTTTATTGATTTAGACCTGCGGGCTTCTCTAAGGAACCCGGTTCTCCACGCTGCTCAGCCTCCCAGCTACCAGTAGCTGACTTGACTTTGAGCAGGCCGCAGGGACAGGCCCATACTTCTATTTTTCCCGTCCCTCCAGCAGGTCCTCCGCCTCCCTCATCATCCTGAGGCCACCCAGGCTCTGGGGCTGGGCCTTCTGAGGTGCAGGAGGGCTTCTGGTGGGCACTCCTCCCAGGTATGTGTGACTTCCCCTCCTGTCCCAGAGAACCAGCCCTGCACGCATGATCCCTACGGCCTTTCCAGGGCCCCAGAACGGGTTCTCTTGCACAGGGGACACGTGGACTCCTCCAAGGCTCCCCAGGACCTCTTGGGCCTAAGCCCCACGACCTCAGGGGGATTGGGCTGGCAGGGGACACCCTTGGCTGGGTCCACGATGGAGCTGGAGGCTGAGGAGAGAAAGGGAGGAGTTTCTCAGGGATACAAAAGGGGAGGTTGCTAGGCCAGCCTGGGACCCTCAGGACCAGAAGGGAAGAGGACTGGGTCTTCCTACTTAAAGAGACTTCACAGGACCTAGGAGGAAGATGGTGCAAGCTGGAAGGGCTCTCATCTAACCAGAAGCCCTCATTTTACAAATGGAGAAACTGAGGCCCCGCCAGGGACAGAGAGTGCAAAGTCCCATGGTAAGTGCAGAGCTGGACAGGAACCCAAGACTCGGATCCCAGAGGTCCCCATGCTTCACACACCCTCGCCCTGACTCTCAAGCCCCTGGAAATCCCACAGGCCATGGGTTGTGTGTGACAACCGTGGACTAGACCTGGAGTGGGACACAGGGAGGGTGAAAGGTTCATTGGGCTCTGGCCCTCTGGCGCAGGATGTCCCTGTGGGGTGTTTCGGCCACTTTGTCCCTTCGTAGTCACTACCAGAAGCCCAAAGGCTTGAGGGTGTAGAGGGATCCATCCTGAGCCCCCGCCCCGCCCCAGATCCACCCCCACCCTAGCGCCGCCCCACCTAGCTCCACCCCTAGCCCGGCTCCACCTC
>NW_006921648.1:2278390-2294690 GCF_000298275.1 Orycteropus afer afer
CCCCAACCCCGCCCCCACCTCAGCTCCACTCGTAGCCGCACCTCCACACAGCTCACCTGTATTTTCCAGGCTGTCTCCGGGCAGCTGGACTTCCAGAAGGTCTGAGCAGTGTCTGTTACCTGGGCCTAGAGTCCCCTGTGGCCAGTCCCGGGGCCAGGCCATGCCCTCGGGCTGTGGGAGGCATTCCCCGGCCAGCAGCCGGCCCAGCCAGTGACCCTCACACTGGCCGGCGGGCTGCATGTGGGCTGGCAGGTAGAGAGCTAGGTCCCGGAGGTGGCGCAGCCGGAAGTTCTTGGGCTTGCTCCCCTGGGCACCGGGGTACTGCTGCTGCTGGGCCCCCAGTCCCCCCTCGTAGATGTTGGGGGGCGTGTCGGGGTGGCGGGGGCGTCCCCGGGCCCAGCTCACTGCATCTGTGGAAGGGAGAACAGGAGGGTGGTGGCCGGCTGGCCAGCCATAGCCGCAAGGGGGATAATACGGACACAGGCCTCTAAGACCAATTTATGTGTGGGCTCTGCCCCTAGCCTGCTGAGCCTTGGCTTACCTGTTTGTCAAATGGGCTCAGTCTCTCAAGTCTCTCTCTCTCTCTCTCTCTCTCTCACACACACACCCCTTCACTCTCACCTCCCAGACCTTCTTTCTCTCTCACACACACACCCCTCACACACACACCCTCTCTCACATACACCCTCTAACACACACACCCCTCACCCCCACACCCTCTTCCACACACACGCCCCCATACGCATACCCCTCTAGCTCTCACGCCCACACCCTCTCACACATACCCTCTTTCTCGTGCACACACCCCTCACCACACACCCCCTCTCACACACATACATTGTTTTCATTCCCTCTCCCAGGCTACGGTGAGGTCTACTGTCTAAGAAAGTTAAGACCTTGGTCCCAGAACCCCTTTGTGGACTCCAAGCCCTCTCTGCACCCTCTTTTGCCCCCTACCCAGATAAAGCACTCTGGACACAGTACAGAAATTGCACAGTGGGCCCAAGAGGAAGTGGCCATCCCACAGTCACACAGCCTGGACCATGGCCATCCACGTCCCCCAAGCACACACGGGGCCCTCCGGCCACCCTGGTGGCTTTGGGCCCAGGTTGGGACAGGAGAGTATCTCTCCACCTGCCTCTCCTCCCTGCAGCCCGGCACCTTCTCTTATGCACAGTTCAGAGAACGCACAGACCAGGGCTTCCATGGAGGGCCAGCTGGGGGAGGAGGAGCCGCCACCCTCCTGAGCGGTGGGCCGGCTCTCCCTGCCTAAGGGCAGATCTGCAAGTCTCCATGGCAACCAGCCCTTGTGACGTCACAGGGAAGCCCTCAGCCTTCCTGGAGCCCTGGTTGGGAGGAGGACAGGAGGGTCAGGGTAGGAGGAGGGCAAGAAAGGCGCCTGACCCCCCAGGGAAGTCCCTAATCCCTGTGGCTTCGGGCAGGCCTTACAAAACAGACTAAACTCTGGCACACTGCAGAACTGTTCACCAGGGTGACCCCTGGAACCTCTGTTTTCTCATCTGTGGGCAGAAAATGGTTTAGGGGAGCAGGCCTGCTGTGGCCTGGGTCAGTGCTTTGAGCCTGCTCAGTAGGGTCTGGGTGACTGGGACCCTCACCTTTCTAAGCGTGCATTACTGTCACAGGCCTTCCTGTGAGGCCCAACAGGTGGGCTCTTGTCTTCTGGCAGGAAAGAATTGCTCACAGAGACAGAGGTGGTTTATGGAAGGCAAGTCTTTAATAAAACACTACAGGAGGCTGAACAGTGGCACAGAGGCTGGGCGTGTAGCACGCTAGCTGGACTGCCAATACTTTGCGGTTGGCTGCCGGCAATTACGGAGGACACAATGCGGAAGCCATACAGTTGCCGAGTCAGGTGCCCAGGTTTCATGTTTTCCTTATTTGTGTTTTCCTTGTGCCTCTGTCTTTGGACGGGGCCAGGCATCTGCTCGCCCCAGGGTAGCAGGTGCTGACCCCACACCCGAGACTCTGCAGTAAACCATCTGGCAATGATTTCATACTTTCCTAATAGCAGTTTTGTTTGTCATAGTTGCTTATTCTTTGCAATTGTTGTCACAAAGGCTTTCAAACAACCTAATTTCCAACTTACGTGTATGCCATTATTTTCCAGTTTCTATCAGGAGGGGAAGTTTAACAATTTACAAAACACGTAGCCGGGGCAGCTTCCATTCTTACAGGTGTCCCTGTCCCATTACCGCGTGTCTTAGTTCTCCAGCACTGCTATTACAGATGGAAACAGTACAAGTGGATGGCTGCAACAAACAGGAACTAAGCCTCTCACAGTTTAAGGAGCTGGAAGTCCTGCTCCAGGGGAATGCTTTCTCTCTGTCAGCTCTGGGGGTTGGTCCTCGTCTCCTTTCAACACCTGTGGGCCTGGCATTCCTTGGAGATTTCCATGAGTCTTGGCATCAACCTTCCCCTGAGTCTAGGCGGTTCTCAGCACAGGGACGTTGGGTCCAAAGGATGCTCTCCACTCTTAGATCTCCTTTCTGGGAGGTACTGAGGTCCCGCCCCTCTCTGCTCCCTTCTTTCTCCTTTTGTCACTTGTAAAAAGTGTGACTCAAGCAAGGGTGTGACCTGAATCATGCCCTCTTATAAGGCTGTAACTCAAGATCCCCCCACCCTAATCCCGCCTCACTAACACATACCAGACTCAAACCAAACTCACTGCCATTGAGTTGATTCTGACTCATGGTGGCCCCCACTGGATTTCCGAGCAGTCAAATGCCTTAGGCACTGTGCCACCAGAGCTCCTTCACTGATGTATAGAGGTTGGGATTTATAACACAGAGAATGGAGGATCATTACATCAGATCACAAAACAGGACAACCACACACTTCTGGTAGCTCTGGTGGCGTAGTGCCTAAGGCACTTGACTGCTAACCAGAAGGCTGGAGGTTCAAACCCACCAGCCACTCCTCGGAAGGAAGGTTGGGCAATCTACTTCCGTAGTGATACCACCTTGGAAACCCAAGGAGGGGTCACTATGAGCCGGGTCTGACTCCACGGCACATAATAGCAACAGCACACACTTCTGGGAATCATGGCCTTGTCAAATTAACTCATATTGTGTTGTTGTTGTTGTTGTTGTTAAATGCCATCCAGTTGTCTCCAACTCATAGTGACCCCTCCTTGGGTTTCCGAGGCAGTATCACTATTTAGGGGGACACAATTCAATCCATGACACACCCCATAAGTAAAGGAGGGGGAACCCCTGGGGGAAGAAACGGTTAAGCACTCGACCACTAGTTGAAAGTTTGGTGAGTCAAACTCACCCAGAGACGTCTCGGAACACAGTCCTGGAAATCTGTTTCCGAAAGGTCCCAGTCACTTGGCTGGTAATGCAAAGGTTGGAGGTTAGCGTTCAGCCAGAGGGGCCGTGGAAGAAAGGGCTGGCAGTTACTTATGAAAATCCAGCCACTGGAAACCCTGTGGGATATACATGGGGCGCCACGGCCCAGAGCCCACTCAGCGCCGCCCCCAGGCCCTTGCTTTTGGAAATGGGTTCTTCTCCACTCACCTCATGTCTCTGTCTCTTAGAAGGGCAGCCATACAGCTGCCCGTCCTTGATGCTCTCTCAAGGACAGAGAAAGGTGTTACTGAAAAGTTACTGCCTTGGAAGTCATCATTTCTTGGATGCCTACCGAACCACCCACTTGGGTCACAGTCACTCACGGGCTCACTGAGTTTTGCACTCAAGACAAAGTGGACAACTGCAGCAACTTGAAGGTTTTTACCAACTTTCCACCCAGCCCCTGGTCACTAAAGCACAATGCTGGCAAACAGGAGTGTGGGCAGGGGGTGCTCCAAAGAAGCCAGAAGGCACCTGATTGGCGCATGCGTGCGAACCTTTAATTAAACCATCAGACTCTGCTCAACGGCCTTATGGACTGATCTAGTGGTGAAATGAAAATTCTTACCCTGAAAGGGGCTTTTTCCTATTGATCCTGGAAACTGGCTAATGACACTGTCTAATGTCAGACAGCAGCCTACTGCTGAAAATTAGTTGGACCTTCTTTACCTGTTAAAACCTCCTCTGTGTTCCTTCTGACTTATCCCTTTAAGTGCTACAAGAATATTTAAGTCTTTGGGAAGGGGAGTTCAGCTCTGGGAGGGCACTGCAAACAGAAGGGAACAAGCTAAGGGATGCCGGTGAGAAGTCCTGGGGCTAGTTGGATGGTGCTGGAGCTCAGAGTTCCTGGCAGGGAATGAGTGGTAGGAGGAGGTTGTAGAGGCATGAAGACCAACCCAAACCAAATCCACTTCCATCAAGTAGATTCCAACTCACAGCGCCCCTAGAGGACAGAGTGGAACTGCCCCACAGGGTTTCCAAGGCTGTCAGTCTTCACAGAAGCAAAGCCCAAACCACACCCACTGCCGTGGAGTCCATTCTGACCCACAGCGCCCCTAGAGGACAGAGTGGAACTGCCCCACAGGGTCTCCAAGGCTGTCAATCTTCACAGAAGCAAAGCTCAAACCACACCCACTGCCTGGAGTCCATTCCGACTCACAGCGCCCCTAGAGGACAAAGTGGAACTGCACCAGTGGGTTTCCAAGGCTGTGAATCTTCATCAAGGAGCTCTGGTGGTGTAGTGCCTAAGGCACTTGACTGCTAACCAGAAGGTTGCGGGTTCAAACCCACCAACCACTCCAGGGAAGGAAGACTGGGCAATCTACTTCCATAAACATTTACCACCTCGGAAACCTAGTGGGGGTCGCTATGAGTTGGAATTGACTGGATGGCAGCGAGCTTTCTTTTTTCAAGTCTTCATGGAAGTTGCCTCATCTTTCCCATTCGGAGCACCTGGTTGGTTCAAACCGCTGCCCTGTTGGTTAGCAGCTGAGTGCTTTAACAACTGCAGCACCAGATCTCCTGGTAGAGGTTGGCAGGGGCCCAATAACAACGTATGGTAACCACTGTTATTAGGTGCCGCAGAGTCGCTTCCGACTCATAGCGTAAAACAAAACGGGTCCAGCTCCAGAAAAAATACAAAACCTTAGGGAGCAGTTCCACGTCATGAGTCGGAGTGAACTCAACAGCAGCTGATAACAACAAGATCAAAGCCCGGGAATGATTTGGCTGGGAGCCTGGCACTAGTGAGCATGCGCCCTTTAAATAACTGTTGCTTCGTCTACAATGACAAGGACGATTCTAACTCATCTAAAGCAACATTGCAAAGCGGAGGGGATGGAGGCCGGGCTCGGCCTCTCCAGCTGGGGTGAAGGGAGCCCTGGCAGAAGACGGCAGTCTGGGGCCCTCCGAAGTGCTCAAACCCCACACAGAGGCGGAGTGCAGCATTAGAAGGGTCACGGCGCCACCTAGAGGCAACGTCGGGAAAAACCACTATAGCACAAGTGAGTGTGTTTGTTTTTGGTTTTAAGCACAGGAAGTTGCTGAAGATGAGTCTCACTTAACGCAAAACCCAAGTGCCAAGATAATTCAGAGAGAATGAAAACCGAGGGGAAAACGCAGACATTGCTGGTGGGAATGCAAAATGGTGCAGCCACTTTGGAAAATAGTCTGGCAGATGCCCCAAAAGTTAAACACAGAGTTGCCCAGCAATTCCACTCGTAGGTGTACACCCAAGAGAAATGAAAGCTCCTATCCACACAAAAAACTTGGCAGACAAATGTTCATAGCAGCGTTAGTCACAATAGCCCCAAACCGGAAACAACCCAGCTGTCCATCAACTCATGAATGGAGACGTAAAGTGTGGTCTATCCAGACAACTGAATCTCAAGCCAAAACCCACTATCGATTCCAACTCAGAAATACAAAATGTTTTCTATCTCTATAGTTTTTTCTTTTCCATAATGTCTAGTGTCCTAGAGGACAGAGTAGGACTGCCCCAAAGGGTTTCCAAGGCTGTAATCTTTATAGAAGTGGACTGTCTCATTTTCTCCCGTGGAGCTGTTAGTAGGTTCAAACCACCGAACTTTCGGTTAGCAGCGTAATGCGTTAACCACTGCATCACCAGAGCTCCTGCAATGGAATATTAGTCACAAAAAGGAGTGAAGTACTGGTGTATACATGCTATAACATGGATAAACCTCGACTAGGTGAGAGAAGCCAGACTCAAAAGACCACATACTGTGTCCATTCATATAAAATATGCAGAATACTCAAATCCACAGACAGGAAGTGGTGCTTACCAAGGGCTAGAGGAAAGTAGGGATAGGGAGTGGCTGCTAGCTGGACAAGGTTTCTTTCTAGGGTAACGAAAATATTTCGGTTTTGAACGAGTGCTGGTTTCCTACTTTGCGAGCATACTAAAAACGACTTAACTGTACACTTTAAAGGGTGAATTTCAAGATATGTGAGTTATAAATATTTATAAATAAAAAATAAATTACATATTTAAAAAAAGGCTAATATCACACTTAACAAAGAACAAGTTTGTCTCCTCACAGTACTGATTTGATAGGGACAGGCAATTTAAGCATTGACTATCTAAAATGGGAGGAGTTCTGCTAGCATAGTGCCTAAGGCACTTGACTGCTAACCAGAAGGCTGGCAGTTCAAACTCACCAGCCACTCCTCGGAAGGAAGGTTGGTCAATCTACTTCCGTAGTGATACTGCCTCGGAAACCCAAGGAGGGGGTCGCTATGAGTCGGGTCCGACTTGACGGCACATAACAACAACAACAATCACACTTAATGGTGAAAGGCTGTATGCTTTCCCCGCTCAGATCAGGAATTAGACGATAATGTCCACTCAGCATCTCTATTCAACACTGAGCTAGCGTTCTACGAGTCTGTATAAACACCTGTCAAGTAACCACCATCCTAATCAAGATACAGAACAGTTTTGTCACCCCCAGAACTCCTCAGCAACCACTGATCTGTTTTATATCTCTATTGTTTTTTCTCTTCCAGAGTGTCATTTAAATAGAACCTCCCTTTGGCGTCTGGTTCATAGCAGGCCGGTCCCCTCTCCTCAACCAAGGCCCCTCCTCTTGCCCTCTAGACAGAACTCCCGCGTTGCCATAACAACCACCTCCGCGACGCGCGCTGATCCGGAACGATTTCCGGCCAGTGGGGAGGCCGAGCCGGTTGCGCGTGCGCGGAATGCAGGTCTCCCAAACGCTCGTGTGCCGGTCGGCCTGGGCTCTGTGTCTGCGACTGGGAGTCTTAGAAGCCATGGACGTTGGGCTAGGTCATTTTACTCAGGCTTCGTGAGACTGTAGTACATTCTGTACACGTATGTAAAGAATAAATGACAAAACTCAAAACCAAACCCACTGCCCTTGACCAGATTCCAACTCAGCGGCCCTATAGGACAGAGTAGAGTTGCCCATCGGGTTTCCAAAGGTGTCAGTGTTCACAGAAACAGACTGCACATAATGCCAGCCAGTGCCAAATGTACATAAATCCTTAGGCCTGGGCTTTCAGCGTCCCCAAGCCCGCCTTCCTGGCTGGCCCTTCTGCGCATGCGCCCTGCCCTAGCTGCTTTGCATGCCGTTCTTGTTTGGCCCTAGCCGCGCGCCGTCCGTTGGTTGCCATAGAGACCGTCGAGCACTCAGTCTCTGCATGCTGAGGGGTTGGCAGCGGGGATCTGAGACTCCAGAGGAGCGCGGCGCCATGTCTTTCCGCGACCTTCGCAGTAAGGCAGCCCTTTGTACCTTGCGGTCCTCGACCGCTTCAGGGCTCCGGCCCGGCTCGCTTGGTTCCGTGTGTGAGTCGCGGTCGGAGCCCTGCGCTACCGCGAGTGCCTCAGCCCCGCGGCGCGCGGTATTACCTCTGGCCTGGCCCTTCGCTGCCAGCAACCCCGGTCAGGTTTCCGTGCCTCGGGGACTGTTCTGACCCGCTGGCGCCACTGAATAGAACTTTCGGCGATGGTGGCAAGTTGTGTCCCTGGCAGTGGGCACATATAGCTACTGAACATTTAAAATGTGGTAGAACGGCTGAGGAACCGAGTTTTTAACTTTATCTGATTTTAATAAATTTGTGTTTACATAGTCACCTGGAGGCAGTGGCAGAGATAGTGGGGAAGTGGTTTTTGAGCTGGGTTACCTCAGCGCTCAGAGAAGTGAACAACAACAAAGCGGGGCGGAGCTATGATGCTAATCACAGCTAACATTCTAAGCTCTGGTGGCGCTGTGGCTCAGGCACTGGGCTGCTAACCAAAAGGTCGGTGGTTTGAAGCCAACAGCTGCCCTGCGGGAGAAAGAAGAGGCAGTAGGCTTCTTTGCCTAGAGTGACTGCCTTGGAGACCCTGTGGGCAGTTCCACTCGGTCCTCTAGGGGCGCTGTGGGTCAGAATGGACTCCAGGCAGTGGGTGTGGTTTGGGCTTTGCTGCCCTGAAGACTGACAGCCATGGAGACCCTGTGGGCAGTTCCACTCTGTCCTCTAGGGGCGCTGTAGGTCAGACTAAACTCCACCATAGTTGGTGTGGTTTGGGTTTTCCTTCAAACCCAAGGAGGGGTCACTATGAGTCGGATCCAACTGGAGGGCAGTGAGTCTGGTCTGGTCCATGAAGATTAACACCTGGGAGACCCCGTGGGGCAGTTTCACTCTGTCCTCTAGGGGCGCTGTGGGTTGGAATTGACTCCACGGTGGTGGGTTTGTTTTGAATATTCTTTTGCGTTTTTATGGTCTGCTGCCAGGTACTGTTCTGCATAAGTGTATTATTTCATAGACTCTTTTCAACGACTCAGTGTGGCCTGTATTTAGAGATGAGGAAACAGAGAGAGGCCGAGTAACTAGGTCTGGTGACACAGATGCTAAGAGGTGGTACTGGGATTTGAATTCATTTAGTCTGACTCCTCAGATGCAAGGATGGCGAGCGTGCCTCTCCCGGACTTTGGTCGTGTATCAGGAAGGGCCAGTCCCTGGAGAAGGCCATCAGGTAAAGGAGAGGGTCAGTGACGAAGGGGAAGACCCTCAAGGAGATGGTTGGCACAGAGGCTGCAACAGTGGGCTCAGGCATAGCAAGGATTGTGAGGGTGGCCTAGGCCGGGCAGGGTTTCGTTCTGTTCTAGGTGAGGTTGCCAGGAGTCAAAACTGGCTTGACGGCACCTGACAACAGCAGTCTGACTCCCCAGCCTGCATCCTTTCTGAAGCAGCTGCCGAGGAGCAGGGGAGAAGGGTCCCCCAGTCATGAGCGTAGGGAAAGTAGGACCCTGAATACTGTGCTAGGAGGCAGGGCCTTGGCGATAAGAGCATTAGTTGCTACCGCTTTGGGGAATGGAGTCCCTGGATGACACATATAGTTCAGTGCTCCCCTCCTAACACAAAAGTTGGTGCTTTGAACCTTTCCTGCAGGTGCCTCAGAATAAAGTCTTGGCAGTCTGCGTCTGAAAGATCACAGCTGTTGAAAACCCTAGACTGCATTCTGCGCTGTACCACATGGGGTCACCATGAGTGGGCATGGACTCCATGCCAGCTGGTTTGGTTTTGTTTGGTGCTTTGGGGGCCAGCTGTTCTGTCCAGGTGTATGACAGCCAGGATCTTGACATCCTCACTTGGAGGGTGCTGTGGTGGTAGTATTAGTCGCCGTCAAGTTGTTTGAGACTCATGCAGCCCCAGGAGTGTCCGAGTGGAACTGCTCCATGAGAGGGTTTTCAAGGCCCGGAGCTTTCAGAAGCAGGTCACAAGGCCCGTCTTCTGTGAAGCACTGCTGGGTGGGTTCGGATCGCCAGCCTTCAGGCCAGTGGTCAGATGCTTTGCCGTTTGTGCCCCCCAGTGACAGGTGGTGTAATCCTGGGGTGCAATAATTTGAGGCGCACAGGGGTGAAGTGAAGTGCTTTAGGTCACCCGGTGGAACCGGCCAGAGCTGATGGCTCAAACAGCTGACGGACTCAGAATCGCTTGGCTTTTATGCACCGTCATGTCCTGACTCTGAAGTAGTCTTGCTGACTGGCTCTCCCTGCAGAGGTGTCGCAGGTGATACCAGTGTGGCGTCATCTGAGGGACCTCTTCGAGGCACCAGGAAGTGGAGCCTGAACATTCCCCACTAGCGAGTATTCCCTGCGGTTGTAAATCACTTTTTTTTCCCCTGCAAGGTCAGCATCCAGGAAAAGCATCACATTTTATTGATGCAGCTGCTGGCCCCTGGTGTGAGTCATTTCCTGTGGGATTTCAGGCTACTTGGGGTCGGGATCACTTGATGGCAGTGGGTTTGTTTTATTTTCTGATTGTTTTGGTGACCATGTAGTGTACAAGACAGGTTTCTCCTCCATCGAAGTTTCGAGAGGGCCAGTACTCCACTAGGGGATATGAAAGAGATGTGAGATATTAAAGAGAGAAATTCGTAGCTAATCCCCGAACCTCATTTTAATATATACCTTCCACTACTTCTCCCATTGAACTTAAGTGAATGATTTGTAGGTAGTGGATTAGGTGTTTAAAATCTTACCTCTTAATGGAATACTGTGCAACACTAAAGAATAATGTGCAATCTACAAAACACTGCATAAGGTGGATGAAGTTGGAGGAAATTATGCTGAGTGAAATAAGTCAATTATAGAACAACAAATATTGTATTAGTTCATTATTGTAATGAGGAAAGGTTTATGTATGGAAGGAAACTTTCTTTGTTGGTTACCAGGGTGGAAGGGCAAGAGAGAGAAATAATTAATTAATTAATTAAAAAAAAGGTTGAAATGGCAAGTATTTTGTTACATATATTTTTCTCACAATAAAAAGAATCATCTTTTGAAAATAAATAAATAAAATCTTACGTCCTTTTTCCTTTCACTCTTAGAGTGTTGATAATTAGTCCCTACTATTGCAAATGGGTGGGGATCCAGAAAGAAAGTTGCTGCTTGAGGCATTGTTGACTGGACTGTCTTTTGCCTTGCACAGATTTCACGGAGATGATGAGAGCCTTGGGGTACCCCCGGCACATTTCTATGGAGAATTTCCGCACGCCCAATTTCGAACTTGTGTCTGAAGTGCTTCTCTGGCTTGTGAAAAGGTTAGAATGGCACTTGATTCAGGCCTGAGTATGAATGCCAGCCTTTCTTTATTTGTTAGCTGTCTAGGAACGGTGCACTGTTGTAAAGCCAAAGGAAGCATGCAGTAAGATTCGGGTTTGCCAGCTCCTGTAGCCTGCTAGAAACCAGCATTTGGAGCAGGCCACAGGTGGGGAGACGAGTTCTCAGGGGAGCAGACAGTGGCGCACTGACCCAGGCTCTCCGTCCTCCCTGGCCCCACGAATTGAGTTAGGAATCATTTATTTAGACTGTCCTTTGTGTGAAAAATGTATTATCAGCCAGGGGTCAGCAAACTTTTTCTGCAGTGGGCCATTTAGTGAATAGTTTGGGCTCTGCAGGCTGCCCAAGGCCTCTCTCGCATTGTTTTTGTTCTATTCAGCCCTTCACAAACGTGCACGCTGTTCTTGGCTCACAGGCTGCACCAAAGCAGGCCAGGGGCCACAGTGTGCTGATCCCTGGTGGATTGCCAGTAACTCGAGAGTGACTTCAGCCTCTCACTTGCTTCTGACAGTGGCCTACTGAGCCCTAGAGTTCATCTCCAGGCCGGGGCCCTCAGCCACAGTTATGGTCCTGTTGGTTTGAATGAAACTCTGAGGTCTGAGAGCGACTGGATTTTGTAAGCTGACCTCCTGATTTGAGTTTTGAAATAGTTCAGCCTGTTCATGGGTGGGGATTGGCTCCCTTGGACATTTGGTAAGTATCTTGTGTTGCTATGAAGGTCTCCCTGTGTTACTGCCTCACCTGGGGACGCGGGAGCCTCGTGTTACAGATCCACTGGCCCTCACAGCTGCCCCTTTTCTCTCCTGGACTTGCTGCTCGATTGACTGGTGTCCTTTCTCTGGTAGGTACGAACCGCAGACAGACATCCCTTCTGATGTTGAGACCGAACAAGACCGGGTTTTCTTCATTAAGGCGATTGCCCAGTTCATGGTTAGTTCTTGGTTCTTTTGTGGGGTTGTAAAATTCCGTGCATGGGAAGGGGATGAGTCCTGGTGAAGGGTGCTTTCAAACTGAACTACTTGTTCTGGACCATTCCATTACCAGGTTTCTATGGAGCCATTTTACCAACACAGGTGGTTGGTTTTTTTTCCCTCCACTATTTGTTAAGAAGCCTACTGACTTATCTTTTTATTTTGAACGGGTGATATTTTCCATGATCAAAAAATGAAGATTATGAAACACTGTAGAGTATAATGTCTTTCTACTCTTTCTGCCTGTTCTGTTCCTAATAGCCACTATTTTGAATGTCTTTGGGTTTGTGCAGATACAGGCAGATGTCTGTTCTGATGTTGCCGTCCATTTACACAGAAGGTAGCAGAATGTACCCTGTTTAGCATCCTCTTTTCTTGTCTTCATGTAACAGTGTCTCTTAGAGAACTTTGTCAATCGATGCATGTGAATTTGCCTGTTCTCCCTTGGGCCTGAGTAGTATTGCCTGGATGGGTGCCCTGATCTGTATCATGGGGTACAGATGGGCAGGGAGGCTCCCAGCCTTTGTTCTTTGAAGCAGTGCTGTCATGGATAACCATAGGCATTCTCTGGTTGGTGGGGGAGTATGTCCCGAGGCTTGGAATGGCTGGGTCCCAGGGCACGTGCACCTGTGACTTTGAGGATGGTCGCCAAGGCCCTCTTCATCAAGGTTTTACTGGTTTCCACTCCCACTTGCAACGTATGAATCATCTGGAATGTTTGGCTCTTAATACTATAGATTATATCCCGATGGTTGCAGAGAGATTCTCAGAGTACCTTCATGGGATTTGGTCTCTATAGAAATGGAAATGGCCTTAACCTTTCTTTTTCTTTTTTTTTTTTTGGTCTGACAATAGGCCACCAAAGCCCATATAAAACTCAATACTAAGAAGCTTTATCAAGCAGATGGGTACGCGGTTAAAGAGCTCCTGAAGATCACATCTGTCCTTTACAGCGCGATGAAGGCCAAAGGGACAGAGAGCTTGGAAGGAGGAGAGGGAGACGTCAGCAAGTGCAAGTTTGATCTCGGCTCGAAGGTGAGGAGAAGGACAGACCTGCAGCGAGGAAACTGGCCATTTGCTTCTCAAACTTCCAAGTGGGATGTAGCCGGCACTGCTGGCCGCATTCCTTGACTGAGGGCAGTTCGTCAGTTTTGTGCTCAACAGCGCTTGGATAAAAGCAGAAGTCACAGTAAATGAACGCAGCTATTCACCGAAGGCCTGCTGTTTGCCGGCCACTGTTCCAAGTGCTGGGGACACAGGTGTCAGCGGAGAGGACAGGGATCCTGTGCTCAGGTTGCTCAGCTGCGGGGGAGGCAGCTAACAAAGAAGCAGAAGGTGTGCTGGGTCAGGCGGGGCCGGGGCTCTGAGAGTTGTGAGGTAGGGGACAGAACGTGCTGGGCGGCATCTCACCAGGAAGGCCTTGTGGCTCAGACGGTGGTATCAGCAGAGATCTGAAGGAGGGAAGGAGTGAGCCGTGCAGGTGAAGGGGGAAGAGTGTCCCACAACAGGCATTCACTCTGTGCGTTTGAGGAAAGGGGGGGGCCTTGTGATGAGAGCGGGGAGGTAGGCTGGGGAGCCGAGACTCCGGCCTTACTCTGAGATGGTTGGGTTTTGAGCTGAGCTGTGACATGATTTGAATTTCATGTTTAAAGGATCACACTGGCGGCTGGGATGAGATCAGGCTGACGGGGCAGGGTGGCAGCAGGGAGACCAGTCATAAAGCGGGAGGTGACGGTGACTTTGACCCGAGTGGTTGTGGGAGAGGTGGAGAGAAGCTGCTGGAGTTTGGGATATACCGTTGGTCCTCACTCTTGCGGATTCTATATTTGCAAATTTACCTATTTGCTAGGGTTGACTGTAACCCCACAATTAGTACCCATGGGTTTTTATGGTGTTTCATAGACTCGCTCAGGGCAGTGAAACCCTTGCGTTCCTGACCTATCTGCATGCTCCCAGCTGAACTCAAGCAGGGCTGCTTTCTGTGTCAGCCCTCACACTGCAACCAGGTGTCCTGTCTGCGGTCTGTTTAGTGTGTGTTTTCTCATGGTTGTGCTTTTTGTTGGTGATTTCTGTTTAAAATGGCTTCCAGGCATAGTCTGGAAGGGTTTCTAAGTGCAGAAGGCTGTGGCCTTATGAGAAGGCGCGTGTGCTGGATCAGCCTTGAGCAACATGAATCAACAGTATGTTAAATAAGGTGTCTTTAAACAGAAACACAGATGAGACAAGGTTACGTACTGATTGGTTGACAGAAACATGACCAGAGGCTTGCAGGGTCCTGGCCCTGTATTCCCCCGGAAGCAGTGGCTCAGTGGTTGCTAATTCAGTGTCCACACAGCTACCACCAACAACAGGACTCAGCTGCACTCAGGAGGTAGGGAATGAGAAGAGGCAAAGATGATTCTAAGGCAGCGCTGTCCAGCCGCATTTCCTGTGATGGTGGCCACGTCTGTCTGTACTACACAACACGGTAGCTACTAGCCACATGTCGTTAGCGTGACCAGGGAACTGAGTTTTACATTTTAGCTCGTTTCAAATGAATTTTTAAACAGCCACATGTGGCTAGTGGTTACTGCATTTGACATCACAGCTCTCAAGTTTCTGATCTGGGTCCCTGGAAGGATGATGCTGCCATTTGCTGAAATGGAGAGAGTCTGAAAGAAACTAGAGGGAGCAGCATCTGGGAGGACTAAGGAGATAGGGAGGAAGTCAGTGAGGAGTGGAGAGGGGCGTCGTTGCCATGGGGTCAGTTCTGACTCACAGAGACCCATGTGACAGAGTAGAACTGCCCACTGGGTTTCTGAGGCTGCAGTCTTCACGGGAGCAGCTGATCAGGTCTTTTCAGCTGGTGGGTTTGAACTCCTGGCCTTTAGGTTAGCAGCCAAGCGAGCTCTTAACCCTGTGCCACCAGGGTTCCTTGAACAGAAGGTGGGAATTAGTTGTTGAGACAGCAGGAGTGAGCAGAGCAAGGAAATGATTATGTTTGGGCTCTTTGGGGGAACTTAGCGCGTGCGGGGGAACGAGGGTGATGTACAAATCCTGGGAAAGAAGTCTGTGCAAAGGGCTGAGTGCTAGGTCTACCTCCTCCATCCCTCAGCCTCCGCCTCCTCTCCATGCTCTCATCCTGTCTCCATCCTCATCATCTCCATCCTCTCCTCCTCATGGTCGTTCCCACCATCATCCATCGTGCTTGTATTCCAGGTCCTATCATGAGTCCTTCATGTTTGCTCACTCACTTGAGCCTTGCAACAACCCTATGAAGTCACATCTAAGGCAGGGGACGAGGGGGAGATTCTGGGGAAGTTAAACATCAGGGGTCAGTGTTGTGCAAAAGACATGTGTCCCTCTGCTTGCCCCTCCCTCTGGTCACCCTGCTACGGTTGGGGTACCTGTTGTGACCCAGCCCACATCAGAAGCATGTCGACTTCCAGCCTCCTCTTCCTCCTCTTTGCAAATGAAATTTGACTTGACGTTTGTTTTTTGGGGGAGACCCAGGTGTCCTGGAAGTGGTCTCTTGTTTATATTTAGATAACTGTTTCCCATGCCCGAGTTCTGGGGACCCCTTTTCTGTGGGGCCTACAAACGTGTCCTGTGAAAACGTGTTCTGTAGCCCCGTGTCCGACAGAAGGCGGAATCGATTTGGGCAGGCCAGTTCTTTGTGGATTGCCTGTTAGCAGCCCCGTCATGCGATTTCTGCTGTTGCTGGTTTCTCTTCCAGATTGCGGATCTGAAAGCAGCCAGGCAGCTTGCTTCTGAGATCACCGCCAAGGGCGCGTCTCTGTACGACCTGCTGGGCAAGGAGGTGGAGCTGAGGGTAGGTCACCTTCCGACAGCAGGGTTCCTTCCTTCACTAGCCTGCTTCCTCTGGGAAATCTTTCCAATCCCGCATCTCCCTTTTCAGCTCGTCTGATCATATCACTGTCAGTTTTATCACATGAGGTAGTGTGTGGGGAGGGGACACACAGGGCCAGCTGCCCTCGCTGCTGCCAGGGGCCCTGCTGTGCTGTTACCCTCTGCTTCTGGCTCAGGAGTGGCGGATCTGTGCGTCCTGCTGTGCCATGGCAGACAGCGTTGGTCACGACGTGTCCTCCTGCCTCATTCGGCCTTGGCGTGGCTCTCAGTAAAGAGCTTTTGCAAGCCAGGGGTCCTAGACCTTGCTGCACACTGCAGTCACATAGGTGACTGGCGCCTGCCTGCCTTTCAGACATAATTGGTGGACTGTGACCCGGCAGTGAACGCCTTTCTGACATGACCGGTGGACTGTGACCCGGGCAGTGGACGCCTTTCTGACATGACCGGTGGACTGTGACCCGGGCAGTGGACGCCTTTCTGACATCACCGGTGGACTGTGACCCGGGCAGTGGACGCCTTTCTG
>NW_006921648.1:2294985-2318144 GCF_000298275.1 Orycteropus afer afer
GCAGTGGACGCCTTTCTGACATCACCGGTGGACTGTGACCTGGGCAGTGGACGCCTTTCTGACATCACCGGTGGACTGTGACCCGGGCAGTGGACATCTTCAAGTCCCCCAGGTGATTCTCACGTCGATTCTCACGTCGACCACAGCTCTGGGCAGTCACTGCTGCCAGCTGACATCAATGCTGCAGTTGGAATTTATCTCCCATCCTTGTTCCTGCTGATGTCCGCCAAGGAGTCTGCTCCAGCCACTCTGTGTAAGTGGCTGTTTAAGGGAGGGCCTCCCACACGCTGCTGGACGTTCGATCCTGCCGTCTGGGTTGTGGCTTAGACCAGTGAATCAGAAGGTCTGGGCTGGGAGCCGAGCATCTGTTTGTCAGAGGTATCCAGGGGCCTCTGGTCCACAGCAGGGTCTGGGAGCCACTAGTTTAAGAGGAAATGAAGCATTGTTTCAGTTCATGTAAAGATTTCTGTTACTGGAAGCATGCACGCTCCCATCCAGTCCTTTTAAAATCAAATGAAAAGACACACGCTAAGGTGTCAGGTACGCCCATCCAGGTGCGCAAGTCCATGACCACTGCATGGCTCCCACTGCCTTGCCTGCATCCTGCCATCGCTGCTGGAGTACAATGGCATTTTTCCTCTTGCTTTTCATTTCTGCCCTAGGAGCAAACTGGAAGTGGATGACATGGGGAAGAGGGCCTTGGGTACCAGGTCACTCTCCTTGTTCTTGAGGTGTTGGTCTAGTGGCTGCCACCTGCTAAACTTTGGTTGGCAGAAACAGAACTGCCACAGATGTCTGACTTAGCTGATGGGACAAAGCTGGGTTCTCTGTGCCTTCTGTTTAGCGTGCACTCATGCACAGGGGTCCTGTCTTCATTCCTGACAGACCCAGAGGGAAGAGCTGCCCCCTTGCCAGCTGTGAGTGGAGCTGTGGCATCATCCTGGGATATCCCCAGCAATGCACTTGGGCCCTTGACAGTGCCCTGTGATGAGAGAATGAAGTGATCAGTAGCTGAACTCTTCCCAGGAAGCCACGGGGCCCTGAACACAGTCCTTCTCAAGTCCTGATGCAGTCAGGCTCTGAGCAAGAGTCCCGTATCCAGTATTTATTCTTCATGTACTCAGCAACGTTTATTGAGGACCACCACCAGCTGCAGGCAAGGCCAGGCCGTGGGTCTCAGTCAGCATCCTGGCCTTCCAGGAGCTTCCCACCAGTGGGAGAGATGAGGCCTGTCATCCGCCATGGGAAGCATGAGATGGACTTTGATGAAGGGAGCTGAGGACCTCATAGTCACGTCCATGTTAAAGCTGCATGGACCAATAGGCTAGGCACAGAAGTCTCCCCTGATTGGTTCACGGTCCATGCCAGGGGCAGGACCAAGGTGACTTCTTGCTGTCATGGTCGGCAGTGATGTGGCTTAGAGGGCGAGTTAATCTGTATTTAGTTTGGGGGTCGCCTGAGCAGAATGCAGGCAAAGAATTAAACTTGGGAGAAAAGCTGACGGTGAGAAGATGAGTTTTGAATGTGATGTTAGTGCACCTGGGGCCTCTGGCTGAAAAGGAGGGCCTTGAGCTCTGGAGGGAGGGCAGGGTGGTGACATGAGTGCAGAGACATTTGCAGGAGGTGGCACTGCATGTGCTCTTCCATCAGGGATGCACATGGTGATGGGACGTTTGAGAGCCAGCCCACAGACCACACGGGGAGCTGGTTTTGATCCCGCCTCTGCTGAAAATATCTGAAATACATTTCTCACAGGAACTGAGGACAGAAGCGATTGCCAGACCTCTGGAAATAAACGAGACGGAAAAGGTGATGCGGATCGCAATCAAAGATGTCCTGGTAAGGTGGCTTTGCTTGGAGTTTATTTTTTTCTAAATTTCATTTTTTTTTTGTCATTGAAAACATATACAGCAAAACATGCTCCATTCCAGCAGCTTCTGCAGGTATAATTTAGTGACGCTGATGACATTCTTGGACTTAGAACCACTCTCACCGTACTTCTGGGAGATGTTCCTCCCTTAGTGACATAAACTCATTGTCAGCCCAAAGTTTCCTGTCTAACCTTTCAAAGTGCTGTTGCCCTTGATCCAAGATACTTTGTTTCGATTTGTTATTTTTCTGCTTGAGACTCAGAGGATTTATTTCCTGGCTGCACCTGCATCAGACAAAGGGGGATGTGAGTGGAGAAATGAAAATTTTAGGAAAGTTGAATGTGAGATTTCTAATTAGAAGCCTAAGTAGAAATGAGAAAAATTCTGGAATATCTAGAATACATACTAGTATTATTTTTCTTTGTCATTATTAGCATGAGCGATCTCTCATGCTATTAAAAATGCTTTCAATTGAATAATATTAAAAATTTTTCAAGAATTTTAGTGCTTAATGCTTCTTGGATTCTTCATAATCTTCGAATCCATCCCTTGTGCTGGGCATGGAAATGGCTTCCAGGCTTTCTGAGTTCTGGGTGTCACTGTGATAAGTGACGTGAGCTCAGCCTGTTCTGCTCTGCCAATGTCACTTATTACTGGCCCATCACATTGTCATCAGTCAGAAGGCAAACAGTGAGGAGAATTCTAGCCTCAGGCAGCCTGGGTTCGAGTCACACTGTGTGGTGTTTGGCCAGTTCTTGGGCCCCGCAGTGCCTCACTTCCCTCACTGTAAGATGGGGAGGAGGAGCAGTGCCAGCTGCACAGGGTGCATGTGACTTTCGACAGTGCCCATAAACCTGCTCTCGGGCACGGGGTCGCTGCTCAGGGATCCACAGTGATTGGGGAGGCTTATGTAAGTTAGGAGTGGCCATGGAGCTAGAAGAGGCTGTGAGCTGTACAGGATTCCCACAGTGATGGCTCACTCCAGGACCGTTGGCATTGGACGGCAGTATCCTGGGCAGTGCAGCACTGGACTCGGAGCCTCAGCAGGAGGAGACAGGCATGGTGGCAGGGGTGGGCGCTGTGCCATTCAGGGGAGTCGGTCAGCTACGTAAATATATGAAGGGTGGTGGAACCCACTTTCTCCCTGTTGCAGGAGGGGGTTAGAGATAAAGGGGAGATGAGAATGAATCCTGCATTGGGAGATGTTGGTTGAATGTATGGTTTTCAACAGGTACATAGATAGCTATTGGGGTAAGTATCCCCATACATGGGTGTATGTATAGGGAATGTCGGGGTGTGTGTGTATAAACACACATGCACATGCACATGCACACATATACCCACATATGTTTCCTAGCTTTGAGCATCCCAACAGCAGCCAACACACCTGGCACCCACACCCTGGCTTCTGAATGCCACTCTCCCCTCAAAGTGCCAGACTGTTTGGGACAATGGCTGGTTCTAGAGGTGGGCTGGGAAAAGGATGCGATGACCTGGTACATCTTACACCTCAAAGCAAGGAAGTGCTCAAAGAAAGCCGGGTCCGTCGAGAGAACACAGGTTCCAGCTCTAGTGAGCCTCCCCTGTCCACATGGGAACAGCCTCTCGACACTGCTCAGGCCCTCTCTCTCTGTCACCCTTCCCTTCCCTGGGCATCATCCGCCATCAGGATACTGATGATCTTTCCTGTTTCCTAGGTCACTGCCATGGGCCCAGGAAGTAGCTGGTCAAATGACTGAGTGCTTGGGGGTGGGGCTGAGGGTGGGGTGTTTGCTTGTTGCTTTGCTTTTGTTTTGTTTAGTGTCGTGTCCCAATGTCTGAGGAGCTGAGTCATTCCTCCCTTCAAGAATCTGAATGGTGGTTTTATTGGCATCTTGTTTCATTTATTCCACAAAATGTCAGGCCCAGGTACAGAGGACCAAAGACCTGCTCAATAACGTGGCCTCGGATGAGGCGAATTTAGAAGCCAAAATTGAAAAGAGAAAACTGGAACTTGAAAGAAATCAAAAGCGACTTCAGACCCTGCAGAGTGTCAGGTGAGTACAGACACCCACGTACCGAGAACACCCAGGTGGGTACAGTCACCCTGGTGCTGAGTGAGCAGAGAATGTCTTTGAAAGTCAAAGCAAAGGCCGAGAGGATAGGATGGCTGCGATCCTGCCCCTCCGAGCAGTGGAAACTGTTGTGTTAGGCACTCTCTGTTGGGGGGGCACGTGGTTTGCCCGTCCTGACCAGCCCACTGTAGATGCCTTCTCTTCACTGCTCTCCATGTGTCTGGGAGGTAGCATAATTCTTTTTTATTTTTTATGTTTTTCATTGTGGTTTGGGGGAAAGCAAATGGGTTTTCCATTCAAGAGTTCATACACATTTTGATTCGTGACACCGATTGGAGTCCCCACAATGTAACAGCTTCTTCCCGCTTCCTCCCTGTGGTTCCTGTTTCCCTTTGTCCTTTCCTGCCCCTTCCTGCCTCTGAGCTTCCTCCTGGGGCAGTGCGACCCCTTCGGTCTTGTATGGTTGGTCGGTCAGAGGAGTGTGTACTTGTCTGGTGTCCTTTAGAAGGGTGATCCCACAGAATGTGGAAATTATCGAACAATATCATTAATATCACACATAAGTAAAATCTTACTGAAGATAATTCAAAAACGGTTGCAGCAGTTTACTGACAGAGAACTTCCAGAAATGAAAGCTGGATTCAGAAGAAGATGTGGAACGAGGGATATTGCTCATGTCAGATGGATCTTGGCTCAAAGCAAGGAATACTAGAAAGATGTTTACTTGTGTTTTATTGACTGTGCAAAAGCATTTGATTGTGTGGATCATAAAAAATTATGGATAACATTGAGAAGAATGGGAATTCCAGAACACTTGATTGTGCTCATGAGGAACTTGTACACAGACCAGGAGGCTGTTGTTTGAACAGAACAAGGGGACACTGTATGGTTTAAAATCAGGAAAGGGGTGTGTCAGGGTTGTATCCTTTCACCATGCTTATTCAAACTGTATGGTGAACAAATAATCCAAGAAGCTGGACTGTATGAAGAAGTACGTGTCATCAGGATTGGAGGAAGACTTATTAACAACCTGCGTTATGCTGATGACACAACTTTGCTTGCTGAAAGTGAGGATGACTTGAAGCCCTTACTGATGAAGATTGAAGACTACAGTCTGAAGTATGGATTACACTTCAATATAAAGAAAACAAAAATTCTCACAATGAGACCAATAAACAGCATCATAATAAATGGAGAACAGATTGAAGTTGTCAAAGACTTCATATTACAATCAGCACCAATGGAAGCAGCAGTCAAGATATCAGACGTCGTATAGCATTGGGCAGATCTGCTGCAAAGGACCTCTTTCAGTTGCTGAAAGCAAAGCTATTTCTTTGAAGACTACAGTGCACTTGACACAAGCCATGGTTTTTTCAGTCGCCTCATATATATGTGAGAGCTGAAGAATGAAAAAGGAAGACCGAAGAAGAGTCGATGCTTTTGGGTTGTGCTGGTGAAGAATGTTGAAAGTACCATGGACTGCTAAAAGAACTAACAAATCTGTCCTGGAAGAAGTGCAGCCAGAATGCTCCTTGGAAGTGAGAATGGCCAGACTTCCTCTCACCTACTTTGGTCATGTTGTCAGAAGGGACCATTCCCTGGAGAAGGATGTCATGCGTGGCAAAGTGGAAGGACAACAAAAAAGGGGAAGGCCCTCAACAAGATGGACACAGTGGCTGCAAAGATGGGCTCAGGTACAGCAGGGATCGTGGGGCTGGTGCAGGACCGGGCAGTGTTTTGTTCTGCTGTACATGAGATCATGAGGTCGCTGTGAGTCAGAGACGACTTGACGGCACCTAACAGCAATAGCCTTCAAGATTGCCTTTGTGAAACCCCGAATCTCTTTCATGGTAAAACTTTTCTGTTTTGCTTAAGTCTAAAGATTTTTTTTTTTTTTCAGTTCATCTATTTCTATTTTTAAAAGAACCAAACTCTGTCTTTGGGATTAATAGTAAGAGAAGTAACAAAGTTCAGAAAACCAGTTCAAACAGGTTTCTACAGCCTTTGCCCGAAAACAAAGCTCAGATGGCAGTAAGGGGCAGGAAAGGACGAATGGGAACAGGGAGCCTGGGAGGAAGTGGGAAGAGGCCTGTTACGCTGAAGGGATTGTAACCAGTGTCTCGCAACAAAATGTGTATAAATTGCTGAATGGGAAATTTATGTGTTCTGTAAATTTTCACCAAATTACAATAAAATGTCCAAGAACAAACTCAAATAATAATAATAAAAAAAAACCCTCAGTGGCCTTGGTCCCAACTCATAGCGACCCCTCCTTGGGTTTCTGAGGCGGTATCTCTACAGAAGTAGGTTGCCCAGTCTACCTTCTGAAGAGTGGCTGGTGGGTTTAAACCACCAACCTTCTGGTTAGCAGTCAGATGCCTTAGGTGCTACACCAGCAGGGCTCCCTCAAGAACAAAACTTGCATATAATTTGTAGGCACCACTGTTTCCCGGTTTAGGGAACAGGTTACATTTTGGCACATCCAGACAATAGAACACTTTACCCAGCAAAGATGGTACTGTGTCCAGACAGTAGGACACTACCCAACAAAGATGGCCCTGTGTCAGCGATTGACATGGAGAGGTGTGTGGGACAGGATTCTTCTTTAGATGTTTCTTGATGTCCATGGTGTATTGAATGAAAAACAAGATGACAAAACCTCATTTATGGTGGTATTTAATGTTTGAAGAAGATGCGCTCCACTATGTACCTGTGCACAGAAAAGTCCGGAAGGTTGGACACTGGGTGGGCTAGACGCCAGGTGGGCTGGACGCCAGGTGGGCTGGATGCCGGGTGGGCTGGACTCCGGGCAGGCTGGATGCCAGGTAGTGGGTACTTTCATCTGAGTAGGTTGTTTTGCTTCATTCTTCACACTTTTATAATTATTTCAAATTTTTTCAAAGAGCACATCTTTTATTATTATCACTTTTATTGTGGTGAAAACACACAACAAAACATTAGCCAGCATAAACACTTCCCCATTTACAGCTCAGAGACGCTGATGACATTTTCCATGTTGTGCTACCATTATTGCTGTCCTTTTTCAAAATATTCCATCACCATTAGCATAAACTCAGTGCCCCGCAAACACAAGCTTTCCCTTTCCCCTTCCCACCTACCCCTGGTAACCACTAAGAATCTTTGTTTTTGTTATGTGCCGTCGAGTCAGACCTGACTCTTAGTGATCCCTCCTTGGGTTTCCGAGGTGGTATCACTACGGAAGTAGATTGCCCAACCTTCCTTCCGAGGAGGGGCTGGTGGGTTTGAACCGCCAGCCTTCTGGTTAACAGTCAAGTGCCTTAGGTACTACGCTACCAGAGCTCCCAAGAATCTTTAGTATGTATGTATGTATGTTGTTGTTATGTGCTGTTGAGTCGGACCTGACTCATAGCGACCCTTCCTTGGGTTTCCAAGGCAGTATCACTACGGAAGTAGATTGCCCAACCTTCCTTCTGAGGAGTGGCTGGTGGGTTTGAACCGCCAGCCTTCTGGTTAGCAGTCAGATGCCTTACACGCTGCACCATACATGTAATATATAAACCTTTCCTTGATTTTTTTACGATAGTGAACTAATGCAATATTTGTCCTTCTGTGATTGACTTACTTCACTCAGCATTATGTCCTCCAAGTTCATCCACATTATGTGGTATTTTGCAGATTCTGCATAATCAAAGAGCACTTCTTATTTTATGATTGAAAAAAGATACACTTGCATTTTGAGAGAGGGAAGGTAGCTTTAAGCAGTTATAAGAGTGAGGGACTTGTCCAACAAGAGGGTTCCCAAGAAAACCTCGGTAGGCTCTGAACGCAGAAGCACCACGTCGCGCTCCGCCTGCAGGTGAGCGTGTCATTGGCTGCGTCTGGTCTGCAGGCCAGCCTTTACGGACGAGTACGAGAAGACCTTGGTGGGCTCTGAATGCAGGGGCGCATGTCGCGTGCGGGTCAGAGTGTCACTGGCTGCGTCTGGTCCGCAGGCCAGCCTTTATGGACGAGTACGAGAAGATTGAGGAGGAGCTGCAGAAGCAGTATGACGTGTACCTGGAGAAGTTCCGCAACCTGGCTCACCTGGAGCAGCAACTCGAGGACCACCAGCGGCTGGAGCAGGAGCGCTTTGAGGTAAGTACAGGTCCCTTCGTCCGGCGGACCGTCCTGTGGTGTGGCGGTTTATGCCTGTTGACAGGTCAGTTTGTAAACACCCTTGTGAAGAGAAGTCTGTGGACGTGTTCTCCCTGGTCCGTCTGAGGATGGTGTGTGTGATTCTGTTGTTTTGTGGGCAGTGTGTGGCCTGGACTCCCAGGGATTCCAGATCTCTGTTGCTGTGTTACCATCAGGGTGTAGTCATCTGGGACTGCAGACAGCTGGCTTCATGGACACGTGACCTGAGAAGTGAGGTCATGGACATGTGACCTGCGCTGTGTGCAGAGGACTGTGCCTGGTTTAATGCCTTACAGCTGCTGTCTTGGGAGACGTAGTCACTTTTTTATTATTCTAATTATAATAAAATATTTAGTCATTTTTTATAAAAAACACTTTTTGTATTTTTGGTGAAAGAGTACAGAGCACCACAGTTCCCATTCAACAGTCTCTGCATGTCATGTTTAGGGACATTGGTTACCTTCTCCGCTTTGTGTCACCATCCTCATGATTTCCGCTCTAGGTGTTACCCTGGTCTCACTCCCTTCAACCTTCTCAGCTGTGCCTCAATGTGATTGTGGCTCATTGCATAATCATTCTTTAACGAAGAGACCTACATTTTATTTTTCACCAAACCCTACAAATCATGGAGCCAATCTTGAATGCAAAAAACCAAAACCAAACTCAGTAACGTCGAGTTGATTCTGACTCAGTGACCCCCATTGGGTTCCTAAGGTGGTAAATCTCTACAGAAGTAGATCGCCCCATCTTCCTTCCATGAAGCAGCTGCTGGGTTTGAACTGCCAACTTGAGTACAGATCTGAAAATGTGCTTGGTTGGGTCACTCAAAGATTGTCAAGCCTTGGTTAATTGAGTCACCTGAACTGGCTCACCAGAGACTGCTCTGTGAAGCAGACTGGTCCTTGACTGGTTTATAGTAGGAGGTATGTAGGACGCAGAACCAGCTGTCTGCAGATCCCTTCATCCCAGTGGGCAGGGCCACTCAAGAAAGAGTGTGCCAGGTGCAGGCAGGAGCTGATACAGGTGGGATTGAGGGCAGAGGCAGCCAGGTTGCTGTCACCCTTTGAATGACCTTTTGCCTCGGGTATTTCAGTTTAACCTGGATGGTCATTTAGCATCCCTGTCCCTGCTGGAATGGGTCGCCAGGTTCCCTTTCTCACACTGCCTGGGGCACCTCTTGGTATAAAGGTATCCAGCAGTCTACAGACCTGAGCACGGGGTTCAGGTGGAGTTATTCTGTTGGCCGTGAGGGCTGACGTTTCTGGCATATTAGTAGGGACATGTCTACCCTGGTGAGTAGCCCATTGGCACCACTGCTGTGTAGCAGAGAGGCAGGCTGGGAAGGAGGCCAGGACCTGGGAAGGCCAGGCATACAGAGGGTGTGCTTTGAAGATACTGAGAAAAGGCTGGAATTGAGGGGATCTGGAGCCTTGGGAACCCAGGGCAGAAAGGCAGAGAGCCCATGAAAATCCTCGTTGACTGTGTCATCACTTTGTGGGGCATTCCCTGGGTGCAGAGAATGTACACCTGTGTGCCTTGGGGTGGCGAGGAGTTGGCCCGCGTGACCGGAGGCTTCCCCTTCCTTCAGCACATACTCAGCCTTGTCCTCTCCTGGGCACACTCCTGCCCTCTGCGCTCAAAGTACCCCACACATGAAACACAGCGCTTTCTTAATGTTTAGAACAAAAGTGTTTAAAAGCTGGTTTCCTCCCCTTCTCTCTTTGGGGCATAATCAGGGCTGCCTCTGGAACCTAACGAGAACATTATCTTTAAAGGTTTTTCTGTGCTGGGAATTGAGACACCTGTTCATTTCTTCTTCCCGTCAAGGCCGGAATTACGGAGGCAGAGCAGGCTGAGCAGTGATGAAATCCGTGCTGTGTGCTTTGAAGAGGGAGTGGCCTGTACCTGCCCCGTGCTAGATGGCCCCGTCCGTGCTGCCAGCCAGGCCGGCATGCGTGACAGGCCTCAGCTGTGATGCCCCGTTTTCTCCAGGGGCATTGAAGGCTCCACGGGCTTGGAGGACAGCTGGGCCCACTGCTGGGAGCCTCCCTTTCTGTGGGGCTGTGGGATGAAGACAGAGAAAGGTGTCAGGTGTCAGGACCAAGGTGGTTGCCCAGAAGATGCTTGTCCTCTTCCCTTGTCTCCAGTTTAGATCTTTTCTTTCTCTACGGCCACACTTTGCAGCAGCTTCACAAATGGCAGAAAACAAGAATAAAACTGCCCCAGAAGGACCAGCTCTTCTGAGCCTTGTGTTTCCTGCTCCACAGGAGGCTGAGAACACCCTGCGTCTGATGCAGAGCAAGCTGAAGGAAGAGGAGAAACGGCTGCTCAAGAGTGGAAGTAGGTTCACTGAGACGCAGGAGCTTTGTTCCCAGACGGCACCGTCAGCCTCGGGAAATTGAGATACACGCACACGGAGTCGTGTGTCTGTGTGTGTGTATCTGTGTTCATGTATGTGGGTGTATACCCATGAACCCACTGCCATTCAGTCCAGTCTGACTCATCACAACCCTGTAACACTGCCGTCAAGTCGATTCCGACTCACAGCAACCCCTCCTTGGGTTCCGAGGCAGTGTCACTACGGAAGTAGATTGCCTGGTCTTCCTTCCCAGGAGTGGCTGGTGGGTTTGAACCTCCAGCCTTCTGGCTCGCAGTCAAGTGCCTTAAGCACTAGGCTACCAGAGCTCCCTGTAGCTGGAGTAGAGCTGCCCCATAGGGCTCCCAAGGCTGTGATCCTTCCAGAAGCTGACTGCTGTACCTTTGTCCCACGGAGCGACTGGTGAGTTCAGACAGCCATCTTTAGGTTGGCAGTGAGCACTCAACCAGGGCTCCACACACATGTGTACATACATGCGTGTGTTTTTAATATTATTTTAAACAATATTTATTTCATATGTACAAACCAAAAACCCACTGCCATGGAGTCGATTCTGACTCATAACAGCCCCTGTTGGGTCTGTGAGGCAGTCTTTATGGAAGTAAATTGCCCTGTCTTCCTTCCACAGGGTGGCTGGTGGGTTTGAACCGCCAACCTTCTGGTTAGCAGTCAGATGCCTTACACGCTGCACCATACATGTATATACGTACACACATGTATATACATACACACATGAGTGTGTGTGTGTGTGCCATATTCTTAATGTTCTTAATGTTCTCAGAAGACAGTTTTCTTAGAGCTTGTCCCTGGGTACCATTGTAATTCACCCAAGAGAGTGGTTTAAATGGGCATTTAGAGCACATCTGGTTCCCATGCTAACTAAACACTGTGTCCCCTGTGTGACTGATACATCTTGTTTGAATTATGTGTAACTGAAAAGGAAATTTGGTCACTAGAGGTTTGTAGCGTTTCTTACCTCATGCAGGTTGATGGAAAGCAGGTGTGGGATGCCGTGGAGTTGTTCCCCTCACACCCCCAACCATCACGTGCCCTCCATGATTCAAGCTGCTTCAGCAAGGCTCTCAACCTTGAGAAAGGGGGTACAGGAATGATACTCCCCAGGACCGATGATCCCTCAGCACTCTTTATCCCCATACCTCATCCAGGTCACCGTGGGGCGGTGTCGCCGGGACTGAGGGCTTTCCTTCCGAGAGCCCGTTCCCTTACTTGCTGCTCTCTTTCACAGTGAAGGGTTTTTCTCTCTCTCATGCTCAGGACAGGCCACCCAGGGCATCAGGCTGCATCCCTCTGTGCTCCCGTTGAATCTCTCGCCTCTGTGCTTGCCCTGGGACCCTGTCCTCAGTACTCCAAGGGAGAAGAAGGACTGCTGGGAAAGTCCCCAGGGCAAGTTCAGAAACTTGAAGGGCCTCTCTAGCCACAGCGTCCTCACCTTCATAGTTCCGGGTCAGCCAGGAGAGCCCACACAGGCCTATGTGATGAGCCTGTGTGGAGCTCAGCCCCCCTCGAGAGGCCCGGCACAGGCGAGAGCCCTGGCGGGTGTCTGCTCGGCGCAGGCAGCGTGTCGAGACCTTTTGTGCTGAGCGTGCTTTTTCTTCTGAACGCTGCTCCTGTGCTCGTAGCTCTGGGGTCTCTGGAAGGACAGAGATTCTCTTGAGCGTGTATCATTGCATTTTTGCAGAAATGTAATTTCCAGTTTAAACCAGGGCCTCAAACTGTTCAGTCATGGCCAGCACAGTGAAATTGGAACAGACCCGAATTTGTGAGATGTGGGTGTACCAGGATGATAACTGGAACGGGAAAATTACAGGCCGAAGCCCTGGAATAGGATACTTGGAAGAGGCACCGCGCGTCCTTGCAGGAGCTTGGTGCAGGAGACTGGACCATTGCCAGGACTGTGGAGCACCACGCACGTTCACAGCGCGCAGTTGGCCGCCATCTTTGAGCTGGGCACCGTTGTTCCCAGCTCTGCTGGACACGAGATTTGCTGTGCAGCGGGTGTGCTGGCCTTGTTCTGTAAGAGGGAGAGTGTGTCTGTAGTCAGGCTTCCCGTCTGGCTGTCGTTTAGATACACCCACGCTTTATGGATTCAGGTCCATTCTGGTGCCACATCGTCAGCCATGACTGAACTGGGAGGAACCTTGGGAAGCTCAGGTTTAAACCAGCTTCACGCAGGGTCGCTCTTACTCAGTTCGGGAGGGCAGAGAAGTTAAGAAAATGCTCATTGCTGGCCCCATTTTCAGGCTGTTGGTCCTCAAGTTCTGATGGCCTGTCTTTACTCTTTGGCACCCAGAGCATTGGGAGGATATTTCTAAAGAAAGATTGCGTTTTTCTCTGTCTGTGAAAGACTCCTCTGGAGGAGAGAAGCCTAATAGCACATAGACACGCAGCAAGGGCAGGAATGGGAGATGTGCAAACGCCGGCCGAGAGGGTCTCGTTCAGTCCACTCTGCAGACAGGGATTCCGTTCAACAGAGCACTGCTGCCTATCTGTCCTGGGTGATGTGGCTGCATCAGGGGACAAGGAACAGGCACCTGCCCCAGTGGGGCTCAGATTCTAGTCACAGGAGGCAAAAAAAAAAACAAACCACTCACTGCCATTGAGTCATCCCGACTCATAGCGACCCCTCCTTGGGTTTCTGAGGCAGTATCACTACAGAAGTAGATTGCCCACCCTTCCTTCTGAGGAGTGGCTGGTGGTTAGCAGCCAGCCTTGTGGTTAGCAGTCCTATGCCTTAGGCACTGCGCCACCAGATGGCGATCAACACGTAAACGCCATCGTAAGCTGGATGGAGGAACGGGCTCCAGGGAAGAAAGTAGAGCAGGGGGACTGGGGTGGGCCTCGTCGGGGGCACTGTGTGAAACGGTCTCAGAACCAGTGGAGCAGGGAAGGAAGGGGTAGTCCCCAGGAGAGCCCGAGGAAGGGCTGGAGGCCAGAGGGGCTGAGGGCGAGGGGCTGTGTGAACGCGGCACGTGCGTGAGCTGGGAGGCGTGCACGTGGGTGCAGTGTCTGCACTGGTGGATCCCATCTTCACTGGGAAGGAGGTGAGGCCATCATGTGGCAGTGGGGGTTTGGAGTGAGGCCCTTGAAGAAGTAGGTGCGAGCTGCTGTGGGGGATGGCAGAGAGATGATTCGAGACGGAGAGTGCCGTCGGGGCCCAGGGGTCCGTCCTGATGCCCTGTGAGTGCCATCATGAGTCAGAATCGATGACGTGGGGTCACCATGAGTCAGAATCAACGGCAGGCAGCGGTGACCGGGATGTGTGGGAATGTGTGTGCGTGCTGTTGGGTTAGATGAAATAGAGAATCACAGGCAGTTCGCCTGTGCCCTTCTGCCTTCTTTAATGTGGCTGTTAGAAGACTTAAAATACTATACAGGGTTCGAGTATGTGCACGGTGCTGAGTGGAGGGGAGGAGCCACCTCCCAAGCGGTGGCGGCTTGTGGATTTGACCTGCACTTCTCTGCTGGCTGAGCACTGAGCATCTCCTCACAGCTTTTTAGCAGTTTGTCCATCTTTGGAGAAACGTCAGGTCCTCTGCTCATTTCTAAAGCAAGCAGTTTGTCTTTATTGCTGAGTTCTAGAAGTTCTGTGTGTATTTGGGTTGTAAACCTCATCAGCTGAGTGACTTGAAATGTTCGCTCCCCGCTCAGTGGGGCGTCTGCACTTGTTTGCTGTGCTTGCTGCAGTTTGTCATCTTGACAGAGTCCAGTTTATCTCTCTTTTTTTCTTTGTTGTTTGGCCTTTTAGTGCCACATCTCAGGAACCACTGTCAAGTCCAAGTTCGTGGAGACTGGCCCCAGTGCGTTCTGCCAGGCATCTGAGCCCTTACATGTCGGTCTCTGAGCTGAGTTCCTGGTTGTATATGGTGAGAGGTAGGGTAGGGGCGCGACCGCGTCCTTCTGCACGTGGACATCCAGCTGTCCTGCCCCTGCTGCAGAGCTGACGCTCTGTGCCATGTGCTGCCACCCCGTTGGCGGGGCCGGGGCTCTCCTATCTGGGACAGTGCGGTGATTTCAGGCCGTGGAACGTCAGCTGCAGTTTCGCTGCTTGGTCTGTGGTGCTGTGAGTTGTCAGAATCTTACTGAGCCTGAGAAACAGGCATGAACTTCACCTAGAAATGCATGAAGTTGCTTGGGTAACATTGCTTGGGATAAGGACTTCATGTCATTGTTTCCCCATATTGAGTAAACAAGGGATTAAGCTGAATTGTGGTTTCCTTTGAAGGTAGGTAGTTGATTTATACTGACGCTGAGTTGTGGTCTTGGTAAAACCCTTCGTAAGGTGATTGTTAGTTGCCATAGAGTTGATCCCACCTCACGTGACCCCACGTGGTAGAGTAGAACTGTCCCACAGGGTTTCTGTGGCCTTTCAGCAGCGGATTTCCAGGAAGGTTTATGAGGTGCTTCTGGGTGAGTTTGAGCCACCAGCCTCTCAGCTAGTCATCGAGTGCTTCCCCATCTGCATCACCCAAGGGCTCCCAGAACATGGAAGTTTTCATGTTAATTGCATTAAAGCCCTTGAAGGAGGCTGTTGTTGGCACTTTGCACGGCTCCCAGGTTTGTTCCTCGTGTGCCCAGAGCCTGGTTCTTCCCTCCACGGCCAGCAAACGTCAGGAAACATCCCCTCAGCCACCCTTCCATTTCCCTCTCTTACAGCAGGGGTGGTCATGACAGTTACTATCCTCCCCAACCGACTTCTGAGCCCATAATCAGAATGGCCCCTGCACACTCCTCCAGTCCCACCTGCCAGAAGCCACCTCGCTCCCAGGCTGCTGAGAAGCTGGGTCCAGATGGTGGAAGCTGACTGTGGAAACTCCTTCTGTAGGTTTGTGAATGTCTGACCTGCAGACGCATGGCTCCAGGAGTGTTTAAGAAACGCACATCAAGGTTTCCTTGAGAAAGGCCTTGTGTTTAGAATGGGATTTTTACAGTCAAGCTCATCGTGACCACGGGTCCCGTCACCAGCCACTGCCCCGCCATCTTCCTCGGGCCAGCCCCATCAGGCCTTCCTTGTGCGTCTCACTGCCCTTTAGTGCGATTCCTCCTTCTCATCTTTGTGAGCATCTAGGGCTTGACTTCCTGTAACAACCATCATTGCACAAAGAGGTTTTGTCCCCACAACTGACAGTTTCCAGCTCTGCGACAGCTGGCTCTTCAGTGTGTGTGTTTGTCATGTGGAATAGTGTTTCTGACTGGCACTCCTGGCCAGTTTATTTCTTGCTCTGGAAAATTGTTTTGAAGCAAACCAGGGTGTCACCATCTGCATGAATGCTTCACCAAGTCATGACAAGCACATCAAGGGTCTCCTAAAATTGGACCCATCACCAGAAAGACTATGTGGGCTGCCAACAGGCCTCACTGGGTGGAAGGGACCACTCAGAACTTTAGGAGGAAAGCCACTCTTGTCTCCTTGTGTCCTCGCCAGGTAATGACGACTCAGATGTCGAGATCCCGGAGGATGACGAGTCCGACAGCGAGTTGGAGGAGAGACGGCTGTCCAAGCCACGCACGGCCATGGAGGTGCTCATGCAAGGTATCTGTGGGCCTCGCCTCCCTTCCCCTATCCCATCCAGGCCACCCTCCCCCCGAAGCACCATGGCTAGGATGGGCCAGGGCTGCTTGGTGCCAAGGTCTGCAGGCGACTGCTAGTGGCCCTTGATGTGGCCCTGCTCCAGTGTTTGCCCTACCCCGTCCTTTATCAGCATTTGTTTTTCAGCTGCTCAGTCTGGTCCTAGTCGATTCCTATTTGTGGCTGGCCTTTCTTGCGGAGGCCTTGGGAACACACTCCCTGGCCACAGGGCTGATTCTGCCCTTTTTGGGTCCCAGATGCCCCAGGGTGATCCTAGCCCTCATGGCCAGAGCATTCACACAGGACGTGAGTGGGCACCACTGCCTTTAGAAAGCTGTTCTTATGGCTGCTGTCTCGTTGCCAAAGCCTCGGGCAGCAGCCTCTGTGGAACAGATGTGAGCACCGCCCTGACTCCACTTCCCACTCTAGGGGGTCACAACCCTGGCCTGGGGCTGTGTGCTCAGCGCGCACGCGTGTGCATGCACAGACACAGACCATCTCAGAATAAACATAAGTGGGGTCAGATTGTATGTCTGCTTTCGCACCTTGACTTTCTTCTTCTGTAACTAAATCAGCTGGCGCTCTTTCCATGTCAGTGAAGTATCTCCGCTGGCCGCATGGCATCACGTGGCCTGGCTGGACCCATTGTCCGTTTAGACTTTCCCCTGCTACTGGGCCATGGCTACCTCTGTTCCTCTCCTTTCTGCAGGCCAGCAGGGATTTCTTTAGGTTGCACCATGGGAAGTGGAATTCTTAGGTCAAAGGCTATATAAATGTTTATTTTCAAAGATCCCATGAAATTGTCCTGTTTGCCTTTCAAAGTATGTCTTACTTACCTACCACCTCTTACTTTTGGAGGCGCAGTGTACCTAATACATTTATGGGGTCTACCACCTCCCTCCCTCTCCCTCTCCTTATTTCCAGTAACTTGTATTGTAAGATGCTCACACGGGACTCCCTCATCTCCATGTGTTACAGTTATTTCTCCTCATGGGATAACATGTAGCTCTGGTTTCCTGTTTCTTCCTTTGCTTTTTTTTTTTTAATGTGTTTTCAGGAAAGGTTTACACAGCAATTTAGGTTCCCATTCAACAATTTCTACACAGGTTATTCAGTGACATGGGTAACATTCTTCACAATGCGTGAATATTCTTGTTATTGCCATCTAGTTGTTCTGTTTCTGTTAATCTAGTTTCCTGGCCCCTTTGCATCCTTCTCTTTGTTTTAAAGTCCTTGTGGATTGGTCTCGTGGTCCTGCAGGTCAGCCAGTCCAGTAGGTCTGTTTTTGTTTTTGTTTTTTTGGAATTGAGGTTCTGTTCCACATTTTTCTCTGTTCTCTCAGGGCCCATCTCATGTGGCCCTGATTGGAGTGGTCAGTAGTGGTTGCTGGGCGCCAGCTAGCTCTGTGGTATTCTCTTTGATTCTTAACAGCTCAGTGGGTAAAACAGAGGCTCTTGTTATAGTCGGGTGCCACTGAGTTGACTTGCAGCTCCTGGTGGCCTCATGTCACAGAGCAGAACTGCCCTAGGCTCTCATCTGTACAGAGCAGATCCGCCAGGCCTCCCCCTCACAGAGCTGCTGGGGTTCAAACCACCAACCTTGGGTCGGCAGCTAAGTACTTTAACCACAGTGGCTAAAGCACCAGGGCCCCTCCGGGTCAGATGGGGTCTCACGGCTCTTCATGCTTTGCTCGTCCCCAGGGAGACCCAGCAAGCGCATCGTGGGCACAATGCAGGGCGGAGAGTCCGATGATGACGTGAGTCCCAGCCACCCCCTCCCAGGGTTCTGTTGTCCTGCCCCGTCTCGGCTGCCTGCTTGGACCAGACTACCTGAGAGGCTGTGCAGTCAGGCTGCAGCCTGGCCAGCCTGGTGTAAGCTGGTGCTTCTCAGGCCAGCCTGGCGCTTAGGTGGTGGCTGGGCCTGGCCTCCAAGGAGCTGGACTGTGTTCATTGCTGGCTGGTGGCTCGTGTCTTTTCTGTCCCCGGCCACGAGCTTGTCTACTCTCTGCCTTCTTACTCTGCTTTCTGGTCTTACTTCCCAAAGATGGAAGCCACGCCAGCTCACTTAGGTAAGTGCACGATTTCAGCTCCAGGAAGCAGGCTGGTTTCTTTCTGTCCTCATCCATTTGTCCGTGTCTAAACTGGTTTGGGACTGGGCCTATGAGTCAGCCCAGGAGTGATGCTTTCCCTCTCCTGGGCCAGAGGGCACTCGGAACGGAGCCCCCCACCACGAACAGGGAGGTGACCTCAGAGTCCTGTGCTTGGGAGCAGAGGTGGGGCGTGGGGCCAAGAAAGGAGGCTGGGGTGGCCGTGGCCAGCCCTGGACTGTAGCCTGAGACGGAGAGTACCGCCGCAGGGCATGGCCTGCCCTTGAACTCCATCTGGGTAAGGAGCGTGGAAGGATGCTCTCCCAAGACCTGGCTTCATAGCGCCTGGGCACAAGAATGCAGTTCAGGTGCCAGCACCCCAAGCAGGACCGCGCAGGTACCGAGGAGGAAACGGAACTGCAGGAGGAGGATGAGGGCCGGGTTATTGGTACTGCCCGGCCGGTCGCTCTGGTCTGTGTTGTCTGTGGTGGTCCTGGGCAGTGCTGCTCAGCCCAAGAGGGTCAGTTCTGTCAGGAAACAGAGGCTGAAGGCTGAATGTACCTGTAACAGGGCTCTGGGGGCCATGCCGGAATGGGGTCATGGTCTCATGTTCTTGTACTAAGTGTGCCCAGAGTACTCTGTTTGTTTGTTTTTTTTTAATTTTGTGATTTGGGTGAAAGTTTAGAGAGCAAATTCATTTTCCATACGGCAGTTCATACACATTTGTCTCATGACATTGACTGCAGTTCCACGGTGTAACAGCTCTCTTCCCACTCCCTCCCATAGTTACCTCTTCCCTGTGTCCTTCTTTCCCAGGTACTCCCGCCCCCCAGCTGTCTCTCTGTGCAAACACTGCCCTTCGGTTCTCTCATGATTGATTGTTCTAAGGAGTGTATCTATCTGATGTAAATGTTCACCCTATATGTCTGCTGTTGTTTGGCTGGAAGCCACAGAAGGAGTTCAATTCCAGACCTGAAGGGCATCTAGGGGCCATAGTCTCGGGGGTCTCACCAGGCTCTTTGAGACCAGTAAACCTGGTCTTTTTTTTAAAATGATTTTGTATTTTGTTCCACATTGTTCTCCCACTCTATCCAGGATCTCCTGCACCAATCTCTTTCCAAGTGGTTGACAGTGGTGGCTGGGTACCACCTAGTTCTGGTCTCATGGTCATACAGGCTGAGGATCGCATGCTGTACCAGTGCCTTGGACTAATTGTTTCCAGGCATCTTTGGTTTTCTTCATTCTTCTGAGCTCTGGACAGGGAGAGACCAGTCACTGCATGTAGATGGTCGCTTGCAAGCTTTTAAATCTCGAATCACTACTCACCAAAGTAGGACATAGAACAACGTTTCTGTGTAGTATGTCATGCCAATTGGGCTTGCTGTCCCCTGCGACCATGGTCCTGAGCCCACAGGTCCCACAACTCACTCCATAGGGGTGGTCAGCTGTGCCTTATCGGGCCTTCTTCTGTGTGACGTGCTGGTCCTTGGTGTGGCTCGTCATTTGTCACCAGAGCACCAGCGCTGCTGACCTGACGGGTGTGTGAGCTTGGGAGGATAGTAAGCAGCGTGGGGCATGGCCGTGCAGGGCTTTGTAGGATGTGACATGGATGCTGGCTTTCTCTGGGTGCAGTGGGAAGGCACTGGAGGTGGTGGGCCTGGTGCTAGGTGCTGTCGTGCATGAAGAGACCAGCCAGGGAGCAGTCACAGCTCCCAGGGCTGAAACGCTGGGGGCGTAGGCTGAGGTGGCAGCCATGTTGAGAAGTGGCCAGACAAGAGCAGTCTGGTGGGGGGAGAGCTTGGTTAGAGTGTGTTTACTAGGGGAGGGGAGGGGACAGGTGGTGGCGGTAGGCGCAAGGAGGCTGCTGTAAAGGGGACGGAACTGCAGAGGAGCCGGAAGGGAAGGCGGGCGTAGGCTGTGTGTGCACACACATGTGCCCCTGTGCGTGTGTCCCTGTGCGTGTGTGCGAGTGTAGGAAGGAGGCAATGATAGCACGTATGTGTGCTGGGGGGAAGGAGCTGGTTAGCGTGCCCAGCCGTCTAGTTGACATGGGACTGGCCAATTGAAAACCAGAAGTCTCTGGCAAACAGAGGAGTGTAGTCTGTTGCGGTGATGAGAGAGGGGGTTTCCTTTGCTCTTCACACCTGTTTCCTGGGTTCCTTTCCACCCCCAATCTGGCAAAAAAAAAAAAGACCAAAGTCAGCCTCCCTTCCTCCCTCTCTAAGCCCCTCCTTCCGTACTCTGCAGTGTGAGTCTCGGGTCGTCTCGGGTCCTGGGAGCAAAGCCAGTGAGCACGCGGCAGGTGCTGCGGGGCTTGCAGGACGTGTGTGCTGGAGCCGGACCCAGGTGGCACGTTGGCCTTTGGAGGTCCGGTCAGGTACTGTGTACTCTGGCTGGCAATACGTAGACTTGGCCCCGTTCTTCAGCCCTGACAGCCTGATCCCCACTCCCCACCAAATGCTTCCTTGATACTGGGGTGCACTACTTCTGCTACTTTCACCCCTCAAGTTGCTGGTAAAAAGGTGAGGCGGGGTCTGGGCTAACAAGATGCTGGCACCAAGGTGGGGCCCACAGTTGCCCGTGTTGCTCTCTCCTGCAGGAGGACTCAGGAGACAGTGAGATGGACATGGAGGAGGACGAGGACGAGGACGACCTGGACGACGAGAGCCTCGCGCTTTCGCCTGTGAAGCCCAGCCGGAGGGTGTGGAAGCCCGAGCCCCTGGATGACAGTGACAATGACTTCTGACCGTCTTTCCAAGGGACCCAGGGGACCCAGCCGGAATAAGGCCCTCAGATTGTAGGCAGACGGGGCCTGGGGGGGGCTAGAAGGCAGCTGCTCACTAAGCCAGCTGGACTCACCCCTATGAGGCAGTGCCGCCTCCTGCCGTCACCTCCCACACTGTGTCCCGTGAAGCTTAAACGAGACTCCAGTCAACCCCACAGATGGTTTGTTGGTTTGTTTATTTTGTGCTTAATTTGCCTCTGAAACCCAGGAGTGCATGTGTCCGTAGCAACTCACACCCACAGGCAGAAACTGGAGAAATGAGAGCTGAGTGCCAGCTGAGCCTGTGACCAGCGTCTCCCTCAGAGTCCGTGGCCCAGACCAGGGGCCGGGGCTGGTTGTAGGGAGGGCTGAGGAGTACCTGGCTGGCTCCCTGCACGACAGTGACGTTAGAACCATCGCTGCACCTCAGCTCATAACTCTAGCCTTCGTCTTATTTTACTGTCCTCTTTTCTCTGCACGCTCCAGTACTAAACTAAAAGAAGGTCAGATGGCAACCAACTTGCCTTGAAAATCAGGCCAAAGGAGGCCCCACCCGAGCCACAGGCAGACCTCCTTCTCTCGCGCTTCATTTTATTACACTTTGCAGATGCTGTCTTTTGACAAACTGAAGTCTTGTGGCAGCCCTGCGTGGAGCACCCTGCGTGGAGTGAGTCTGTCAGAGCTGTTTTTCCAGCAGCTGGCACCCCATGTGTGTCTGCGTGTCTCATTTTGGTCATTCTTGCAATAGCTCACACTTTCTCATCATGCGATTGCAGCTCTGGTGGTGCACTGCCCAAGGCATCTCACTGCTCACCAGAAGGCTGGCGGTTCAAACCCACCAGCCACTCCTCGGAAGGAAGGTTGGGCAATCTACTTCCGTAGTGATACCACCTCAGAAACCCAAGGAGGGTTAGCTGTGAGTCGGATCCGACTTGACAGTGGTGGGTTTCAGCATGCGACTGCCCGTGCCGTAGACTGTGGTATGGTGGGAACATAACTTGGATGCACTGGGAACCAGAAAGTGGAAGTGACTCACTTCATGCACTGTTTTGTTTTGTCACAATGGTCTGGAGCCAAACCGCCAACATTGTTCTCAAGGAGTGCTTTCTAGTCTAAATGATGAGAACACTTGAGCCCACTGTCAGGGAGAGGAGGCAGGTCTCTGGAGTTTCCCTCTGTGGGGGAGTGGCATGAGGCCAGTACCGACTGGTGTGATCCAGGCCTGCACGAGGCCGAACAGCTCTAGGAGCAGCTCCTGTCAGCAGGTGGCAAGTGACAGGTGGGTGGAATTGTCTCGGTTTCTTTTTCATTGAAAAATCACAGAGTCATATTTATTTATTTCAGTTATAAAGTCAACGGATTTTTGAAGTTACATATATACATATGTGTATGTGTATGTCTGTATACATACTCCCCCCGTGTGTTCAATTTATTGACACTGGTGACATTGTTTGAGTTGTGCAACCATTCTCCCCTCCTTTTCTGAGTTGTACCTCACTCATGAACCTTAGTCTCCTATGGCTCCTAAGGCCCCTGTCTAATCTGTTATGTGGCTGTTGTCACTTGATCCCAGAGACATAGATCTTAAAAAAGCAGAATGCTCAAAAGCAGACCTTTTTTACTAGTTCAGCTAAACTTGTTCGGTTTTAAGAAGACTTCAGGGGATATTTTTGGTTTAAGGTTTAAAGATTATCTCAGGGCGGTGGTTTTAGGGGTTCATTAAGCCCCTGTGGCTCCAGAAAGTCTAGAGTTGATGAGAGTTTGAAGTTCAGTTCTGCATTGGCCCCCTTTTTCATCAAGATTCGTCTGTGGAGTCTTTGGTCAAAGCGCTCAGTAGCGGTGGCCAGGCACTCCCCAGCTCTCGTGACAAAGCAGTGCAGGCAGGTGTTCACAGAGGCATCGGCCACACATTCCAGGTCCTCCTCCTGTCCCAGACTCTCACTCCTCTCTTGCCTCAGATGAATCTACAGTTGATTGTGGGGTTTTAGTTTAGACCAGGGACCAGTTGTTGCGCCTCAGATGGCCGCTTGCAAGCTTTGAAGACCCCAAGCACTATGCACATACCAGGAGGTAGAGCAGAAGCTCTAAACAGGTTATTAGGCCGACTGCCTGGGGTGAAGTTAATTTTATATCTATCTATATATATTGTTGTTGTTGTTGTTATGTGCCGTCGAGTCGGCCCCGACTCATAGCGACCCCTCCTTGGGTTTCCGAGGAGTGGCTGGTGGGTTTGAACCGCCAGCCGTCTGGTTAGCAGGCAAGTGT
>NW_006921648.1:2318489-2319643 GCF_000298275.1 Orycteropus afer afer
CAGCTAGGGGCCATAGTCTCAGTGGTTCCACCAGGCTCTATCAGACCAGCAAACCTGGTCCCGTTTTTTTTTTTTCCCCAAAAAATAATTTTGAGTTTTGTTCCACATCGTTGTCCCACTTTATCCAGGATCTCCTACATAGATCCTCCTCTGAGTGGTTGATAGTGGTAGCCGGGCACCATCTAGTTCTTCTCTTCTCATAGTCATATAGGCTGAGGATTGCATGGTATACCAGTCACCAGGACTGATTGTTTCCATGAATCTTAGGTTTTCTTCATTCTTCTTTGCTCTGGACAAGGAGAGACCCATGGTTGCATCTAGGTGGCTGCTTACAAGCTTTTAAGATCCCAGTCACTACTCGCCAAAGTAGGATGTGGAACAGTATTTTGTGTAGTATGTTATGCCAGTTGAGCTTGATGTCCCCTGTGACTATGATCCCAAGCCCACAGGTTCAACTACTTGGTCCCTCTGAGTAGCTGGCTGTGACCAAGAAGTGACTACAACCTTGTCCCTTGTCAGCTCTACTATACACCTGGGAATTCTGCCAACCCTATACATGGTCTTGGGTACACTCCCCACTATATAGACATATCTAATAGTTCAGCCTGTCCACCCATCTTTCCACCCGTATATCAGTGTTTGCCTTCATTGACAAGGCAGTACTGTATGTGCAAAAGGGTTCATCTTTGTTTTCTGTACCTCCCATGTACCGCTCTCTACGTCTTCCTCTTCCTCAATGCCACCATGTTGATCACTAACATTTGGTACATTGCCCTTCTATTCACCCAAATCAACACTTACCTCTACCTTTCTAACAGTGTTCCCTACCCTACCCTCCCACCCCTGGTACAGCAAAGAAAATTTCCTTCCATATATAAACCGTTCCTTGATTTTACAGTAACAGATTAATACAATATTTGTCCTTCTGTGATTGACTTCTTTCACTCAGCATAATGTCCTCCAAGTTCATCCACATTGTGTGGCATTTTGCAGATTCTAGGTTATTCTTTAGGATTGCATAGTATTCCATTTTGTGTATGTACCATAGTTTGGTTATCTATTTCTCAGTTGATAGACACCTAGGTTGTTTCCATCTTTTGGCTATTGTAAATAGTGCTGTGATGAACATGGGTGTGCATATGTCTGTTCTTGTC
>NW_006921648.1:2321663-2334882 GCF_000298275.1 Orycteropus afer afer
TGATGTCTTTGCCTGGTTTTGGTGTCAAGGTTATGCTTGCTTCATAAAATGAGTTAGGGAGAATTCCATCCTTTTCTATGTTTTGGAATAGTTTGAGTAGGATTGGTGTCAGTTCTTCTCTGAATGTTTGGTAGAATTCTCTAGTGAAACCGTCTGGGACAGGACTTTTTTTAGTTGGTAATTTTTTGATGACCTGTTCAATTTCTTCTTCTGTTACGGATCTGTTCAACTTTTCCACATCAGTCTGTGTTAGTTTAGGTAAGTGGTGTGTTTCTAGAAATCTGTGCATTTCTTCCAGATTTTCAAATTTGTTGGGGTACAGTTCTTCCTAGTATCCTGATATTATCCTTTTTATTTCAGTTGGTTCTGTTGTGATGTCCCCCATTTCGTTTCTTATTCATGTTATTAATATTCTCCCCCTCTTTTGCTTTGTTAAATTTGCCAGTGGTTTATCAATTTTATTAATGTTTTCAAAAACTCAACTTCTGGTTTTGTTGATTTTTTTCTGTTGTCTTTCTATTTTCTGTTTCATTGATTTCTGCTCAAATCTTGATTATTGCCTTTTTTCTGTTGACTGTAGGCTTTTCTTGCTGTTCTTTCTCTAATTGTTGGAGATGTGGGTTAAAGTGTTGATTTTGGCTCTTTATTCTTTTTTGATGTGTGTATTTATTGCTATAAATTGGCCTCTGATCATTGCTTTTGCTGTGTCCAAAAGATTTTGGTATGTTGTATTTTCATTCTCGTTTGATTCAAGGAATTATTGAATTTGACTTTTTATTTCTTCTCTTACCCAGTCTTTCTTAAGGAGGAGGGTGTTGTTCAGTTTCCATTTCTAATTTGATAGCATTATGATCTGAGAAGATGCTTTGCGGTATTTCAGTGTTTTTAAATTTATTGAAGCTTGCTTTATGGCCTAACATATCATGGGAAATGTTCCATGTGTACTGGAAAAGAATGTATATTGTGCTGTTGTTGGGTAAAGTGCTCTGTAGATGTCTATAAGGTCAAATTAGTGGATTATATTGTTTAGCTCTCTGCATCTTTGTTGAGTTTCTTTCCAGTTGTTCTGTCTTTCATTGAAAGTGATGTATTAAAGTCTCCCACTATGACTGTGGAGTCATCTATTTACCTTTTCAACTCCTTTAAAGTCTGATTTATGTATTTTGGGGCTCTTTCATTGGGTCCATAGATATTTATTATGCTTATATCTTCATGTTCAATTGATCCTTTAATCATATAATGTCTTTCCTTGTCTCATTTGGTGGCCTTTGTCTTAAAGTCCACTTGATCAGAAATTAATATTGCCACTCCTGCTCTCTTACGGTTGCCATTTGCTTGATGTATCTTTTTGCAACCTTTGATTTTTAGTCTAATTTTGTCTTTGTCTTTAAGGTGTGTCTCTTATAGACAGCATATTGATGGGTTATGCTTTCTTATCCAGTCTGCAATTGTCCATCTCTTGAGTGGTGCATCTAATCCATTGACATTCAGTGTAATTATCGACAAGTATGAATTGGTTGCTGTCATTTTGTTTTTCATGGTGTCTCTGGTTTCTTTGTTCCATGTTATTTTCTGTGCTGAGCTCATTATATAATGGATCATGTTATCATTTCCTTTGTTGCTGTTGTTTTAGTATTTGCTGAATATTTGTGCTTATCCTCTTTTTTATTGTGATGTGAAGGTTTATCTTTGAGGTTACCCTATGATTTATAATTTTCTCCCCAAGTTTAGAACAGTCCATTCTATCTTGCAACTCTCTTGACTTCCTCACCATTTTTAGGTTCTGTAACTACACGTATTTTCCCTCTTTTTTGGTTTGTAGTTGTCCTCATTTGCCAATTGATGTCTCTGTTTCCCTGTTTACAATCTTGTAAGCTTATTTTACTTTGGATATCTCCATAGCTGTGATTTCTAGGTTATGTCATCTTGTGTATTAATTGTCGGTTGTTGTTTGCTATTTTTGGTTCTCAGTTCAAAGGACTCCCTCTAGTAACTCTTGTAAGGTTGGTCTGGTTTTGACAGATTCCCTTAGTTTCTGCTTATCTGGAAATGGCCTAATTTCACCATCATATTTGAGGGACAGTTTTGCTGGTTATATAATTCTTGATTGAAATTTTTTCTCTTTCAGATTTTTATATGTGTACCATCCTGTTGCCTTCTTGCTTGCATGATTTCTGCTGATAAATCAGAACTTAATTCTTACTGGTTGTACTTTCTAAGTAACTTTTTGTTTTTCCTGTGCTGCTTTCAGGATTCTGTCTTTGTCTTTGGTTTTGATGAGTTTGATGATGATATGTCTTGGTGATTTTCTTTTGGGGTCTATCCTCTTTGGGGTTCATTGGACTTCCTAAATGGATACATTCTCATCTTTCATCATATCAGGGAAATTCTCCTCCAACAAATCTTGGACAATTTTCTCAGTGGTTTTATTTTTCTCTTCCTATTCTGGAATTCCAGTGACATGTAGCTTATTCCTTTTGATGATATCCCACACGAACCTTAGGCTTTCTTCATTTTGATTTGACCTTTTTTCTGATTGATACCTTACCAAAGATGTATTCAGGTATTTCAATCTCGTTAATTCTATCCTCCATTGATTTGATTCTACTCCTTTACTCTTGCAATGTGTTACCTATTTCTGGCAATTTAGTATTAATTTTCTGGATTTCTATCTGTAGATTTTGAATCATTTCTGATTTTTCATTTATTTTCTCATTTTGTTCCTGTATTTTCTTCCAAAATTCTTCTAGGTTTTTGTCTTTGTTTTCCTTGATCTGTCTCTCAGTCCTTTGAAGATATCTAAATATAATTCTTTTGAATTCCTTATCAGGGAGTTCTAATGCTGCTTATTCCTCAGGGGTGTGTTCTGGGTCTGTGTCCTGCTCCCTTGTCTCCAAGACATTGTGGCATTGTTGTATTTAGATCTCTGTTAACTGTTTGTGAAGAGCAGCCAAAGATGAGTCAGGGTCTTCTTGGTGTTTGTTCATCGTTGGCCCGTTGGTGGAGAAGGAGGTAGTGGCTGTCACTCAGTAAATGAAGCTGCAGGAGGTGTGATTGTAGTTGTGTCATATAGGGACTGTTGCTGTCTTCCACTCAGTTAGACAAAAATAATAAAAAAAAAGTAAAAGCAAATAGACAAAAAGCATACTGTGTAATCACACAGGAACAGTAACCAAAAAAAGAAAAAAGGGGAAAAAAAAGTCCGCAATATCTGGAGAGAGGGCAATAAGAGAAAAAAGGTAGAGAAGGAGAATAATGAAAAAAAAGGGAAAAATGCAAAGAGAAGAACATGGTATGGGGTTAACCACGAGAAAAAAAAAAAAAATTGCAACCAGGAACAGGGAAAAGAAAAAAAGCTCAAAACTAGAACCTGAACCTGGGAAGGGAAGAACAAAAAATAATAATGAAAAGGACAAAAATAATAATGATAATAGTAGTTTTAAAACAGACAAAAAACAAACTAACTAAAAAAAAAGAGAAAAAAAAAGTCGGGGCAGGCCAGGCTCCTTCAGAGCACATGGAATGGGATGGAATTCCTGCTGACCTAGAAGGTGTGTGTGAGTGAGGGATGGCCGCACCTCCATTCACCAAGATGGTGTGGGGTATAAGAGTAATACGGAGAATGTCGCACCTTTCCTGTCGTCCGCGTCCTGAATGTCCTTGTGGTTCCTGGCAAGTGAAGGCTGTTTTTAAGTCCCTGGAATCTGGGAGAATGCTTTTGCTTTAAATATCCAAAATGGTCAAACTGTTTGTAAACATTCAAAATGGTTGCCCCCTCCAGACGGGCAAAAGTCTACAGCTCAGGCTGGCTTCCTCTTTGCTGCTTCCCCTTTTATTCACCAGCCACCAGAGCAGTCCTCCATGCAGTCCCTGGCCAGCAGAGCTGATTTTTAGGCTAATTCTTAGGTCCTACCAGCACTCCGCAATATCCAAGCTGTCTGTGCAGTCAGGATTGTTGCCAGACCACAGCTCTGTATGTCTCTTTTTTTGGTATTTCATGCAAATTCTTCTGCTAGTTAGAGTTTAGTCCACTTCTATATCCTTCCCTTCAAAGCTCAGGGGTCCAGGATCATCTTCTGTATCTGTGTTAATTGGTTCCCCTTTTCTTTGTTGAAGAGGGTCTGTGCAGTCTTTCTGCCTATTCTGCCATCTTACCAGAACGCCTAAGTTAATTATATTTTAAGAAATACATTTAATATCATACTTTTATATTAAATATTATATGTCCCATTTGGTTAGCAGCACACTACAGAAACATCAAAGCTGTTAGATTGATCTAGGGGACTCTTGGGAGCCAGGATCCAGGACTCATTGAATTAGAAAGAAACGGAAAGGTGTGTGTCCTCCTGAGGACAGAAGTCCTGTCTGTGTGGACGTACAGATTACCTTCAGTATGTTATGAAGGAGTCCTGGTGGCGCAAAGGTTAGGTAAGTGCGTGGCAATTTAAACCCACCATCCACTCTACAGGAGAAAAATGGGGCAGTTGGCTTCTGTGAAGATTGACAGTCTTGGAAACCCTGTGGGGTAGGTCCACTCTATCCTCCAAGAAGGGCTGTGTATCCACAGGGAGACAGCTCAGGGGGCAGGAGCGTGTGGGATGGAAGGACACAGGTAACTATGGGGAAGAGGTGGGAAGAGAGCTGGTGCATTGTGGGAAATTGCAGTCATTGTCATGAAACAAAGTGTATGTGAACTGCTGTATGGAAAATGAATTTGCTCTATAAACTTTTCACCCAAATCACAATAAAATTTTTTAAAAAAGAGCCAAGGGTTATTGGTCTGATAGAGACTGATGGAACCCCTGAGACTCACCCTTGGACACATTTCAAGCCTAGAACTGAACTTACCTTCATGACTTGATAGGTCAAATGGATAGGCAGCCAAACGAGAGGCAGGCCTATAAGTGTGAACAATAACTACCAGGGAGGTGTGCACCCCTTAGAGCAATCAACCATATGAGATCAAAGGGGCAGCATTTGTCCAAGGATAAAACTCAGAGGCTGGAAGGGATAGGGAAGAAGGACAAAGAGCAATGACAAACACAGGGAGGAGGTGGGAAGAGTGTTGTTACATTGTGGGGATTGCTGTCATTGTCACGAAACAAAACGTGTATGAATTGTTGAATGGAAAACCATTTAGCTCTGTAAACACACCCAAATCACAATAAGAAAGAAAAGAATGTATGGGGACATGAGATGATTCGAGTGCTGATTCATTGTTTTCCATAATAGGAAGTCAGTAGGCCAGGACTGGTTGTGTCCCCACCAGCTAGAGGGGGACACTTGGTAATAAATGCATCAGGCAGAGTACTGAGAGGAGTATTGCCTCAGGAGTTGGTCAGTATGGCCAGAGACTAAGTGAAGTCTTCTTAAAAGCAAGCTTTGAAAAGTGCAAACTGTCCCAGAATCTAGCCTGATAATATTTTATTGTGTTTTTGGTGAAAGTTTGCACAGTAAATTACATAGCTTTCACAGTAACTCTCTGAATACTATCTCACATAGACACATGGGCTATTCCACAGTATATTGACATAGCCTCTCAGACAATTTCTATACAAATTGTTCAGTGACATTAGTTACATTTTCACAGGGTGTCAACATTCTCCTTGTGTTCTGGTGGTTTTGTTTCCATTGCTCTAGTTTCCCTGCTCCTTATCATCTCTGCTTTAGAGTAAATGTTGACCTTTGGGCTCATATAGATAAGCCCAGTAATATCCTAAGGAGTATAAAAGTATTCAGCAGCCAACGAGACAAAATGCCTAATCTTATCGCCAATACAAAAAAACACAAAATTCTTGGCAAAGGGAAAAATGCAGAAGAGAATTTCAAATTCCTATGGAATCTAGACTTTATGGAGCCATTGAGGCTAGATGAACTTCTAAAACTATTGCCCTGAGATAGTTTTTAAACCTTAAACCAAATATATGCCCTGAAGTCATCTTTAAACCAAACAGTAGTTTAATTAGTAACTAACTTGTACTCTGAGCATTGTGCTCTCCTAAGAACTATATGGGATGAAACTGGCAACAGCAACTTGAAAAATAATATAGGAAACTTAGGGTATTAATAGAGGAGGAGTAATTCAGAAAAGGAAGGTTGCAGAACTTGAAGAATGTCATCAATATCAATAAGTTGTATATGTATAAATTATTGAATTGGTGTTCAGTGTATATATTAACAACAAAAAGTAAAATAATTTAAAAAGTATTGCTAGGTATAATAGGAGCTCTGGTAGCATAATGCCTAAGGCACTTGACTGCTAACCGGAAGGCTGGCGATTCAAACCCACCAGCCACTCCTCGGAAGGAAGGTTGGGCAATCTACTTCCGTAGTGATACTGCCTTGGAAACCCAAGAAGGGGTCACTATGAGTTGGGTCCGACTTGATAGCACATAACAACAACAACAACTAGGCGTAGTAAGTAGAAAAATCAAGAAAGAGAACCAGAAGTGATACAGCTGATACTCTTAGTGGACAAGGACATTTAGACGGGTGTAACTATATACCATATATTCAGACACTAGAACATGTTAAGGAGAAGTATGGAAGATAGAAACAAAATCTCAAATAAAACTTATAGAGATTTAAAATAAATGATCTGGGACAAAAAATCTGCTACATGGGATGAACAGTAATTAGATACTGCAGAAGAAAATGTTGTGGAACTTGAAATCATAGCAATAGAAACTGCCCCAAATGAAAAGACAGAAGCACTGTGCAAGTTATCAATTTATTGCCACGGCTCCAAGTTCACTTTATTTTTGTTTTCCCTGAGCTGTGATCATGGGGCTAGACCTTGTGAATATTTCTCCTTTGCCAGCCAGCAAGGTGTGAGCCTTGTCAGTACAGTTCTGGGGAGACTTTGAAGGAGGAAAGCATTTTCTTTCTTGGTTCTAATGTGACTTGCTCTCAAAGTCCCTGGAAAAATGACCTTTCCCCCACTGCTTTGCCTCTGAAGTTCCTCCATTACTTAGTGCCTGCAGGGCACAGATTTCCCTAGCGTTTGGCTTCTGTAACTCTCTTCATTCTGCCTTTGGGCAGAAACAGTGCAAATCAGAAGACAGTGAAGCAGTATTTTTTAAAATACTGAAAGGAAAAACTGTCAATGTAGAATTCTATACCCAGCAAAATTACCTTTCAGGAACAGTAATCCAGTACTGTGGAAACAAAGTTCAGATTTCCTCACTTTCCAAAAAAATGTTATTTATGGTTGTTTGGGTTCTTTTTTTCCTTCAGTCTAGGGTGTGATCAAAGCTTTCGATTGCATTAAGTTACTGTATCTTTTTAATCTCCTTTAATCTAAAACTGCCTCCTTTTGTTTTTCATAACATTGACATTTAAAGAAGTAAGGCCAGGTGTTTTTCAGAATGCTCCTCAATTTGGATCTTGTTTGATTGTTCCCTCATGATTAGATTTAGGTAAGCATTTTTGGCAAGAATACCACATCAGTGCATCACTTTGGGGCACATGATGTCCATTTGTCTCGCTATCGATAAGTGAGTTTGATCACATGGTTAAGGTGGCATCTGCTAGACTTCTACGTTGTTAAGGTGCCTTTTTCTGTTCATCAACACCCCTTTGTGGGGTGGCACCTTCTTCCCCAACTGGCTTTGTCCCCACTGATGATTCTTGCCCAGCCTCTCATTCTTAAGGACACATTTTGGAACAGCAATAAAGGGAAAACAGGCTTTGTGAGGCCAAACATTGTTGCCCTTTGCTTTACGCTAGGCTCACTTTGTTCGCTAAATCATTCTTATGTAACTCCTGCTGGAGTGGCCTTGCAAGTCTGAAGTCCAGACATGTAGCCACTGTTGTTCACTATAGCCATTAAACCCCAGCTTCCCACTGTTGGGCATGGAGAATCACCTTGGCTCTGTCTCGGCGCATGACCTGCCTCATATGTAAGTCTCTCTGAATAAACTCCTTTGCCACCATTCTGGAGTTGCCTGCTTCTTTCTTTGGTCTCATGGTGCCCTCTGTATTTGGAGGCAAATCTTGAGTTAAGGGTCCATGCAGTGACACAGTAATTCCTGCCCCTGTCATGTTGCTGTGCTTTTGGGTCAAGGTCCTTGGATGGAAGCCCCTTCCTTTCTCTGTGCCACAGTGGAGTGTCCATCCAGCCCCCACCTGTGCTGACCTTGACTCAAGAGGTGCTCATGGTCTCCTCCCACAGCACCTTTCCTTCCTTCTCACTGGGTCAAGCTCGTGCTGGGTCAGCATCCTTCCCCGCTTGCAGGAAGGCACTCTGGAAAATGGTCTTTCTGTTCCAAAGTGTCCAGTGCATCTCTGACCATCCTCCTGCCCAGTTCACCAGGAACTGCTGGTGCTCACATTTCAACAGTGCATGTGGGGGCATTCGTCCGGATAGCCTCTGAGATCATCCTGGCACCAGATTCCCCGATGTGATTTCCCTGGAGACTGCAAGACAAGGGGCTTGAAGACGGCTGGAACGGTAGGAGCTTACTACCAACAATGCAAAACCCTCTGCAAAGCTCTGTGATTCCAGGACCCTCTCGTGGACAAGGCTCAGGATGGGTCCCTCTTGTACTAGTTTCACTCCCAAGCTGCTGAGGAAGTTGGGGGTCAGCCAGCTCCCAGGATTGGACCAAAGGCAGGGCCTAGCCTAGGGGTGAGCGAGAATGGCCAGGAAGGGCAGACAGTCCCGAGAACCACTCACTTGATGTGCTGGAGCCTGTGGTTTCCAGACAGTGCAGTGGCCACGCATATTGCCCCATCCATCCCCAGGGAATTCTCTTGAAGACTGAACAGAGACAAGATGGAGGTGCCGCACTGAACCACCCAGAACAAAAGGCAACACCTGAGAAAGTGGTGCCAAATGATCTTGTGGGGAGCAGAGAGGGAATGAGCAGTTGATTGGAGGAGCAGAGGGGGGCAAGCAGTTGATTTTCCCCAGGCTCCACTGCAACAGCTAGGTGTTACTGCCCCTTGAGATTGGTGTCCACAAGTAGCCAGGCTGCCCTGTCCACATGCCACACAGGAGATGGGAGACCATAATTGCAAGTGCTAAGCTCCTTACCTCTGACTTAAGCTAAGCAGAATGAGTGACTCATCTGTGATGACATACAAACTATAATAACCTGAGTTCTGTGTATTCAGGAGGAAGCAGTGATGGAGGCAGGCAGCAGCGGTTGCCTCGCGTGGAAGATCGCGCAGGGAGGAGTGGGCTGCCCTGGGACACATGGAGCCCTCCACAGCCACTTACTTGAGCCTTCGAAGACTGGAGTTGACCTTCAGAGCATTGGCTAGGGCTTTGGCTCCAGCCACCCCAATGGCGTTTCCTCGTAAACTGTCAGGAAAATGGGAAATCTGAGGTGTGGTGACAGGCAGAGAGGCGGTCATGCTATCTCCTCTGCACATGTGTGGAAGTGACTTGAAACATGGATTTCAGCAACCACCAAAGGGGGCAGCTCCTTCCTCACTTCCCCCGGCAACAGGACTGAGCCCAGCTGTAGGGGACGGGGCACGTAAGGAAGGGGTGAGGCTGGTCCCACTTGGGTGGTTTGTTGGCACGCTCACCCTCCTTTTCCACTCCAAAGAAAAACCGGGCTGACAGAGGCACTGCTCCGTCTAGTGGAGCCCCAGTGCACTCAGCATCTCCAGATCCTAAGAGCAGGGGTAACCGAGACGTGTCCGAGGTTCTCACGGAGCCTGAGGCTGCCACTCCCCAGGGCTTTGGCCTTCTCACAGACCAAGATAAGTGACCACCCTCGGAGGCCCTAATCAGGGTCTCTGAGCAAGTCCAGCTGGGGCAAGGCCAAGCCATAGAGGAGAGCAGGGACGTAAGGAGAGGAGGGACTCCAAGGGAAACGACATGGAATGGGAGTGAGGAAGCCAGGGTGTGTTTGGTTTAATGTTTCAAGACAGAATTTTTTCTCACTTTGCATTGTCTCTTTATATGTGTTTTCAGTAATGGAAGGCAGTTTGAATGAAATGAAAAAAAAAAAAATTTTTTTTGAGGCAATAGGGATTTTGATATAATTAGTGGAACAAATATATCCCAAGGGGTTTCTGATGCTGGGGTTGGTGGGACAAGGCTTGTTTCTTCAGATTCATATAATTATACAGGCCTCCACCAGATAGCAGCATGCACAAAAAAATGGGATATTGGTTTCCCACTAAACCCTAGAGGTGGGAAGTGTAAGTGGGTACTATATGTCCCATGGGGCACAAAAGAATTAAATGAAGATCATTACAATGAGTTGGGACCATCTGTATAAGCTGATCTATTCTTTTTCTTACATACCTATTCAAGTTCAATCAACAGCTTGGTTTCAGAGACAAATTACTTACTCGAGAATCTCCAAGGTTTTGTTCACAGCCAGGGCCTCCCCCAGCGCCTGGGCCCCTGGGGCACCGATGGAGGCCACCTGGAGGCTGTCAGAAGAGTGCCATCAGGGTAGGACTGCTGGGCCTCTCCAGCCTTCCCCTCCCGCAAGCCGGCTTCTCTCCGCCTTCCCCTTCCTTTCATCCCCACCACCTCTTGACTGAGGGCTGAGACTGGCAAGTGAGTACTGCCAGCTGTTGGCCAGTGATCTGTCCAAAGGCATCTGCAGCTCCTCCAGCTGAGTTGTCTGATGCCCAGGACAGAGACCTGGACACTAAGGATATAAGTAGAGGTGCCTCCAGGAGAGTTTTGGGAAGAGTCACTGCCCTCTCTGCTTACTCTCCAAATGGTTGATGTCCCAGGGTTAAATTAGGAAAGTTAAACACAGTCCCCCTTGAGAGGCCCCCAGAATTGAGGTTTAGCACAGGACGGTGCGGAAGGCCAGCTCCCTGGCCCGCCATGCACCCTGGGACTTACTAGAGAGCAGTGAGGGCCGTGTTTGCTTTCAGTGCTCTGGCCACCGCAGAAGCGCCTTCATTCCCGATGGCATTCTCCTGCAAACTGGAATACGGGCGGTGAACTCTCGGGCCACGGGGGGCATGGCCAGCCCTCCAGCAAGGCCCTCCAAAGCATGGGATTCTACTTGGAATTCCGACCCCACACAGGCTTCCAGGGCTGCCCGTAACCATCTCAGTGGTGAGGGCTGGGTGGGAGCTGCAATGCCCATTTTTAGTTCCTCCAGGGGTCTCCCTGGGGGACAACTGCCCCACCCGTGCTACTGCCACCACAGCCCTGAAGCCTTGTTCGCCACTAACACTCATGAGGGTCTGAACCATGAGACAAGCAAGAAAGGGACACATTGTAGAAATGCCTTTAACAAGGGTTTGGACCAAAAAGGGTATGTTTTCACTGCCAGCCAGAAAGTTCCTTGGAAGCCCTCAATCTCTGAGACCCCCTTGCCCATCTGGGCATGAACATCTTTTTCCCTCCACACTAGGGGAGCAGCAGGCCCTGGGGCAGTTCAGGGAGCTTGAATTATTTTAACAAACATTTGAGGGGCGTTGTGTGGTACAAAGCAGCCCTGGTGGCTGAGTGGTGAAGGCATTTGCCTTTTCACCAAAAGATTGGTGGTTTGAACGCAGCCATTCCATGGGAGAAAGATGGGGTTGTCTGCTTCCATAAAGATTTAGAGCCTTGGGAACCGAATGGGGGTCGTTATGAGTTGGAATTGATTGATGGCAGTGAATTCAGTTTCTGGCTTTTATGTGCTATGTGCTAGGAGCTCTGGTAGCATAGTGCCTAAGGCACTTGACTGCTAACCAGACTGTTAACCAGTAGTTCAAACCCACTGGCCACTCCTCAGCAGGAAGATGGGGCAATCTACTTCTGTAGTGATACTGCCTAGGAAACCCAAGGAGGGGTCGCTGTGAGTCGGGTCCGACTCAAGGGCACATAACAATAACATGTGCTACAAGGAGCGCCGGTGGTGCAGTGGTTAAAGTGTTCAGTTGCTAACTGAAAGGTCAACAGTTAGAACCCATCAGCTGCTCAGTGGAGAAAGATGACGCAGTCTGCTCTTGTAAAGATTACAGACTTGGAAACCCTATGGGGCAGTTGTACTCTGTCCTAGAGGGTCACTGTGAGTTGGAGTCGACTTGATGGCTGTGGGTTTGGTTTTGGTTTTTGGCATATCCTAGGTGTTGTGCAGAGCACCGGGCCCAGTTCCACCCTCTCGAGACTCTGGTGGGGAGGCAGGATTAAACAAGGAGTCATGACAGGCTAGGTGCAGGCTTCAGGGGCCCCACAGGGTCACCTCCCCAGTGTGGTCACACAGGGCTGCCTTGGTCTAAACCAAAACCCAAAGGGTGAGAGATAGGAGAGAGGGCCGGGCACATCTCACAGGAGCGCAGAGTTGAGTCTCTACCCCTGGGACGGGCTGGGTGGGTGGGCATAGTGAGAGGAGGATGGGCCCCCTGAGGGGCTGGACTTCACCCTGCAGACTTTGGGCAGCCATGTCGGGCTGCCACCCAGAGGGAGACAGAGTCACAGTTTAGGAAGGTTTCCAGCAACAGCAGCATGACAAGAGGCACTGGCTGTGGAGATGACAAAACCAGCTGGGAGGCTGTCACGGTCATGCAGGTGAGATGACGGTGACCTGGACAGCAGCACCGGACAGTGACGGAAACTATGGATGGGAGAGTCGCTGGGAGGGAGCAAACTTAGGACACGGAGGCGATGGGACGCAGGACGGAAGCTAACTCAGGACACGGAGGCAATGGCACGCAGGAGGGAAGGTGGTGTCAACAAGCTTGCACCATTGCTCGGCTGGTTCCATTCAAGACTGGGAACCAGGAAAGTGGCAAGCGTGTGGGGAGATACTGGGTGACATCCAGTGGAGGTGTGGCATGGGCAGTGGACACATGTATCTGGAGCTCAGGAGAGGGGTCTTTGGAGCCCCGGGAGGGCAAGAGAGCCAACAGAAAAGCCTTCAAGGGAAGCGCCCAAAACAGAACCCTCAGCTTCTCGTATTAAAAGAGTCAAGAACAGGAAGGGCCAGCCCGGAGAGGGGAGATCCTGAAAGCTGAGGGAGAGGGAATGGTCAGGGGCAGAGTGGACAAGGCTTATCAGGTTAAATGAACCCAACATAAGAAACCTGGAGCTACCACATGACCCAGTGGTTCCTTTCCTAGGGACACACCTGAGAACGGAAAATTGTTCTTAGGTGCCGTTGAGTCGTTTCTGACCCGTAGCGACCCCACGCACAGCAGAACGAAACACTGCCCACTCCTGCACCAGCTCCACGATCCCTGCTATACTTGAGCCCATCATTGCAGCCACCGTGTCAATCCATCTTGTTGAAGGCCTCCCCCTTTT
>NW_006921648.1:2336171-2359146 GCF_000298275.1 Orycteropus afer afer
TATTCCTGCCATCTTCTCTTGATGTTTCCTGCATCATTCAATATTTTGCCCATAGAATCTCTCACTATTGCAACTCGAGGCTTAAATTTGTTCTTTAATTCCTTCAGCTTGAGAAATGCTGAGTGTGTTCTTCCCTTTTGGTTTTCAAACTCCAGGTCTTTGCAAATTTCAGTATAGTAATTGGTTTTGTCTGCTTGAGCTGCTCTTTGAAATCTTCTGTTCAATTCCTTTATCTTGTCATTTCTTCCATTGACTTTAGCTTCTCTCTGCTCAAGGGCAAGTTTTGGAGTCTCTTCTGTCATCTATTTTGGTCGTCTTTTCTTGTCTTTTTAGTGATCTCTTGCTTTCTTCATGGATGATGTTCTTGATATCCTCCCACAATTCTTCTGATTTTCAGTCATTGGTGTTCAGTGAATCAACTCTATTCTTTAGATCTCTAAATTCAGGAGGGATATATTCAAGATCATATTTTGGCTCTCTTGGACTTATTTTAATTGTCTTCAACTTCAAGTTGAACTTGCACATGTGCAGTTGATGGTCTGTTCCACAATCAGGTCCTGGCCTGGTTTTGGCTGATGATACTGAGCTTTTCCACCATCTCTTGCCACAGATATAGTCAGTCGATTCCTGTGTGTTCCATCTGGTGAAGTCCATGTGTAGAGCCACCGTTTGTGTTGTTGAAAAAAGGTGTTTGCAATCAATAAGTTGTTGGTCTTGCAAAATTCTACCATGCGAGTTCCAGCATTATTTCTGTCGCCAAGGCCAAATTTTCCAACTACCGGTGATTCTTCTTTGTTTCCAACTTTTGCATTCTAGTCACCAGTGATAATTAACACATCCTGATTGCATGTTTGGTCAATTTCAGACTGCAGAAGTTGATAACAATCTTCAATTTCCTCGTCTTTGGCTTTGGTGGTTGGTGTGTAAATTTGAATAAGTCATATTAATAGGTCTTCCTTGTAGGCGTATGGATATTATCCTATTGCTGACAGCATTGTACTTCAGGACAGATCTTGAAACATCCTTTGTGATGATGAATGCCATGCCATTCCTCTTCAAACTGTCATTCCCAGCATAGTAGATCACATGGTTGTCTGATTCAAAATGGCCAAAACCAGTCCATTTCAGCTCACTAATGCCAAGGATATCAATCTTTATGTGTTCCATTTCTTTTTTGACAACTTCCAATTTTCCTAGATTCATATTTCGTACATTCCATGTTCCGATGATTAATGGATGTCTGCAGCTGTTTCTTTTCAATTTGAGTGGTGCCACATCAGCAAATGGAGGTCTCGAAAGCTTTACCTTATCCATAGGAGTAAGGCTGGGTTTACTCAGATGTGCAGCTCTTTCCCAGTCCTATTTTGAGAGCCTTCTAACCTAACCGGGCTATTCATAAAGTTGTGTGGTAATGTATGAAACAGCGTTTCTTTGCTATTCATAAGGTTTTCCCTGGCCAATTCTTTGAGAAGTGGATGGCCTCCTCCTTCTTCCTTGTCTGTCTCAGTCTGTAAGCTAGGCTGATACGTGTGCACCATGTGCATCCTGCTGGGTTAGAAACACCAGTGGCTCAGCCTCAAAACTCACATCAACACGTCACAACGGTAGGACAAACCGACAGACAAGTTTGTCTCCCTCTTGGAAACCTCTCTTACCACCCTTACCTGGGTCCCTGTGCCTGACTTCTCCTCTGTCCAGATTCCTAGACCTTTTAATCCCCTTTCTCTGGCTCTCCCGCCCTGCTGCTTTGGGTGTGCCTGAGTTCCCTCTCCTCACCTGGATCCCTGCGGCTGACGGAACGGAAAATAGGCCCACACAAAAATGTGCACGCATATGTTCATAGCTATACAACTTCCAGTGGCCAGAAGGTGGGACCCACTCAGATGTCCATCCACAGACGAAGGGAGAGACAAAACGTGGTCTCTGCAGAGCACAACTCACCCAACCTCCTGCCGCCAAGTCTATCTGACTCAGCGCAACTGCCCACGGGGTTTCCAAGGCAGTCATCTTTACAGAAGCTGATCACCGTTAGCAGAGCGGCTAGTGGGTTTGAACTGCTGACCTTCTGCAGCCGAGCACTTCACCACCATTCTCCTTTCTGTCCGTGCAGTGGGATATTAAGTAGGCATAAAAGGAGTGACGTTCTGACCCATGGTGCAGCATGGATGAGGCCAGGCAAGAGGACAGACAGGAGTCCTCTGATAAGAACTCTTGGTGGCTTCATGGTGCTGGGGTGTGTGCCTGGGAGCGCCAGGAAAGGGCTGCTTTTTGGGGGATGAAAATGGTCTAAATGGTGGCTGCACAGCTTGGTGTGTGAGGCGGCAGGGGACTGTACACCACGGAAGGGAATTGTATCTGAAAGCTGTTACATTAGAGAGAAGCAGGACTAGAAGTGCGTGCTGTGGTGCCCCATGGTCCCAAGCGCCCAGTGCCCGGCCCACCCCGGCGGCCTCTGTGGGCCCCACTCACTCCAAGCTGGTCAGGCTCCTGTTGAGCTGTAGTGCTTGTCCCAGGGCCTTGGCGGCACCGGCCTGGAGGAAGTTCCACTGCAGGCTGGGCAGACAAAGACGCCTGTGAGCACGTGGCTGGGGATCCGGGAAAGCGGGTGCTTCCACAGAGGGGGCTGGCCCACGGGAGGGAAGGGCGAATTCCCATCTGTCTCCTCGGGCTCAGTCCCCAGAGGGTCCATGTGGCCCCTGAGAAAGCCTGTGACACCCAGAGGCACAGCTGTCGCCTTGCCTGACCATGGGTCAGCCCCAGAAAGCAGGATGTGGCCTTAGGACAGGCCGCTGAGGCTGGTCTGCTGCATCGGCTGGTTTGGGGTGGACTGGGGCCCTGGGTGGGGAGTGGGGCTACAGACTCACTGAAGAGATGTGAGGGCCCGGTTTTCTCTCATGGCCCCGGCGATGGCCTGGGCGCCCTGGTCGTGGAGGAGGTTGGCTGTCAGACTAGGAGGAAGGGAACAGGAGCACGTGAGCAGGGCCAGACCCTGAGGCCCACCCGCCCAGGAATGCGTCCACTTCGTGTCCGTGTTAGGACTTCCATGTGCCAGGCACACGATCCTGACAGTGGCCCCGCGAATCAAGTGTCACCGGACTTGGCAAGGTGCGGTCACTGTCGGGGTCAGCCAGGAAGTGGCAGAGCCACGATCCCAATGGGGCAGTCTGCTTGGGGACTCCTACAGCCACTCGTTCCTCACCACAGGGATGAGGTTGGCAAACCATTTCCATTCTTGTGTCTCTGTGATGCAAATGGGAAATGGAGGGCAGAGGTGGGAGGGCCCGGGTGGGGTGCCACCAGACACCAGATGAGGATGGTCCTTCATGGCAGGCAGGCCCTGGGGGGCGAAGCCCCCACGTAAATAACCCTCTGGTAGTACTGCCCTGCCCCTCCCCAGCCCCTCTCCCCCGCCCCCCACCTACTCCAGGTGCTTCAGGGTGCTGTTGGTGCAGAGGGCTCGGGCGAGAGCTGGGGCTCCTTCAGGACTGACGGAGTTTTCTCGGAGGCTGAGGAAAGAGAAGACCCTGAGCTTCCGGCCCAGCAGATGGACAGACAGAGGCCTTGGCCAGTGACAGGCCAGGTGCTTAGGGGCCCCCAGGCCCCCAAGTGACCTGTCTGTGGTGAGGGGTGTGGGGGCCTGTTCCAACAAACGGGGACCCAGGCCCTCCGAGTGGCCTGCAGTGAGGGGTGTGGGGGCCTGTTCCAATGAGCAGGGCACAGGTTCCCAGCAAGAGGAGAGTCCAGGAGATAAGGTTACAGGTTGTCCAGGTGTGAAGGGAAGAGACGGGCGAGCCTGTGTGTGTGTGAGGGGAGCCTAAAGGGCCCGTAGATAGGAAGGGAGCCAAGAACGGGCTGTCTAGGGCCACACTGTCCCCTGCCCTCCTGTGAGAGCAGGTGAGTGGCAGCATGCCAGAATCCTGAGCTAAGGCTGCCTTTGACCATAACAGACCCTGCGGGTATGTGTGTGGGCTCCCCAGCGTTGGCCTGTCCTCCTAAGTCCCAAGTTCCTTCAGACCCCCATCCTCAGAGAGATGCTGTGGTTGGAGAGGGCGGGACCAGGACTCACTTGAGGCTGAGGAGGGTCCGGTTGGTGCAGAGAGCCCCCATCAGCGCTGCCACCCCTGCGTCACTGATGGAATTGCTCTGCAGGCTGCAGACAGAGGGTGGGCTCACTTGGCGTTCCAAGAGGCTGTCCTAGGACCCGAGGGAGCTGTGTGGTCCATCCTGGGCCACGGTGCTGGGTTCAACAGGGAGGGCGGGCCCTGGGGGCAAGTTCCACCCCGCATCTCCCTCCTCACCACACCCTTCCTTTCCCATCCTGGGGTGGCTAGGTCAGGCAGGTGGGTTCAGCACCCCAGGCCTGAAGTTTAGATGCTCCCTTGATGTGGGTGGCTCCAAGTGGCCTCTGAAGGGCACGTGTCATGTCTGCAACGCCCACAGCAAGTGATGAGGCAGTGTGCGGACAGTGCCAAGCTCCCCACCCCAAGCCACTGCAGCCAAGTGGCCTTCAGTTTCCTGCACCAGCTTTTCAAGGGCACTGGGTGCTTCCTGTCACTCTGAAAACTCCAGAACCAACCAAACCACGGGGATGTGGTTAGTGGGGTGGGTGGGTGTGGACGGAGAGAGACTGAGATCAAGGTATATCCAGGGCCTGTGGGTTGGTTTAATTCTGCCAGGGAAGTGGCCTGACGAGTATCCCCCCATCTGCTAGATGGGGACCCCAGGGGGATCACCCTCAGTCCACAGCACCCCTGCAGGGTGTCAGGCAGACTCACCCGAGGCTCTCCAGGCCCTGATTCACCTTTAGGGCCTCAGCCAGGGCCTTGGCGCCTCTGTCACTGATGCTGTTGCTGGAGAACCTGTGAGAGGTGGGGCGTGGGTGAGCCAGCTTCCTGGAGTAGCCAGGCAGGTCAGGGTCCAGGAAGCCCTCTGAGGGAAGGCCGTCTGTTTTCTCAAGGATGCCTCATGCATTGTTCTGTTTGAAACCTATTGAGTGGTAGCCTCTGCAAGTGACCACCTGCCTCTGTAAGTGGTCAGCATGGCAAAGTTCTCAGCTCCCTGCCAGTGTGGTACTTAATGTGAACGTGGCTTTGTTCTTCATCTAGATGGGAAGGCAGTAAGAATGTGAACCTGAGAAGGCCAGGGTTCACACAGTCCTGCATGTGGGTCTCCATAATCCTGATCTAGTGCTCTGGATGCCAGAGCCAGCCATCCTGCACTCACACATCCATCTGTCCATCTACCCACCCATCCGCTCATGTACCCTTACACCCACTCCTCCATCCACCCACTCATTCATCCCATCTACCCACACATCCATCTACCCACCTACCCATCCCACTCATCCATCCATGCACTCACTCTGGATGCTAGAGCCAGCCATCCTGCACCCACACATCTATCTGTCTACCCATCTGTCAACTCATGTACCCACCAACCCATTCATCCATCCATTCATCCATCCATCTACTCATCCATCCATCCACCCACCCATCTATCCACCCACCCACCCACCCACTCTCCCCACTCATCGATCCATCCACCCATCCATACACTCACTCTGGATGCCAGAGCCAGCCTGCAAGCACACATCCATCTCTCTGTCTACCCATCCATCCACTCATGTACCCATCTGCCCATTTATCCATCCATCCACCCACCCATCCATTCATGTAGCCATCCACCCACTCACCCATCCATCCACTCCATCCATCCACTCCACCCATCCATGCACCCATCCACTCCATCCATCCATCCATCCACCCATTCATCCATCCATCCCCATGCTCACAAGTATTTACGGTGGGCTGGGCATTGTGCGGGCACCCAGGATACCAGTTTGGCCATTGTGCATTTCTCACATGAGCTCCTTCAGCCTCCTGTTCTGCTTCAGGGCATCTGCCATCTTCTGAGCTCCCATAGGCCCAATGGTGTTCTTCTGCAGGCTGTGGAAGAGGAGAGCAGTCCTCAGTAAAGCCGGCTCCAGCATTCCTAGGCCTAGGACAGCCCAGGGTCAAGGTTAGAGGTTAGAGGCAACTAGACCACCAATCTAGACCAGAGACAACTTCCTTTATCACAGCATGGGGGCGGGGGTGCTCCGGAAAAGGTCTGTGGGTCATTGCCAAAGTGTTGCCAATGATATTATTATGTGGATGGGTTAGAGGCAAGAGCAGCCAGGCCTTCCCTTCTAAGGGGCTGGAAAGCAGTGACTGGTGGCCACTGAGAATACCCAGCAACCTCCCAAATGGGACTTCCATGTGCAAGTCCTGCTATCTCCACACTCGGAACACCTACTCAACAATCAACGGTCTACCACCTGCCTCCTGACACTAGAATGCTCCCTAGAAACCTTGCTAGCAATGACCAGAGGGGAGGGCCTCTGTATAGATTCTTTTCCTCAAAAAGGCACTTCCTTGTATACCAAGTCTGGTAGAAGGTGAGCCAGTAGAATCCCACGGGGCTGGTGAGAAGCCCTGGCCCTTTGGCCCCTGTCCTTATTCTGAGAGGACAGGTAGGGCTGGGCTTTCCTGTAAAGGGCAAACACAAATCTAAAGAATGGAATCTCCCTGGGACCCAAAGGGAAAGACACCTCTTCCCGCCTCCGTTTTCTTTAAACATTTCTTTGAGAAAACTTGTGATTGTAAATCCTCTCTCTGTCCCTTTGAGATGTTTGTAAACATTTTCAAAAGCTTGTCTGTCCGTTTGTCTGATTATGTTGTTGTTGTTATTTGCCATCGAGTCGGCCCCGACTCATAGCGACCCCTCTTGGGTTTCCGAGGCAGTATCACTACGGAAGTAGGAATGCCCAACCTTCCTTCCGAGGAGTGGCTCGTGGGTTTGAACCACCAGCCTTCTGGTTAGCAGTCAAGTGCCTTAGGCACTATGCTACCAGAGCTCCTTGTCAGATTATAGTGGCTTATATGTTGCTATGAAGCTGGAAGCTATGTGACTGGTATTTCAAATACCAGCAGGGTCACTCATTCATGGTGGACAGGTTTCAGCAGAGCTTCCAGACTAAGACAGACTAAGCAGAAGGATGAGATAGTCCACTTCTGAAAAAAATTGGCCACTGAAAACCTTGGGAATAGCAGTGAAACACTGATACGATGCCAGAAAACCTTATGAATGGCAGTGAAATATTGTCTGATATAGTGCTTGAAGATGAGCCCCTCTGGTTGGAAGGCACTCAAAGCACGACTGGGGAAAAGCTGTCTCCTCAAAGTAGAGTTGATCTTAATGACGCAGATGGAGTAAAGCTTTTGAGACCTTCAGTTGTTAATTGGCATGACTCAAAATGAGAAGAAACTGCTGCAAACGTCCATTCATATTTGGAATGTGGAATGTACAAAGTATGAATCTAGGAAAACTGGAAGTTGTCAAAAATGAAATGGAACATGTAAACATCGATATTCTAGGTATCAGTGTGCTGAAACGGAGCTGAAACGGATGGCTGGTATTGGCCATTTTGAAACAGACAATCATATGCTCTACTGTACCAAGGATGACAAATTGAAGGGGAATGGTGTCATTTTCATTGTCAAAAAGAACTTTTCGAGATCTATCTTGAAGTACAATGGTGTCAGTGATAGGACAATATCCATACATCTACAAGAAAAGCCAGTTTATACTACTATTATTCAAATTTACACACCAACCACTAAAGCCGAAGATGAAGAAACAGATGATTCTTACCAAATTCTGCAATGGACCAGACATGGAATCGAGATGCATTGGTAATTGCTGGTGATTGGAATGTAAGAGTTGGAAACAGAAGCATCAGTAGTTGGAAAATACGGCTTTGGTGAGAGAAATGACACCAGAGATCTCATGATAGAATTTGCAAGACCAATGACTTATTCATTGCAAATACCTTTTCCGAACAATATAAGTGGTGAAGCCAAAGAAAATCAAAACAAGTCCATGAGAGCTAAAATACGACCTTGAGGATATCTACCTGAATTTAGAAACCATCTGAAAAATAGATCTGACTCATTGAACACCTGTGACTGAAGACAAAATGAGTTATGGAATGACATCAAGGATCTCATACATGAAGAAAAAAAAGATCATTAAAGACACAGGAAGAAAAGACCAAAATGGATGTCAGAACAGAGTCTGAAACTTGCTCTGGAACAGAGAGTAACTAAAGCAAAAGGAAGAAATGATGAAGTAAAAGAGCTGAGCAGAAGATTTCAAAGGACAGCGCAAAAAGACAAAGTGAAGTACTAAAAGAACATGTGCAAAAGCCTTGAGTTAGAAAATCAAAAGACAAGAATAATTTGGCATTTCTCAAGCTGAAAGAAATGAAGAAAAAATTCAAGCCTCAAGTTGCAATATTGAAGAATTCTACAGGCAAAATAGGAGCTCTGGTGGCATAGTACCTAAGGCATTTGACTTCTAGCCAGAAGGCCGGCAGTTCAAACCCACCAGCCACTCCTCGGAAAGAAGATTGGGTAATCTACTTCTGTAGTGATACCTCCTCAGAAACCCAAAGAGGGGTAGCTATGAGTCGGATCCGACTCGATGGCAGTGAGTTTGGTGTTTTTTTTATTTTTTAATGGGCAAAGTATTGAATGATGCAGGAAGCATCAAAAGATGGAAGGAATACAGTTACTGACCAAAAAGAATTGGTCAACATTCAGCTATTTCAGGAGGTGGTGTATGATCAGGAACTGATGGTAATAAAGGAAGAAGTCCAAGCTGCACTGAAGGAATTGGCAAAGAACAAGGTATACCCATTGAGACGTTCCAACAAACAGATGCAACACTGGAGGTGCTCACTTGTTTAAACTAAGAAATTTGGAAGACAATTACCTGGTCAACCGACTAGAAGCGATACATATTTGTGTCCATTCCAAGGAAAGGTGATCCAAAAGAATGCAGAAATTATTGAACAATATCATTACTTCACATGCAAGTAAACTTTGCTGAAAATAATTAAAAAATGATTGCAGTAGTACATTAATAGGGAACTGCCAGAAATTCAAGCTGCATTCAGAAGAGGACATGCAATGAGGGATATCATTGCTGATGTCAGATGGATCTTGGCTGAAAGCAAAGAATACCAGAAAGATGTTTACCTGTATTTTATTGACTGTTGTTGTTGTTATGTGCCGTCAAGTCGGCCCCGACTCATAGCGACCCCTCCTTGGGTTTCCGAGGCAGTATCACTACGGAAGTAGGATTGCCCAACCTTCCTTCCGAGGAGTGGCTGGTGGGTTTGAACTGCCAGCCATCTGGTTAGCAGGCAAGTGTCTTAGCCACTATGCTACCAGAGCTCCCATTTTATTGACTATGCAAAGGCATTTGACTGTGTGGATCATAACAAATTATGGATAACATTGCAAAGAATGGGAATTCCAAAACTCTTAATTGTGCTCATGAAGAACCTATCCATAAACCAAGAGGCAGTCGTTCAAATAGAATAAGGGGATGCTGTGTGGTTTAAAATCAAGAAAGGTGTGTGCCAGGGTTATATCCTTTCACCATACTTATTAATTTTGTATGCTGAGTAAATAATCCAAGAAGCTGGACTGTATGGAGAAGAATGCGGTATCAGGATTGGAGGAAGACACATTAACAACCTGCAGTATGCAGATGACACAACCTTGCTTGCTGAAAGTGAAGAAGACTTGAAGCACTTACTAATGAAGATCAAAGACTACAGCCTTCAGTATGAATTGTACCTCAACATAAAGAAAACCAAAATCCTCACAACATCATGATAAATGGAGAAAAGGTTGGAGTTGCCAAGGATTTAATTTTATTTGGATCCACAGTCAACACCCGTGGAAGCAGCAGTCAAGAAATCAAACGACATACTCCATTGGGCAAATCTGCTGCAAAAGATTTCTTTGAAGTGTTAAAGAGTAAAGATGCCACTTTGAAGACTAAGGTGCACCCGACCTGAGCCATGCTATTTTCATTTGCCGCACATACATGTCAAAGGAATGCTGTAGAAGAGTTGATGCATTTGAATTGTGGTGTTGGTGAAAAATACTGAAAATACCATGTACTGCCAGAAGAATGAACAAATCTGTCTTGGAAGAAGTACAGCCAGCATGCTGCTTAGAGACGAGAATGGCCAGACTTCATCTCACACACTTTGGTCATGTTGTCAGAAGGGGCCAGCCCCGGGAGAAGGAGATCATGCTTGGTAAAGCAGAAGGTCAGTGGAAGAGGGGAGGACCCTCAATGGGGTTGATTGGCTCTGTGGCTTCAATGAGGGGCTCATGCACAGCAACAACTGGGAGGATGGGGCAGGACCGGGCAGTGTTTTACTCTGTTGTGCATAGGGTTGCTGTGAGTCAAAACCAGTCCAGTGGCACTCGGAATGGTTTTCTCTTGAGAACATGCATGAAGTGAGTTGAATCGTCCTGGCTCAATACAAGGTGAGCTCTCTGTCTGCCTCTGAGATCTCATTCACTAAGTCTGGTTTTAGGGCTGTGTTGTTCTTTTCTACATTTGTGGACCCAACAACTCTTCCTTTTCTCTGGAAGAGAATTGGGCATCAAGTTTCCCAGGGGCCATCTGGACAAGTGAGAAAGCCTCAGGACCTCCTCCCACCCATTCCTCCTCACAGGAAGACAGGCAGAGAGACCCTTGGAGAAGGGGAGCAGAGGAGAGAGGAGTGCTCCTAGTGACAGCATGTCCACTCACTGCAGCACGCAGAGGGTCCGGTTGGCAGCCAAGGCCTCAGCTATGGACCCGGCACCATCGTCCTTGATTGTGTTGTTCTGCAGGCTGTGGAAGTGAGGAAGAACATCACTGTGGAGCCCAAGAGGGCCCGATGACAGCCCAAGCTTCCCTGCAGTAGGGATACCTGCCTGGGAAGATGCTTCCAAGTTAACGAGGCCCAGAGGGGAGAGCAGTTGACCGTGCTGTTAAAGCAGCTTTGACCACCGCATGCCCTTGCTGCTCACCACAAAGAAACTGGCACAATTGGCTCTTCCCTCACCTCTCCCAGAGGCCACTTCTCTGAGTTTAGGTTTCCCTCTGGCTCTACTTGCCTGGAGACTGGGAACAGTATGCCCATAATATCTGGGTAGCCATAACAAGGTCACCAATAGTTCTAATTACAACTAAAAACAGTAGTCCCTAAGTATGAGTAAGGATGTGAAGAAATTATAACCCTCATCATTGTTGACGGGAACATAAAATGCTGCAGCTGCTGTGGAAAAGAGTGTGGTGTTTCCTCAACAAGTTAAACACAGAATTACAGTATGACCCAGAAATTCTGCTCCTAGATGTATACCCAAGAGAAATGAAAATACATATCCACACAAAAACGTGTGCACAAATGTTCATAGCAACGCTATTCACAATAGCCAAAAGGTAGAAACGATTCAAATGTCCATCAGTGGATAAATAGATACACAAATTGTGGTCTGTCCATACAATGGAATATTATTCAGCCATAAAAAGGAATGGAGTTGTGATAAATGCTACAAAGTGGATGAACCTTGAAGACATTATGTTGAGTTAAAGAAGATAGACACAAAAGGTCACATACTGTATGGCTGATGTAAAATATCCAGGATAGGTAACCCCATAAAGACAGGTTTACAGGGACTGCAGGGAGAGGAAATGGGGGATGACTGCTTTATGGGTATGGGGTCATCTTGGGGAGTGGTGAAAATATTTTGAAATTAGAGGTGATGGTCACACAGCATTATGAATATACTAAATGCCACTGCATGTATGATTATAAAAGTTAATTTTGTGTTATATGAATTTCACCTCAAAAAAGAAGGTAAAAAGAAAAAAGATAATACCACACTCAACTTTGGCCAGGATGGATACAACCACAGACACTTAAAAAGGATACAGCTAACCACATCAAACTATAAGAACCTTCTGGAATATGGGCTTTTTGATGTGCTAGAAAACACTTCGTAAGAAATTTCTGATACTGCAGCCTAGTGATTTCCCATTCAATAGAGAGGTTTCCTAAGAGATTCTTTTGTCCTTCCTCTTCTCTGTGGATACCCAATCCCTGCTTTTCTTCTGTCCCCTTCTCAGGCCACAAACACAAGCACGATGACTAGGGAAGAGCTAGAACTTGGAAAATTGCTGAAGATACAATATCCCATGGTATCTAGTGGGACTGGGGCCCAGGCCTACCATTTTGAATCACTTCCCATTCCAGAGATGGCACCTGAGGGAAGGATTTTCTAGACCCTCTCCTGGGACAGCAGGGACATGGGACAGGTAACATGTACCTCAGGGAAGTCAGAGTCCTGTTAATCTTCAGAGCATCTGCCAAGGCCTTGGCACCTTGAGGCCCAATGCAGTTACTGCGGAGGCTGGTGGAAGGAAGAAAGAAAGAATTGTCCTCTTTCCTCTTACTTCTGGGAATGGAAGGGGGAACAAAAGTTACTGTGGGCTCTAAATCTATGATCCTCGAGAAGAATGAGTTGGTGTTTAGGATTTCAGGTGTAATGGAATGGGGACAGAGATCCTTATATAGTCAAACAAGAAGTTTCCCAGGGTAGTCCCATGTGATGAAAAAAGGTCAAGACGTGATGGGCTAGGGAGTTTGGGCAAAATGAGAAGAATGATAACCCCACGCAAAACTGAAAACGGGCCCTGGATGAATGGACTCAGAGCTTCCCTGGGTCAGGCTCAGCAGTCCTGGGGAGTCTCACTCAGGCAGCAGCTGAGGGGTGGCCTGGCTTTGCTCAGCTCTGCTTCCAGCCCACGCAGAGGAAAGTGGGCCAGGGTGAGCCCTCCTTGTTGCCTCTTCCTGGGGAATTGAGGGGCCATCGGGCCCCTTGAAAATGCTCTAAATAAGCACAGGTGCCATGCCCAGAGGTGCCCCATGGGCTGAATTTGGGGAAGCAGGAAGGCTGGAGAAGACTTCGGTCATTTCACAGGAGGCAGAGGAGCCTGCACAAGATTGCTCACAAGCTCTCACTGTTCCGATGGCGAAGCTTCGGCCTTTGGCGTCCTACTTACTCCAGAGCAGTCAGACTTCTGTTGACCAGAAGGGATCTGGCCAGAGCTTTGGCCCCTTTGTTTCTAATCTGGTTCTCAGCCAAGCTGCCCAAGGAAAGAGAGAGGAGTGGTTATTCAGGTCCATGCATCCCATCATCTCTTCCTTCATGCCATGCCTGTGACTTGAATCCCCAGGCTTCCCCAGGGCCTGGACACAGGTGGAGGAGAGGAGGTGGCCCACTGAAACAGGATGGCCAGGCACAGGAATGTCCCCGATCCTAGGCAAGGTAGAGCCAAAGTGGGTGTACAGATGCTCACTCTGGCAGATGGTTCCAGGGAAAGGTTTGGCCAGAATCCAGCACAACAGCTTTCACACACAGCAAAGCAAAGAGGGCAGTTACTGAAGCCCACCGTGTGAATGCCAGCCTACGGCGTGCCAGTAAACTTGCTCTCCGTAAAAACAAACACAAAAAAAACCTGATGGTAGCATTTGCCAGTTTCCATGGTGTAAATACTCCCACCATGACCAACAGTTTAACAACCAACTTGCAAAATCCTTGCAAATTTAACCATTAGCTCTCGTAAATGGTACAAACTGGTTCCAGCACACCACTGATTCCAGCCTTAGAGTTAAAAAAAAAAAAAAAAAACACTATACCTGCCTTGAAAGAGTGATTCCAGGAATATACTGGTGAATCAACTTAACGTTGCTTCATGTACCCAATTTCAAAAGTGATAGTTGTTGAACTTCTTTACACTTTCCTTTAAAACTGTGGGGGTAGCCCCATGGGGTGCAGTTAGTTGTTCAATGAGATCTCTAGGCCAGTACTTTTAAAGCTGTGTTCCAAGGGCCCTTAAGGGTCCTCAGAAAAACTTCAGGAACCATTGAGAGGCGTGAGGAAACCAGCTGCTTGGGCTCTGGGCCCCCACCTCCATGTCTTTCAATCCTAGCAGCTTCCCTTTTGTCTGTTTTACATATTAGGTTCTGCCTGATGTCACTTTTTGAAAAGATGATATTTCTTAAAGTTTGAAGACACCCATCCAGGCCACCCTCTATAGAAATGTTCTCAGATTCTAGAGACACTCTGTCCCCTCAGGACTTTTATGACATTTCATAAGTAGTATTTTATGAGCCTTGTGACTTTTCTGAAGGGTGGCTTGGACATTTCAAGCATGGATGTGACATTAAGAACCAACTACATCATGATGAAAAAGAGCATGTGGCCATGGAAGAACTTTTTTGGCTCTGTTCAGAATGATTTCTGAGCATTGTCTAGCCTCTTTGAAGCAAAACATTAAAAGTTGACTATCTTGATATGTGCTAAAAGTATTGGAGGCTCCCGTGAAGTTAAAACTAGTAGTAGTAATTCAGCATTATCATTTTTCTTTCAAAGGGGTTACATTAATCTCTTGCTGACAAGGCAAAGGTAATACCACTAATGACGGTTTTTCCTTCTATGATGCCTCCTCTGTGCCTGCCTTGTCCCAAGCACTTTAATCAACTCATTTAAGCCTTACAACAATCCCAGGAAATGATTGACCTTGCCCAAGGAAAGGTCTGGCCCTTTCCCCTGGATCCTGGAAGTAACCTTTAAGTCCGTGGAATATCTTGTCTAAGTTTCTTTGTTTCCTTGAGGGTCTTGGGCCATGCCAGATAGTTTATGCTAACAGTGTGATTTATGGTGGGGCTCTGGGCCATGTGGTATCAGCTTGACCTCTGGAAGGACTAGAGATTAAGATCAGCCATAGAGGTGAGCTGCCATGTCTGTGTGACCAACCCATAATAAGAACTCTGGGCACCGGGATAACGTGAGCTTCCCTGGTTGGCAATGCTCCATGGGTGTTGTTTCTGGGAGAATTAAGCACTAGGCACGTGATTTCACTGGGAAAGGACACTGGAAGCTTGTGCCTGGTCTCTCCTGGACTCTACCTTTTGCCTTTACTGATTTGAATTTGTATCATTTTGTTGTAATAAACCACAACCAAGTGTACGGTGACTTTTTTGAGTTCTGAGAGTCCTCTTAGTGAATCATTGAATCTGAAGATGGTCTCGGGGACCTATCAAACTTGCAGGTAAATACTGTTTTACCCCCACTTTTACTCTAAGTATGGAGGTGTCTTATTCAAGATTACACAGCAGCACAGAGTCTACTGTCCTAACTCTATTCTCAGTGACTTGTTTTTGTCCCCAACTGGTTCTAAACTTTTGTTTCTTCAAAGAAAGATTATTCAGAACCTGGAAAATGGTTGAGGATGAAAAATTGCTCTCTGGGTCATATCCTTCAAACTCACCTCCCTCACATCATCACCCCTCACATCATCACATTGGTCCAGCTACAACCAGGGTGTTACTCAGATTCAGAAATGTTCTTACAGGAGAGATTTCATAAGCACGTAGCTCTATTTTTCAGTCAATAAAGAAGACTCATCTAATTACAACATTGTTGTTTCAAGTTGCCATCGAGTTGTCTCCAATTCATGGTGACCTTATATATAACAGAATATTATATGCCCCAAATACTATTTAAGGTCAAACTGTGAGAGGAACTTAGAGAAAGTTGGACGCGGCACCATGTCAGCATGAATAGCTCTTGAGAAGTGCTTTCATGTCCATCATGGTGTCTGACTCTCATCATACCATTTCTATCTTTTTCACAGGTCAGCTACCTGGGGCTCTGGAATGCTCTAGAATGGGCAGAAACAAGCAGACTGCATCCTGAGCTACATGCATCAAAGACATCTGTCCGTGAAGGTGCTATTGCCCAGCTGAGCAGAGTGAGTGATGGGAGAGGAGTCAGGGACCCCACGAGACAGGAGGGAATCCCGGGTGGGGCCCCCAGGGTCAGGGTCACCTGATCTTCTGAATGCGACAGTCCTTTCCGCTCAGCACACTGCCCAGCAATTCCATCACAGGGTCCTGGAACTGATTGGTGTCCAGCCTGCCCAAGAAGTACAGTGACAGTGAGTGGTACCACCACCTACGACCAGGATGCGAGGAGGCCCCTGGCAAAGGGACTGGCATCGGTCAGGATTGTTGATCCCAGGTCTCCAGATATCCAGCTGGGGCCCCTTTCCCTCTCCTCTCCTCTCCACCTCATCCTTGGGCTCAGAGACCCATGCCCAGAACACTCACAAGGCTCCGAGTTTTCCTTTGGAAGGTGAACTGAGAGGCTCAGAGGCTGTGAGGCCTGGGATCCCTGCCCAGGGGTGTGTCTTCCAGGGGCCATCATCCCAACAACCCTGCACGCCACATGCACCTGCACAGAACTATGCTTGCTCTCCTCCTCCTGATGACATGCACATGCTCTCAGGCCCCAGGACTCTCGCCCTAATTTTCCACTCCCCTTTGCTGAGGTCCTGAGCAGTGAGTGGAGCCAGGGGGCACTGCTTCAGGTGGTACTGGAGGAGAAACAGTTGCAGGCCCTTCTCTCTCTGCCCACATGCCCTGTGTGCCTCCCTCTGTGCCCACCTGAGGCTCTGGCAGTATAGCAGCTGGGGTAGCAGGCTCTGGAGGACGGCCTGGCTGAGGGACAGGGACAGGTTGGCCTCCTGGACACAGGCATCCGACACCTGCAGCAGGTAGGCCAGGGTGGCACGGTGCGCAGGGCTGGTCAGCCCAGCCAGGCCCCCGTGCTCCATGGCCTCCTCCACGCTGCGGGCCAGCTCCGTGTGCTGCAGCTCGTGAAGGCAACGTAGGATGTTGACGGCCCGGGCGCTGACAGCACCCTCCGGGGCCAGGCATCCCTGCAGGAGCCCTGCCGCCTGCGCCCGGTAGCCCTGGTGCTCACCCGGGGCCAGCAGGGAGCCCGCCAGCAGGGCGTTGACCCTGGGGGACAGGAGCCCCGAGAGGAAGCGCAGGAACACGTCCAGCCGGCCATCCTCGGCCTGCATGGCCCGCTGCACCGCGCCCCGGAAGTGTGTGAGGAAGCCCAGCCGGGGCCAGGACACACCGCTCTCCGTGAAGAGGTCAAAGATGGCCCTCTTGGATGCACCGTAGTAATAGGTGGCTGCCACAAACTCCTGCAGGGACAGGTGGGAGAAGCAGTAGGTGGCCGGAGAGCCCAGCGTCTCCCCCTGCTGTAGGAACTGGCCACACAGGGCACTTTGCAGCAGGGCCAGGTCCACCCCGAAAGCCTTCAGGTCCTGTTCATAAAAGACGTACTTCTTCCTGACCAGCCCGTGGAAGGCCAGCCGGCCCAGCGTCCCCAGCACCCTGCGGCCTCTGTGCGCCACCGGCTCGATGCGTTGGCTCACCTTGCCCTTGTCGTTCCCCTCCCTGCCCAGTGCCATCCTGAAGTACCAGGCGTAAATCTCACTCAGGGTCCTTGGGGACGACAGCTCAGCACCCGCGGGACCCTGCCGCTGGCGGCACAGGTGGGCCAGTGCCGACCCCACAAGCAGGCAGAAGGCGGGGATGGTGCACATGAGGTACAGAGCCCTGTTGGCCTGCACCTGGGCCAGGACCCAGCCCGTGAGGCTCTGGTCCTCCGGGAATTGCTGGCCCAAGCATGCCTGCATCTCCTCCTCGTTGAAGCCCCGGATCTCCGTCATCCGGTCCACCAGGCCCCCTGGGACCTGGCTGGCTGCGCTGGGACGGGAGGTGACCCAGACGGAAACTCCTGGGAAGAGATTGCCTCGGATGATGTTGGTGACGAGGCTGTCCATCGGGATCTCCTTCTTAGGGTCTGTGCAGGCCGCGCTGTTGGAGAAATCCAACGGCGTCTTACACTCATCCAAGCCGTCCAGAATTAGGAGGGCCCGGGCTGGGGCCGCTGTGGCCAGGCTGGGCTCCCCGACGTGAGGGTAGGCCAAGCGCACGAGCCTGTCGGCTGACAGCTTCTCCTGAGTGTTGAGCTCACGGAAGGTCATTGGCAGCACCAGCGAGAAGTCCTTGGCGAGCTGCCCTCGGGCCCAGAGACGGACAAAGTGCCTCACCAGGGTGGTCTTGCCCACGCCAGCCACCCCGAGAGTGATGGAGACGCGGGGTGGGACTGACACCCGGGAGAGGGGCAGGAAGAGCCCATCCAGGGCGATGGGCTTGGCAGAGCGCCCGGCCCCACGCGTGGCCTCCACCTGCGTGAAGTCGTGTTCCTGCAGCTGCAGGTCTGTCAGGCCGTCCACCAGCAGGAGGCTGGCCAGCCTGGCTGGGGGCTCACCCTGCTCAGGGCCGCCCCCCAGCCGGCTCAGTAGGAATTCCTGGTGCCGCTGGGTCCTTGAGTCTGCAGGACAGAGGCCCGAGGGGGCATGGAGGGTGAGGATGACCGGGCAGGACAGAGGGCCCCCTCTGCCACCTGAGCCCGTCCTACCATTGCCGGGGGGCTCTGGGGGAGCATCTGGCGTGCTGTCGGGCGTCGGCAGGGCCTGGGTCCCCTGACTGCCCTTCCCTGCCAGCAGGTCCATGAGGGCTTTCACCTGTTCGGCGGGGGAGCCGGGCCCGGCCTCCCCGCCCACCCGCACCTCCTGCTTCCGCATGCGGTCTGGGGTCTCTGCCGGGAGCTGTGGACAGAGGATCTGGCCCTGCCACCTGCTCTGTGCCCGTCCAGGCCCTCCAAGGGTGCACCAGGACCCACCTTCTTCTGCCCCAGCCCAGTGGTCTGGCCTCCAAGAAACGCCCCCCTCCATAAGGCAGGGCTGTTCCTCACAGGGTGTGAGAACAGCCCCATCCCACAAGCACCACAGTGCAGGGGCCACGTGGTGGCAATTGGCTCTGGCTGGGCCCCTGCTTTGCCCCTCACCAGCTGTGTGACACCAGGCAGGCTGATGAGGTGCTCTGAGCCACAGCGTCGTCATCGGCAGCCGGGAAATGGTGATGAGGTAGGTGGAGGCATCAGAGGGCAGCCAAGCCGGATCCCACGTGCCTGCTTGGTGACTCTCCTTGTCCTGTTGCTCTGGCGTCTCCTGGAAGTGGAGGGTCTCCCTCTTTCTGCCGAGACAGACGCAGCGATGCTGAGAGTGCTATGCACAGCCGCCTCCTGCCCCAGGTCCTGAGTCGCTTTCCTTCTCAGGGCTGGTTGCACTCCCACATGGCCCCCCACATCAAGGTGGACACTCAGGACCCAAAGCCCGCTCTTCCCTCACCTGGCGTGCAGCAAGCAGGACGTCTGTCCATAGCAGGCCCAGGGGCTCAGGGGGCAGGTGCAGGCCATCCCGCGCCCATGGTTCTAGAGAGAAAGCATGCCATGGAGCCCTGTGGGGTCATGGCCCAACACCCCTCCTTGAGGGCCTGCCCAGCATCCCAGGCTGCCTGCCCCCCAGTGCCCCTCTGCCACAAATGCATGTACTAGAAGAGGCCGTAGAGAGTGCAAGTGTTGGTGTCAGCGAGGCCTTGGTTTCAATCCCAAGTCAGCTCTTTCCCAGCTGTATGTCCTTGGGCAAGTCACTTAACCTCTCTGAGCCTCAGTATCCTCATCTCTAAACTGGAAGAAATCATCGTAATGAGAGTTGTTATGGGAAGACTGTAGTAATACCCACACCATTTCATAAATATAAAGCAATTCACAAAAGTTCAGCATAGGATTATCATTATCATAAGAGCTCTGGTGGCGTAGTGCCCAAGGGATCTGACTGCTAACCAGAAGGCTGGCGGTTCAAACCCACCAGCCACTCCTCGGAAGGAAGACTGGGAAATCTACTTCAGTAAAGATTTACTGCCTTGGACACCCAAAAGGGGGTTGCTGCGAGTCGGAATTGACTCCATGGCAGTGAGTTTGGTTTCTGGATCGTTATCAAATTGTGTGCTGTTGAGTAGATCCTGACGGATAGTGACCTGATGTGACAGAGTAGAACTGCCCCATAGTTTCCTAGGCTGTGATTTTTATGGGAGCAGACCTCCAGGTCTTTTCTCCTGTGGAGCTACTGGTAGATTTGAATCATCAACCTTTTGGTTACCAGCTGAGCTCTTAACTTTGTGCCCTCGGACTCCTTAGAATTCTCTGAGCCAGCAATTCTGCTCCTAAGTGTTTACCCAAAAGACTGAAAGCAGGGAGACAGATACAGATACAGATATTTTCTTTAGGATATATACCTAGTGATGGAATTGCTGGGTCAAATGGTATTTCTATTTCCAACTTTTTAAGGAGTCGCCATAATGATTTCTACAGTGGTTGTATAATTTTACAGTCCCACCAGCAGTCCCAACCTCTCCATATCCTTGCCAGCATTTGTTATTTTCTATGTTGTTGAACTTTGCTAATTAGTGATGGGGTAAGATGGTATCTTGTTTGTTATTTCTTAATTTTTATTGTGATTTGGGTGAAAGTTTACAGAACAAATTCCTTTTCCATACAGCAGTTCATACACATTTTGTTTCATGACATTGACTGGAATTCCCCACAGTGTAACAGCTCTTTCCCCACTTCCTCCCTGTCCTTCTTTCCTATGCATTCCTGCCCCCTGATCTATCTCCCTGTGCAGACACTGCTCTTCTGTTCTCCCAGGATTGATCGTTCTAAGGAGTGTATCTACCTAATGTAAACGTTCACCCTATATGCCAGGCTGTTGTTTGGCTGGAAGCCATGGGAGTGAGTTCAATTCCAGACCTGAAGGGTAACTAGGGGCCATGTCTTTTTTTATGATTCTGCCACTCATGAAATATCTAGAAAAGGCAAATGCATAGAGACCAGAGTTTATTAGTGGTTACCAGGGGTGGTGGTGGTGGGGGGAAAGGGCATTGCATTTCTGTTGTTGTTACATGCTGTCAAGTCGGACCTGACTCATTGCGACCCCTCCTTGGGTTTCTGAGGCAGTATCACTATGGAAGTAGATCACCCAACCTTCCTTCTGAGGAGTGGCTGGTGGGTTTGAACCGCCAGCCTTCTGGTTAGCAGTCAAGTGCCTTAGGCACTATGCTACCAGAGCTCCTGTATTTCTGTTAGGGTGGTAAAAAAAATTTTTTTGGAAACAAATAGTGCTGATGGTTGCACAGCAAGGGAAATATAATTAATATCACTAAACTATACACATAAAAAAGGTTGAAAGGGGAATGGTTTTTTATGTATATTTTTACCACAATAAAAAAAAAATGTTATGCTAGCAACACTCTAAAACCTCACATGCATGTAACGAAGCCCTGTTACAGCCAGTCTGTCAGAGCAAGGAGGAGGCTGGGACCCTGGGATGGAGGGCTGGCATCCATAATGTTCTTGGACTGCAGACTGCAGGGTGTGGCCTGGGATGGACACACCCACCAGGTGACAAACCTGCAACAGCTGGGAGTGGAGTGGTGGCAAGGCACACTGGGAGACCATGCTGCAGAACGGGACGCAGGGCGGTGAGGTGCTTACTATGGCCGTCTAGCCATCATCCTCCATGTTGTGAGTCTCTATGCCTGTTTGGGGAGCTCTGGTAGCATAGAACCAATAATAACAGGCAACAACCGACCATTAATACACAAGGTGACGTAACCCAGAAACCAACACAGCTATGGAGGTATCCAAAGTAAAATAAGCTTACAAGATTATACACAGGGAGCCGGAGACATCAATTGGCAAATGAGGGCAGCTACAAACCAAAAAGAGGGGAAATACTGTGTAGTTACAGAACTTCTAAATGGTGAGGAAGTCAAGAGAGTTGCAAGATAGAATGGACTGTTCTAAACTCGAGGAGAAAGTTATAAATCACACGGTAACCTCAAAGAAAAATGATAAACCTTCACATCACAATAAAAAAGAGGACAAGCACAAATATTCAGCAAATACTAAAACATCAGCAACAAAGGAAATGATAACATGATCCATAAACATAATGAGCTCAGCACAGAAAATAATATGGAACAAAGAAATCAGGGGCAGCATGAAAAAAAACTTAACAAAATGACAGCAACCAATTCATACTTGTTGATAATTACACTGAACGTCAATGGATTAAATGCACATGGAGAGTTGCAGACTGGATAAGAAAGCATAACCCATCAATATGCTGCCTACAAGAGACACACCTTAGAGACAAAGACAAAATTAGACTAAAAATCAAAGGTTGGAAAAAGATATATCAAGCAAATGGCAAACAAAAAAGAGCAGAAGTTAACAATGTTAATTTCTGATCAAATTGACTTTAAGACAAAAACCACCATACGACACAAGGAAGGACATTATATAATGATGAAAGGATCAATTGAACATGAAGATATAACCATAATAAACATCTATGGACCCAATGAAAGAGCCCCAAAATACATAAATAAGACTTTAACAGAATTGAAAAGGCAAATAGATGACTCCTCAGTCATAGTAGGAGTCATCACTTTCAATCAAAGATAGAACAACTGGAAAGAAACTCAACTAAGATGCAGAAGAGCTAAACAATACAATCCACCAACTTGGCCTTACAGATATCTTACGGAGCATTTCACCTGACAACAGCACAATATACATTCTTTTCCAGTGCACATGGAACATTCTCCATGATAGACCATGTTAGGCCATAAAGCAAGCCTTCATAAATTTAAAAACATTGAAATAATGCAAAGCATCTTCTCAGATCACAATGCTATCAAATTAGAAATCAACAATAGGAAGATCAATGGAAAAAGAGCAAACACATGGAAACTGAACAACAGTCTCCTTAAGAAAGACTGGGTAAGAGAAGAAATAAAAATTGAAATTAAAAAATTCCTTGAATCAAATAAGAATGAAAACACAATATACCAAAATCTTTGGGACACAGCAAAAGCAGTGATCAGACGCCAATATATAGCAATAAATGCACACATCCAAAGAGAAGAAAGAGCCAAAATCAACATTTTAAACCAACATCTCCAACAATTAGAAAAAGAGCAGCAAAAAAGTCTCCAGTCATCAGCAGAAAGGAAATAATAAAGAGTCAAGCAGAAATCAATGAAACAGAAAATAGGAAGACAATAGAAAGAATCACCAAGACTAGAAGCTGGTTTTTTGAAAAGATTAATAAAATTGACAAACCACTGGCAAATTTAACAAAGAAGAAGAAGGGAGAGAATACAAATAACATGAATAAGAAATGAAATGGGTGACATCACAACAGAACCAACTGAAATAAAAAGGATAATATCAGGATACTATGA